>NC_056057.1:68033894-68338426 GCF_016772045.2 Ovis aries | reverse complement strand
TACAGATCCTCTCTCTCATATCACCCTGTTTGTTTTGTTTATATAGTTAATACAATCTCTAATACACTTTTGATCATATTTAACTGTTTCCTTGTTGTCTGTACATCTTTCTCAGGAGAATACAAACACCAGGGACATCACTAGTCTTAATCATGGGTACTTCCCTAGTATTGAGCCCAGAGCCAACCAGCAGTGGGCAGTCAGTAAATATATGGTAAAATGATGAAAAAAAGAGACTGCTATCTTAAGGAATTTTGAACTCTCAGACTGTTACTAATAGCATATCAGATTTACTCAATGCTGTTATTAGGGGAGTCAGTTGGACTTTTGGCTGTTGTTAATGTTCTTACGTAAGCACAGACTAATACTTTTTCCTGGAACATTCTAAATTTCTTTTTGACCTTTCCAAAAGGCCAAAATGTTAAGATTTACTTGTATGGCTAAAGTCAAGTTCCTCAGAATTAAATGAAGAATACAAAATATGCAGAGATTCTTTTGTGACTGTAAATGATTTGGTGTCTTGTGTCATTCTTTTTTTGAAATTGCTGTAGTGAATATGGGATTCTAAAAGGCAGTTTCAAAAAAGGGAAATAAATTACATACTATCATTTTAAATTGTTCTCCATTTTATGCAGCTTTACTCCTCCTCTCCCTTACCATAGAATAATCTATTTTGGAAAAAATATTTTAATGCAACAGTGAATTCTAGAACTGAGTTTTCTAGCATTTATGATCAGAACCAGTTTTTTTTTTCTTGATTATCAGAAGTTAAGCCAAATATGGAGGATAGTGATCTATCTTAAATTTTTAGCAGTAATCCCTTATTTGACCTCCTAGTGATTTGTACTCACTTTTTAAATATTACCTTTTGTGCCCCTTCTCCTTTTCTGTACATGCTCTCTAGTTTTTGGTGTTTATAAATAGCTACCCATTTAATCTCTTCTACTTTATTCATAAAAACTGTTGTTTTAAGCCTGCAAAAGCATTTCATTTTATCATTAAACTTTTTAAAGTCTGATTCACCATACCTAGATTTCACAGTCTCACAATCTTGTAGCTTTAGGTATTTATCTTATCCTGGGCATGTCTGGAAGATCTTAACCAGCCATATTGATTGGCTGTATCATTCTCAACTAACTCTGCTGCTGCTGCTGCTAAGTCGCTTCTGTCGTGTCTGACTCTGTGCAGCCTCATAGATGGCAGCCCACCAGGCTGCCCCATCCCTGAGATTCTCCAGGCAAGGACACTGGAGTGGGTTGCCATTTCCTTCTCCAATGCAGGAAAGTGAAAAGTGAAAGTGAAGTCGCTCAGTCGTGTCAGGCTCTTAGCAACCCCATGGACTGAAGCCTGCCAGGCTCCTCTGTCCATGGGATTTTCCAGGCAAAAGAGTACTGGCGTGGGGTGCCATTGCCTGCTCTGATCAACTAACTCAGTACATTTCAAATCACAGATTTAAAATAAACTCAGAGAGATTTTCTAATATTCTACCATCCTCCTCACTTTCTTCTTCTATTCATTGAAAAGAAGTGTTTTTGAGCAAATGTGCATCAGAGGGAACAAGAAAAGTCTACTGATTCAAGACATCAAGATAAGCTATGTCTTTAATGTAATGAGATTGATTCTATAAGCCACAAACAAAAACCAATCCCATTACCTTTTAATTGGCTTTATGTGTAGTAATCAGAAGGCTATTCCTTCCCTGATGAGAAATATTTCTCTTTTTTTCACCCTAGACTTTCTCCACCAGTCTCTTTTTTCTTCCTTAATATTGACACAACCTAGAATAAAGGGCTCCTGCCATCATTATTCCTTTCAGACTTTCATCTCACTCCCTAACACAGTAAGGCTTTTTGCTTGATGTGATTTTTATCCTGAGCTAGACTTCCTTGGCTTGTAGACCACTATTGTAAAGGGGGAAAACCTTCTCATAAAACTAATGTTTAAAAACTTTTTAGACATATGAGTTTTATTGTTTTCTAAAGTTAGAACCAAGAGTTTTGCACTTCTTTAAATAAAAAGCTTCTTTTTTATTAGCAAGTAATGCTGTCTACCAAAATACATGACCTTCCCTCCAAATTTACTCTTTGGAATATTTTGAATTTCTTTTAATAGGGCATAGACTTTGCACTTTTGCACCTAGAAAATATTTATTCATTTCCAAGGTGATGGCGTGAGCAGAGGATAAGGGCCCTTGAGGACAAGCTGCTATAGAATTTAGAGGCTCAGGAGCTCTGAGTTGAGGGGATGGATGACTAAACTGGAGAGGGCTGCCAAGGAACATCCATGTAAGGTGGGTATGAACTGAGGCAAAAGCGGAAGGTTTTTTCCCTTAAAACAGAATAAGGAAAATGAAGGAGAGATTGATAATTTATAACATTCTTAAGAAGTTGTTTTAGTCCAGTCATGTCCAACTCTTTTGCGACCCCATGGACTGTACTGGCCAGGCTGCTCTGTCCATGGGATTTCCCAGGCCAGAATACCGGAGTGGATTGCCATTTCCTTCTCCAGGGGATCTTCCCAACTGAGGGATCAAACCTGCCTCTGCATTGCAGGCAGATTCTTCACTGCTGAGCCATCAGGCTAACCCTGAGAAGCTACTGCTAGAGATGAATTCATTGTGTGCATGCATGCTAAGTCTCTTCATTGGTATCTGACTCTTTACGACCCCATGGACTGTAGCCCACCAGGCTCCTCTGTCCATGGGATTCTCCAGGCAAGGATACTGGAGTGGCTTGCCACGTCCTCCTCCAGGGAATTTTCCCAACCCAGGGATTAAACACGCGTCTCTTTTATCTCCTTCATTGGCAGGTAGATTCGTTTACCACTAGCACCACCTAGGAAGCCCACGTTGTGTAGTTAGTGTTTTGTTTTGGTTTTTTATAAAGGAATAACTGACAGCATCATGGATTCTGTCATCTTCCCTTCGTCTGTGATAGCTATGACCCAAGATACCATCACTCACAGATGGGGGCAGGAGAGGGGTGGTCCAGACTGAGGGCATGGTGGTTATGAGGTAATGCCCCCATACCAATAGCTATCTGGATGGTATGTGTGCTGTGTGACTCAGAGGTCAGGCCCATCAAAATTTCAGGTGTGGCCAGGACTGTCTGGGATAGGTACAAAGCACTGGATGCACAAGTGAGATTCTAAAGACATGCTTCACATTTGACTCACCTGGTTAAACGTTAACTGAGAAATAACGCTCATAAAGGCAGTTACACTTTGCCCCGAGCAAGCCATGTTTCCTAGAGTAGTGTGGTCTGGCTAACCAAGCAGTGAGATGTTTGGGAAAAAAGAAAAACACATAGATGGCACCGTCTCAGACCGTGCAGGTGTAACTGTGGTGACTATAAAAGATATGGCCTAATTATTTACTGCTGTCCATCTTTCCATAGTAATGAGTGCTAACACATATGAGTGACTTACTGTACACCGAGCGCTGGGTTAGAGTCTCACATACGTAATTTCTCATAACAGTGCCATGCGATTGTTATCTGTCTCCTTTTACAAGAGGAAATGAGACAAAGAGCACAGGAAGGGCAGAGCCAGTCAGTCTCAGATGGTCCAAATCCAGGACTTGGCTTCTAACCCAGTGATTCTGAAAGTGCGGTCCCAAGGCCAGGGGCAGCAGCAGCATCACCAGGGAACCTGTCAGAAATGCAGATTCTTCTGGCCCACCCCAGACCAATGATCTGGGTCTTAACGAACCCTGCTGGTCATCCTGATGTTTGCTCAAGTGTGAGGACCACTGCTAGAGCCATTGTTCTCACTTCCTCTACTTTCTTTTTTGTTTTTAATTGAAGTATAGTTGATTTATAATGTTGTGTTAGTTTCTGGTGTATAGCAAAGTTATTCCATTTTACAAATATGTAATATATATATTCTTTTTCAGAGTCTTTTCCATTATAGGTCATTAAAAGATATTGAATATAGTTCTTGTCCTGTTGTTTATCTATTTTATATATAGCAGTGTGCCTCTGTTAATCCCAAGCTTCTAATTTATTCCTCCCTTGCTTTCCCCTTAGGTAGCCATAGTTTTATTTCTATATCTGTGAGTCAGTTTCTGTTTTGTAAATAAATTCATCTTTATCATTATTTTAGGTTCCATATATAAGTAATACCATACAGTATTTGTCTTTATCTTTTGACTTACTTCACTTCGTATTTAACATGATAATCTCTAGGTCCATTCCCGCTGCTGCAATGGCATCATTTCATTCTTTTTATGGCTGCTGCTGCTGCTGCTAAGTCGCTTCTGTCGTGTCCGACTCTGCGACCCCATAGACAGCAGCCCCTGTCTATGGGACCTGTGTATCCCGTCCCTGGGATTCTCAAGACAAGAACACTGGAGTGGGTTGCCATTTCCTTCTCCAATGCATGAGAGTGAAAAGTGAAAGTGAAGTTGCTCAGTTGTGTCCGACTCTTAGCGACCCCATAAACTGTAGCCCACCAGGCTCCTCCATCCATGGGATTCCCCAGACAAGAGTACTGGAGTGGGGTGCCATTGCCTTCTCCGTTTTTATGGCTAAGTACCTTCCATTTAAGTATGTACCATATCTTCTTTATCCATTCATCTGTCAATAGACATTTAGGTTGTTCCCATGGGTTGGCTATTGTAAATAGTACTGCCAGAAATATTGGGGTGTGTGCAATTTTTCAAATGAGTCTCTCTACTTCTGTTTCATGCTGCTTTCCCTGTACCCTGGAGTAGATAGGAGAATCAAGATGCTTTCTCTCCTAGTGATGTTTACTGTTTGCCCAGCACTAAACTAGACTTTTCATGAATTTCAAAGTCAGTGCCAAGTCATCCCATGGCTGCCTTTTCTTTTCTAGATGTACTTCCTCCTTGATGTTATTTTCCATTCATTAAAAATATTTTGCCTTTGCCTCTCTTCTTTGCTATGTCTAGCTTTCCCATGCCCTCATATGTTGCCGGGGCCAGGTACGAATCTTTGTTAGGGGAATGGTCAGTGCTTAATTTAACCTGGTTTTCTACACCCACCACTCCTCTCCCCAAAAGCTATTCTCCTCAGTCTTATGTTTGTATGACTAATTGACAAAAACGTTCAAATTCAGTTCTAGTCAGGTGATTTGTACTTGTGTCCGTCCATATTCAGTATACATTCTTATGAACTCCAGTTCTCCTTTGATGTTTCCCTTACCTTGTTCCGTTCAGTTCAGTTGCTCAGTTGTGTCTGACTCTCTGCAACTCCATGACTACTGGAAGAACTGTAGCTTTGACTAGATGAACCTTTGTTGACAAAGTAATGTCTCTGCTTTTTAATTGGCTGTCATAGCTTTTCTTCCAAGGAGCACGCATCTTTAATTTCATGGCTGCAGTCACCATCTGCAGTGACTTTGGAGCCCCCCAAAATAAAGTCTCTCACTGTTTCCATTGTTTCCCCATCTATTTGCCATGAAGTGATGGGACCAGATGCCATGATCTTTGTTTTCTGAATGTTGAGATTTAAGCCAATTTTTTAGCTCTCCTCTTTCACTTTCATCAAGAGGCTTTTTAGTTCTTCTTCACTTTCTGTCATAAGGGTGGTGTCATCTGCATATCTGAGGTTATTGATATTTCTCCCAGCAATCTTGAGTCCAGCTTGTGTTTCTTCCAGCCCAGTGTTTCTGATGATGTACTTTGCATATAAGTTAAATAAGCAGGGTGACAAGATACAACCTTGACATACTCTTTTCCCTATTTGGAACCAGTCTGTTGTTCCATGTCCAGTCCTAACTGTTGTTTCTTGACCTGTATACAGATGTCTCAGGAGGCAGGTCAGGTGGTCTGGTATTCCCATGCCTTTAAGAATTTTCCACAGTTTGTTGTGATCCACACAATCAAAGGCTTTGTTGAAGGCTTACCTAGTAGATGTGTACAAATCCCAGCTAAATTTACTCTTCCTTTCAATGAACCTTTGAATTAATAAAAGTAATAAATCCATTATCATTATGTCAGGAGTACTTTGAAATATATTTCTGTTTTCCAAGTGCTAGTCACTTCACTCAGTGAATCAGCTGTGTGCTCATTGAGTAGCTCTCAATTCAGAATTGCAGGCAACTCATTCATCAGTGAAAGCCAGTCCAGCGCTGATGCTGTCTGGGCCGTGCCTCCTCGCCTCAGTCTACCACTCCTTTTGTTGTTCCCAGCTTGATTCGCGCCATGACAATCAGTCATCTTTGGCTGTGTCCTCTGACAAGCCACAGTCTTGGATTAGCTCTCAGTATGCCATATCTCCCTGTCTTGTTGGCAAGAATAGCAAGCTTTGCTTTCGTGATAGTATCTCTTTCTTCTTCCTGTTTACAGGGCCAGTGTCATCTCCCCAACTACTGTGGGAGGAAATTAAATATCCTTGGCACAGCCCCACAAAGGCATGTTGGTTACCATCCAGTACCTTGTGTCCTCCTAGGTAATTACACATCAATTGTTTGATGAACTGTTCTTGTATCTCCCAGGGTATTTCTACTGCGTCTATAATTACACTTTTCTGGTTGTCTCTTTGCTCTGCTGTGATCCTCCGAGTTCCATGACTTCTCAAAGACCGTGTTTAATGATGGTGCAGCAGCACCTTTCAATTCAAGGATGCAGATCAGGTCCCTTAGGGTTTCAGTATTCTTTGATTGTTTAACAGTATAATTCAACTGTTTGCTGTCTTCCTTTGCTTTGATTTTTCAAGTTGGCATCAGTAGACCATAGATTAAAACTTAATGATTCTTTCCTCCCTGTGCAGTAAGAGACAGCAGTACGTGAACACAAATAGATGATCTGACCACCATTAAATAAAAAGGCCCTTTGAGGCATTGGCAAATGCCCTGAGTTTTGAGCTAACTATAAGATGTCCTGAAAATGATTTTTGAGAATGGACTCCAATGCGTGTTAGTCTAGAATAGCCATTGGCAAACAATTGTCTGCCAGCTATTTTTGTAAATAAAGTTTTATTAGAACACAGCAATGCTCATTCCTTTATGTATTAACTATGACTGTTTTTATGCTTCCATGTTGAGTCCTGGAGACAGATTTTTTTTATTTTTATTTTTTTTAATTTTAAAATCTTTAATTCTTACATGCGTTCCCAAACATGACCCCCCCTCCCACCTCCCTCCCCACAACATCTCTCTGGGTCATCCCCATGCACCAGCCCCAAGCATGCTGCACCCTACGTCAGACATGGACTGGCGATTCAATTCTTACATGATAGTATACATGTTAGAATTCCCATTCTCCCAAATCATCCCACCCTCTCCCTCTCCCTCTGAGTCCAAAAGTCCGTTATACACATCTGTGTCTTTTCCTGTCTTGCATACAGGGTAGTCATAGCCATCTTCCTAAATTCCATATATATGTGTTAGTATACTGTATTGGTGTTTTTCTTTCTGGCTTACTTCACTTTGTATAATTGGCTCCAGTTTCATCCATCTCATCAGAACTGATTCAAATGAATTCTTTTTAACGGCTGAGTGATGCTCCATTGTGTATATGTACCACAGCTTTCTTATCCATTCATCTGCTGATGGACATCTAGGTTGTTTCCATGTCCTGGCTATTATAAACAGTGCTGCGATGAACATTGGGGTACATGTGTCTCTTTCAGTTCTGGTTTCCTCGGTGTGTATGCCCAGCAGTGGGATTGCTGGGTCATAAGGTAGCTCTATTTGCAATTTTTTAAGGAATCTCCACACTGTTCTCCATAGTGGCTGTACTAGTTTGCATTCCCACCAACAGTGTAGGAGGGTTCCCTTTTCTCCACACCCTCTCCAGCATTTATTGCTTGCAGATTTTTGGATCGCAGCCATTCTGACTGGCCTAATTGATATCTACAGGACATTTCACCCCAAAACAATGAATTTCACCTTTTTTTCAAGTGCTCATGGAACCTTCTCCAGGATAGATCACATCCTGGGCCATAAATCTAAACTTGATAAATTCAAAATATCGAAATCATTCCAAGCATCTTTTTTGACCATAATGCATTAAGATTAGATCTCAATTACAGGAGAAAAACTATTAAAAATTCCAACATATGGAGGTTAAACAACACACTTCTGAATAACCAACAAATCACAGAAGAAATCAAAAAAGAAATCAAAATATGCATAGAAACTAATGAAAATGAAAACACAACAACCCAAAACCTGTGGGACACTATAAAAGCAGTGCTAAGAGGAAAGTTCATAGCAATACAGGCATACCTCAAGAAACAAGAAAAAGTCAAATAAACAACCTAACTCTACAACTAAAGCAACTAGAAAAGGAAGAGTTGGAGAACCCCAGAGTTAGTAGAAGGAAAGAAATCTTAAAATTAGGGCAGAAATAAATGCAAAAGAAACAAAAGAGACCATAGCAAAAATCAACAAAGCCAAAAGCTGGTTCTTTGAAAGGATAAATAAAATTGACAAACCATTAGCCAGACTCATCAAGAAGCAAAGAGAGAAAAATCAAATCAATAAAATTAGAAATGAAAATGGAGAGATCACAACAGACAACACAGAAATACAAAGGATCATAAGAGACTACTATCAGCAGTTGTATGCCAATAAAATGGACAACGTGGAAGAAATGGACAAATTCTTAGCAAAGTACAATTTTCCAAAACTGAACCAGGAAGAAATAGAAAATCTTAACAGACCCATCACAAGCACGGAAATTGAAACAGTAATCAGAAATCTTCCAGCAAACAAAAGCCCAGGTCCAGATGGCTTCACAGCTGAATTCTACAAAAAATTTCGAGAAGAGCTAACACCTATCCTCCTCAAACTCTTCCAGAAAATTGCAGAGGAAGGTAAACTTCCAAACTCATTCTATGAGGCCACCATCACCCTAATACCAAAACCTGACAAAGATGTCACAAAAAAGAAAACTACAGGCCAATATCACTGATGAACATAGATGCAAAAATCCTCAACAAAATTCTAGCAATCAGAATCCAACAACACATTAAAAGATCATACACCATGACCAAGTGGGCTTTATCCCAGGGATGCAAGGATTCTTCAATATCTGCAAATCAATCAATGTAATTCACCACATTAACAAATTGAAAATAAAAACCATATGATTATCTCAATGGAGACAGATTGTATGGTCC
This sequence comes from Ovis aries, assembly GCF_016772045.2. NCBI lineage: Eukaryota > Metazoa > Chordata > Mammalia > Artiodactyla > Bovidae > Ovis > Ovis aries. The sequence goes on along the minus strand of NC_056057.1, from coordinate 68,329,340 downwards.
TCAAAGCCGAAAGTAGTTACTATCTTACTCTTGCCAGAAAAAGTTTCCTGAGCCCTAGTCTTGTATTAGAAGTAACTTTGAAGAGTTAATACATGCAAAGCACTAGAACAGTGACATTTATCTGTGGGAAGTATTGGTCTTTAATTTCTACCCTTTCCCAAGCACTTGTATAAATGCTAGCCAGAAGAAGAACTTTAGTTCTGTAGTTTAGGATGGATTTGACCCCAAGCCATTATGAGAAACATTTTGACCTTCATGTCTAACACTCGTATATTGGTGAAAGAAGCCCAGGCAGTTACAATAAGAAGTTGTTCTTTCACCTGCTTCCTCACGGCCACGTCTTCCCTGTTAAGAAATGGTAACCTGTTTAAAAAGGTGGCCCAGTGCTCCATAAGCAGGAAATTTAAAAGGTGTGTACAATCTCTTTGTTTGGGAACACCATCTGAACATGTAAACTAAGCTTACCTTCTTTAATTTCAGGCCCAAACCATTTGGGGGAGAGTGCTGTGTCTGCCACTTACTATGAAATACACCCCCTCACCAGATTTGGATTAGTGGATGGATATAGGGATGAATAAAGATAGATATACCATAAAGCACATATATATAGCACATATTATTGAATTTAAATTGTGCATATATGGGTGTCGGCTGTTAACTTTTTTCAGCATTTCTGTCTATATGAAAATTTTCATAATAAAATTTCAGAAAGAAAAACTAAGTTCATTTGTGCAAGAAGAGCAATGTCCAGGCAAGCTCTGACCCAGCGAACAAAAACAATCTCTTGGGTACGCAGCCCTGAAAGGCAGGAGTGTGCCTCAATGTCAGAGCTGCTGTAAGCACCGTAAGCTCAAGAATTTTTAACATGGAATAATTTGTCAGAAAAAGAATCTGAAAGCAAGGACAAACATGAATAAAGCACTTTCGACTCTTATTTATTACTATATTGGGAATTGTTTGGGGGAAATTTCAGAAGTGCTGTTTTTCAGAAGTGCTGAATTAAGTCCTTTTTTAAAATAATTGAGAAAAGGCTTTTAGATTTTATGGCATGATCACCCAGCAAAGTGAAGATTGGACCTGAAAGCAGCAGCTGGGTACGACCGCGATCTGCTGCTAGCCCTGGGAAGCCCTGGGAGCAGATTGACTTACCACTCCAAACCACAGCTTTCTCATCTATAAAACGGAGGCAAAGAGATTCATCATACATAGGCCACCTTCCTGGTAGGAGAATAAATGCAGAAACATTCTGAAAGCCATGAGGGTGTCACCAGACAATGAGTTCTCAATGGAGCCAGTATCAGGCCCAAGGTGGGGGTTTGTTCTTGAGGGAGCACATAAAAATCTTTACTGTTTCAATCTATGAAGCACAGGTAAACATATAGAACAGAAGCAGATATACAGTCTATCTGTGGTACTGAAACTTTGCTGGGAAGGAATGATTAGGAAAGAAAATATGCATAAAAAAGCTTCAAAGGAAGGTTATAATACAAACAATATTGAGAATGTTTTGCCAAATAATCTTTCATTTCTACCATCTCCCAAATTATGTTCCCTTTTTCTGCAGGTAGGTTAATTTTATCCATCAGTTTGAGCACATTCAATTGAATACTTGGATTGAATACTTACATTTGAATTTTTTATTTCTAGGAGGACAGAGTTTTAAAAAATACTTCTGGGAAGAAGAATAAGACTGATGGACATTCTTTGCCTTTTCCAAAGTACATATAGTACCACTTAACCCAAATACCATTAGGCTTTGAAGGAAGGAATTTGCTAACAGGAATGAGGAATTAAATGAGCGTACTCACCCGATCTTTTTTTGCCTCCTAGAAATTTATCAGCAGCATTAGTTTTCCCTTGATTTAATTCAGTTCAACTGCATACTTCAAGCTCTTTTGAGCCTAAGAGGTATGTGGAGAATTTAAAGAGAGTTCCAAGGAGAATAATGAAGATGAATTAAGGATTGGAAAATAGGATCTGTTGGGAAAGATTCAAAGAACAGGGATTATTTAGTGTGAGGAAGAACAGGCAATCAGGTGGCTTCTAATAGTGGAAACCTGCTCCTTTGGAGAATATTCTCAGGTTCTTATCTGCCCTGAAGACCAAAGGAAGGGGAAGAGTGTATTTGAAGCAAGAGGGGAAAGAGATTAGATATCAAGATGAAATATCTGTCCATGATGGAATCCTAGACTCTGACTCACCTTTATGGTATTTTTAAAAATAAAGTGCCTGTCTGTAGGAAGTTATCAGGAGGAGAAACAAGTAAACCCCTTACATTTTATTTTCTTGCCCAGATTGGAGGCTGGCCAGCCAACCTGGCCAGTGTGGCCTCCATGGTATTTGGCTTGATGGGAGGAAAGTTATTATTCCTGGAGCTGTGGCTTCAGGATGGCAGAGTATGAGTACCAAGCCCCAGGTAAGAGAGCAGAGTTAGAGCAATACACCCAATAGCATTGTCCATACAAGCAGGGCTGAACATAGAGCCAGGGAATCAGTGTCAGAGAAGAAGCAGCAAGGAAGAGTGGGTCAAAGTGAGCTGCTGGGAGGATGATCTGGGCTAGTTAGAGGAGAGAAATGGCCACGGCTAGCCTTTGGGGACTCTTTGAAGGCTACTGTGAGAGTGGATCAAAATCCATGTAGAAGTCCTATTGCTGCTGCTGCTGCCAAGTCGCTTAAGTCGTGTCTGACTCTGTGCGACCCCATAGACAGCAGCCTACTAGGCTCCCCCGTCCCTGGGATTCTCCAGGCAAGAGCACTGGAGTGGGTTGCCATTTCCTTCTCCAGTGCATGAAAGTGAAAAGTGAAAGTGAAGTCACTCAGTTGTGTCTGACTGTTAGCGACCCCATGGACTGCAGCCCACCAGGCTCCTCCATCCATGGGATTCTCCAGGCAAGAGTACTGGAGTGGGGTGCCATGGCCTTCTCCGGTAGAAGTCTTAGGAAGGTCTTAATTTCTTCCATGTTTGGGAACATCGTTGAGAAAGTCATTGTTTCCCATCCTAGGTGTGTATCAGAATTTCCTGTGGAGCTTTGTTAACCTCACAGCCACCTTGGCTCCAGCCCGTGAGACTGGGATTTAATGGAAATATCACTTAGGATTCTGTTGTGAGCAACAGAATCAAAACTGGCTAAATTTAGAGAGAAAAAGTAGGAGCGGTAGTAAAGAAAATGATTGGAAAGATATGGAAAAATTTCCTGAATGGAAAAAAAGAGCTAAACAAGGGGCTTTGGGAAGGATCTGTGAATCACGACATCTTCAGGGACCCAGGAAATAGGATGGATGCACCTCTGGGCAGTGAAGTATGTAGTTGGGGCCCAAGCTCCAAGATATGATAGCCTGCTTTTATATCCTGCTTCTCTGTATCTCAGTTTGCCCTTTGGAAATGGGTGTGATGGATTTTATGTATGGGGCAGTCATGAGCATTGAATGAGTTAATATATATGAAGAAAGTGCTTAGAACAATTCTTGGCACATAGTGAGTTCTTAATGCCTATTAGCAAATATTTTTGTTGTAGCTGTTAGGCTCTGCCATTCATGTGAATCATCTCTAACCATTTCTCTTAATAGTTTCTCCTCAACTTGCAAGGTCCAGGCTCAGAGCATCTGAACAGCTTATGTTGATTCACACATTCACCCCTTGGCCTGAGAATGTGCAGGAACTTGATTAGCAGAATCACTGACAACAAGTCATGGTTGTTCCTTGGATTTCTTTACTCTTTGGAGATTCAGAAAACTGGAAGGAGAGCATGTTTTGTCCTATGGTGTCGAAGCATAAAGGACCAAAGTGTGAGCCATCAATACTGCCTATGTTGCCATGAAGACCCCTTTTGAGATTTCAGTGAGTCCAGAAAGGGAATGTAGGTCATTAGCAGAGCTGTCTTTCAAATAATGTATTACTTCGATGGAAGCTGAGCTGTATATAAGATAGGCTGTTTGTTGCTAGGACAACAGAGGTGAGAAGACAGGAGCTCTTTCCCCAAGGAGCTCACATCTAGAGATTGCAAAGGCCAACAATATCAGTCCTAATAAGATCATGGCCCTGACTCAGGCCTTTATAGAGAGGCTAGGAAACCATACCTAAACTGGTGTGAGTTAGCCAGGAAAGATTTTCCCAAGATGGCAACATCTTACCTCTTATTATTAAGATCAGTGCCAGGTTAAGGCATAGACAGGTTAACGAACAAGTATTAGAATTCCAGGCAGAGGAAACAACCCAACCAAAGAAAGGCCAAAGTCTATGAACAACCAATGTGTGAAACTACAAGGCATGTTCTATATTAGGAACTTCAAGAATTGAGGGATGAGGATGTGGTGGAGCAAGAGCGTGTGCGCAAAGAACTGTTGAGTGAAATAAAATCCACATCCTAAAAGTTGAGGATTATGTTTATTCAGCAGACACACTGAGAACTTAAGTCCAGGAGACAGCCTCTGAAACAGCTCTAGAGACTGTTGTAAAGAAGGGAGGAGCCAGGATATATAGGAGTTTGGGCAAAAAAAAAAAAATGCTGAGAGTTGGACCATCAAAAGATTAAAGAAAAACTAGACATCTCAAGTTAATGAAGCTAGCACTTTACTATGTATGGGAAGATGCAAGAGTCTGGGTTCAATGCACCCAGACTTTGAGATGCACCTTAACTACTTAGGGCCAGTATCCTGTTTTTTCCATCCTGAATCTCTTCAGATTGTACCACAGTGGGGTGGCTACAGTGGCTGATGACCTGATGGCCATCAGTTCAGTTCAGTTGCTCAGTCGTGTCTGACTCTTTTCGACCCCATGAACCACAGCACGCCAGGCCTCCCTGTTCATCACCAACTCCCAGAGTCCACCCAAACCCATGTCCATTGAGTCAGTGATGCCATCCAAACATCTCATCCTCTGTTGTCCCCTTCTCCTCCTGCCCTCAATCTTTCCTAGCATCCAGGTCTTTTCAAATGAGTCAGCTCTTCACATCAGGTGGCCAAAGTGTTGGAGTTTTATTTTTTTTTTTATTTTATTTTTTATTTATTTATTTTTTTAATTTTAAAATCTTTAATTCTTACATGCGTTCCCAAACATGACCCCACCTCCCACCTCCCTCCCCACAACATCTCTCTGGGTCATCCCCATGCACCAGCCCCAAGCATGCTGCATCCTGCGTCAGACATGGACTGGCGATTCAATTCTTACATGATAGTATACATGTTAGAATTCCCATTCTCCCAAATCATCCCACCCTCTCCCTCTCCCTCTGAGTCCAAAAGTCCGTTATACACATCTGTGTCTGTTTTCCTGTCTTGCATACAGGGTCGTCATTGCCATCTTCCTAAATTCCATATATATGTGTTAGTATACTGTATTGGTGTTTTTCTTTCTGGCTTACTTCACTCTGTATAATCGGCTCCAGTTTCATCCATCTCATCAGAACTGATTCAAATGAATTCTTTTTAACGGCTGAGTAATACTCCATTGTGTATATGTACCACAGCTTTCTTATCCATTCATCTGCTGATGGACATCTAGGTTGTTTCCATGTCCTGGCTATTATAAACAGTGCTGCAATGAACATTGGGGTACATGTGTCTCTTTCAATTCTGGTTTCCTCGGTGTGTATGCCCAGCAGTGGGATTGGGAATGCAAACTAGTACAGCCACTATGGAGAACAGTGTGGAGATTCCTTAAAAAATTGCAAATAGTGTTGGAGTTTTAGCTTCAACATCAGTCCTTCTAATGAACACCCAGGACTGCTCTCCTTTAGGATGGACTGATTGGATCTCCTTGCAGTCCAAGGGACTCTCAAGAGTCTTCTCCAATTCCACAGTTTGAAAGCATCAATTCTTTAGTGCTCAGCTTTCTTTATAGTCCAACTCTCACATCCATATATGACCACTGGAAAAACCATATCCTTGACTAGATGGACCTTTGTTGACAAAGTAAAGTCTCTGGTTTTTAATATGCTGTCTAGGTTGGTCATAACTTTCCTTCCAAGGAGTAAGCGCCTTTTAATATCGTGGCTGCAATCACCATCTGCAGTGATTTTGGAGCCCAGAAAAATAAAGTCTGACACTGTTTCCACTGTTTCCCCATCTATTTGCCATGAAGTGATGTGACCGGCTGCCATGATCTTAGTTTTCTGACTGTTGAGCTTTAAGCCAACGTTTTCACTCTCTTCTTTCACTTTCAGCAAGAGGCTCTTTAGTTCTTCTTCACTTTCTGCCATAAGAGTGGTGTCATCTGCATATCTGAGGTTATTGATATTTCTCCCAGCAATCTTGATTCCCGCTTGTGCTTCCTCCAGCCCAGAGTAACATTCTTTGCTTACTGATGTGGCAGGTGACATTCTTTGTTCACAGGACATATTCTAGATACACAAGCAAGACCATGTTAGGAAGATTCTGCATACCATTCATTTATTCATTCAATAAATATTTATTGAGCAACTGCTGTATACCAGCTTTCTTATAGACTCTAAAACAGCAGTAACTAGCAAAGCACAAAAATCTCTGCCCTTGTGTAGTTTCTATTCGAATGGGAGAGATTGGCAAAAAGCACACAAGTAAAATATATAGTATCTCGGGTGATGATAAATGTAGTGGAAAAAAATGAACCAGAGCAGAGATATGGGTTATGCCAAGGAGAGGAGTTTCCACTCTTAAGTAGAATAGTCTGGGAGACCCCACTAAGTTGTGTGGTTCTGACCATGTGGCAGTGGAGAGCCAGTGAAGACTTTGCAGTAACGTGATGAGATTTATATCTTCTGCCCTCGCTGTGAAAGATAAATTGGAGGATGATTAAAGTATGGGCAAGAAGACCTGTAAAGAGATGATTTCAGCAGTCCAGGTGGATAGATAGTACAGTGAGCGTGGGGAGAAAGCAGGAGCATTTCGAGAGCAGTTAAAAACCTACACCCGATGAACAGGACTTAATGACTTTGGGGTTGGGAAGGAGGAAGGAGGGGACGTTTTGTTTCCAACTCAGGAGTCAGAGCAAAGTTTCAAAGTAACATGCTGTGAGGTGTGGAGACCCACAGAGTAAAGGATTTAGATATTAGTTCACATATGCATATCATGATGGCTATTCTTGTTGTTCAGTCACTCTGTTGTGCCTGACTCTTTGTGACCACATGAACGGCAGCATGCCAAGCTTCCCTGTCCTTCACAATCTCCCAGAGCTTGCTCAAACTCATGTCCATTGAGTCATGATGCCATCCAACCATCTCTTCCTCTGTCACCCCCTTCTCCTCTTGTCCTTAATCTTTCGCAGCATCAAAGTCTTTTCCAGTGAGTTGGGTCTTCGCATCAGGTGGCCAAGGTATTGGAGTTTCAGCTTCAGTATCAGTCCTTCCAATGAATATTCAGGGTTAATTTCCTTTAGGATTGCCTGGTTTGATTTCCTTGCAGTCCAAGGGACTCTCGAGAATCATCTCCAGTGCCACAATTCAAAAGCATTAATTCTTCAGCACTCAGCCTTCTTTATGGTCCAACTCTTAATATCCATATGTGACTACTGGAAAAAACCATAGCTTTGACTGGATGGACCTTTGTCGGCTAAGTGATGTCTCTGCTTTTTAATACACTGTCTAGGTTTGTCATAACTTTTCTTCCGAGGAGCAAGTGTCTTTTAATTTTATGGCTACAATCACCATCCACAGTGATTTTGGAGCCCAAGAAAATGAAGTCTGCCGCTGTTTCCATTTTTTCTCCATCTATTTGCCATGAAGTGATGGGACCGGATGCCATGATCTTCGTTTTCTGAATGTTGAGTTTTAAGCCAGCCTTTTCACTTCCCACTTTCACCTTCATCAAGAGACTCTTTGGTCCTCTTCACTTTTTGCCATTAGGGTGGTGTAATCTGCATATCTGAGATTACTGATATTTCTCCTGGCAGTCTTGATTCCAGCCTGTGCTTCATCACATGATGTAGTCTTCATGTAAGTTAAATAATCAGAGTGACAATATACAGCCTTGACATACTCCTTTCCCAATTTTGAACCAGTTCGTTGTTCTGTGTCTGGTTCTAACTGTTGCTTCGTGATCTGCATACAAGTTTCTCAGGAGGCAGGATATTCTTGAGTATGTCTTAAATTTTTTTCGTTCAGTTCAGTTCAGTTCAGTCACTCAGTCGTGTCTGACTCTTTGCGACCCCATGAATCGCAGCACGCCAGGCCTCCCTGTCCAACACCATCTCCCGGAGTTCACTCAGACTCACATCCATCAAGTCAGTGATGCCATCCAGCCATCTCATCCTCGGTTGTCCCCTTCTCCTCCTGCCCCCAATCTCTCCCAGCATCAGAGTCTTTTCCAATGAGTCAACTCTTCTCATGAGGTGTTCAAAGTACTGGAGCTTCAGCTTTAGCATCATTCCTTCCAAAGAAATCCCAGGGTTGATCTCCTTCAGAATGGACTGGTTGGATCTCCTTGCAGTCCAAGGGACCTTCAAGAGTCTTCTCCAACACTACAGTTCAAACTCATCAATTCTTCGGCGCTCAGCCTTCTTCATGGTCCAACTCTCACATCCATACATGACCACAGGAAAAACCATTTTTCATATTTTTTTATAACTTTTCCAAGGGTGGAGGGAGGTTGGTTCCCTTATTAATCGTACTGAGTTGTTAGTCTGTTTAGTTTTGCATTTATCTGAGCTATTTCCCTGAGTAGCTGGAGGTATTTCTGTCTTTTCTTAAAAGCTACTCTTATCAGTATTACCAAAAACAAGTATTCCCTCTTACCTTCGCTTTACTCCATTTTGTGTCTTTCAAGTATTTGTTGCTTATTTGCATTTTAGTTTAAAAGACTGTTTTAATAACCTTCCTTGGGAATACTCGAGTCCAAAGTTCTTTTAGTTTAAAGTAGCATTATAGATGTTTTGAGTGTGCCTGTGTATTGTAGGATGCTTCCCACGATGCCTAGACTCTACACCTGCTGGACGCCAGTAGCATCCTCCTGCTAGTCCTGACAATCAAAATTGTCTCTAGATATGGCCAAATATCCCCTGGGGCATAAAAAACCTTCCCCTCCCAGTTGAGAACCACTGGTCTAAGAAGAATCTTTTACTTTTTATTTGTTCTAATATTACCACTTATTTTAAAAGGTAGCTCAGTGATAAAGAATCTGTCAGTGCAGGAGACATGGCTTCAATCCCTGGGTCAGGAAGGTCCCTTGGATAAGGGAATGGCAATTTACTCCAGTATTCTTGCCTGGGAAATCCCATGGACAGAGGTGCCTGGCAGGCTACAGTTCATGGAGTCTCAAAGAGTTGAACACAACTGAGCAACTGAACACATGCACACATATTTTAAAATCATAATCCCTGGGAAAACATAGGGAAAAAAAGGAAAGAAGACAGAAAACAAGCCAAATGAATGGGAACTACTTTGATCCTGAGCATCCAACCTGGTATTGTGTGCGTCTGCGAGTTAGCAGAATGTTTATAGCAAGTTTCTAAGGAGCCTGACTTGTGGTTACTTACATAACTTAGCAAAACCATTGGTAACCTTTTAAGGAGGTTTATTACAGAAAGACTGGCTGGTAGACTTTTTTTATAATGCACTCTAATCAAGACAGGAAGTAAAGCACCTCATTAGTGCCCCATAAAAATCCTGGAGAGTTTAAAGTAATTCCATGAGGAAAACTAAAGAAAAGAAAGGGAGATTTCAAGTTTACTCAATTTTCATTCTATACTATGTGATCTGACCACCGAATGTAAATTTCTTTTTTTAATTAGTTAATTTTTATTGAAGTTTAGTTGCTTTACAATGTGTTAGTTTCTGCTGTATAGCAAAGTGAATCAGCTGTACATATACATATATTCCCTCTTTGTCCCCACAGAGCATTGAGTAGAATTCCCCATGTTATACAGTAACATTAGTTATCTATTCTCATTAGTTATCTATTTTATATGTAGTCATATATATATATATATGTCAATCCCAATCTCCCAATTCATTGCATTCCCTCTTTTCCCCTTGGTGTCCATACATTTGTTCTCTCCGTCTGTGTCTCTGTTTCTGCTTTGCAAACAGGTTCATTTGTACCATTTTTCCAGCTTCTACATACATGCATTAGCGTACGACCTTTATTCTTCTCTCTCTGACTTACTTCATTTTGTCTGACAGTCTCTAGGTCCTTCCACGTCTCTGCAGACGGCTCGGTTTTATTCCTTTTTATGGCTGAGTAATGTTCCACCATGTGTATGAACCACATCTTTATCCATTCATCTGCCAGTGGATGTTTGGGTTGTTTCCATGTCCTGGCTATATAGTGCTGCAAGGAACACTGGAGTACAAGTATCTTTTGTTATTTTGGTTTTCTGTGGGTATATGCCTAGGAGTAGGATTGCTGGGTCATATGGTAGTTCTATTTTTACTTTTTTAAGGAACCTCCATACTGTTTTCCATACTGGCTGTATAAGTTAACATTCCTACCACCTGTGTAAAGGAGTTCCCTCTCCTCCACACCGTTTCCAGCATTTATTGTTTGTAGATTTTTTTGATGACGGCCATTCTGACTGGTACGAGGTGATACCTCATTGCAGTTTTGATTTGCATTTCTCTGAATAATTACTGATGTTGAGCATCTTCTCACAAAGAATATAAAATTTTAGTACCTGCATTTTATTTCTCTCCCTTTCATAGAGATCTTTGATTTCTAGTTAGATGGAAATTACCCAAATTAATTTTTTCCTGAATGAAGTTGCCCCAGTATCACCAGTACAAATCCCCCCATCAAAAACCTTTCTCCCACACTTGATCTAGCAGTCTAGCGGCCCTGTGTAGGAGGTTGCTAAATTGGGTTTTTAAATTATTTCTATTAAGCAAAAACTTAACACATACCAGCTGCTGGGGGATTATAAAAGCTTTGTGTTTTTTTTTTTTTCAATAATTGGAAACCTTGTTTACAGAGGGCTCACAATATTCTTTAAATGCTTTTGTGTTAAATATAAAAGAACTTGTGTTTATCTAGGCAATGATAATCTGACTATAAAGCCAACTCATTTAAGGATTATGCTTCCTGTCTCTCACTATGCAGCTGTCACCCTACTGTTCTTTCAAGCTTTGCAAAATGCTGAAGATTCTTGCTTAAAATTAGAAGAATGAATTGGAAAACAAAACAAGTAGTTTGGAATATACCTAATTCTAAACCCCACGGAAATCTTTGAGAGACCCAAAATGTCACTACATCTAGGCAAATTTATTCCAAGTTCTCATTTGTTAACTCATTGACAGAATTCAGTTCATTCCAAAGGAATTTAAGGTGCTCAGTTCTGGCAAAAGAAAAATCAAGGACAACTGAGGTACTTTAGTCTGAAGCTAGACTATAGAACTTTGCTAGTCAATGAAGGCATCCACGTCGATTGTCATCTGCTCTGGAGAAGATGGGAAGTACAGTGGTTAAAGGTGTGTGTGCTGAGTCCTAAGCCACTTACTAGATCTGTGACCTCAAGCTAGTTGTTTAGGGACTCTCTGAAAAAATAAGTGTGCTCACTTCCCTCACAGGGTTGTTTGGAGGCTTAAATGAGAAAATACATGAAACCCTAAGGACAGCTCCTGGCAAAGAGTTGTTGTTCATTCATTCAGTCGTGTCTGAACTCCAAACAATCCTGGCAAAGAGTAGCCCGTTCAATGAGCGTTATCCTGTTACCACGATGTTCCAAGTCCCATTGTTTTTCACATGTGTTATCTCATCTAATCTTTGGAACAGCCTTATTAAAATAGTATATTTTTATAACTCTAGTTTTATTGAAAATCGAGAGAAATGAGATGCAAAGAAGTTTAATAACCCACTCAGGGTCACACAGCAATCGAATTGACAGCAGGGCTCTGCGTTCATAATCTCTGTCTCAGTCTGCAAACATTTAATGAGTACAGGCACCCTTTGCTCTCAGAACAATCACTCTCCGAATATTTGCTATAATGACTCACAAAAGCTTTTGGCCAAAAATCAGTCTCCCAGTTAAAAACCTGCTGTCACAAGTTCTCCTATGTGGGACAGCTTCTTAAACTTCCATGCTGCTGCTGCTAAGTCACTTCAGTCGTGTCCGACTCTGTGCAACCCCGTAGACGGCAGCCCACCAGGCTCCTCCATCCATGGGATTTTCCAGGCAAGAGTACTGGAGTGGGGTGCCACTGCCTTCTCCGCACGTGTACATGACTCCCCTTCAAAATGCACATCCTGCATTTCTCACGGGCTCCAAGGTGATGCCAATGCTGCTGCTCCACAGGTCACACTTTGAGCAGCAGGGAAGCTAGATGATGGAAGAGGGGCTCCTTCAGACCTCAGAGCCCTCCTGATTGGCCTCCTGTTTAAACATGCATGCTAAGTCGCTTCAGTCGTGTCCAATCCCTGGCAACCCCATGGACTGTAGCCCGCCAGGCTTCTCTGTCCATGGGGGTTCTCCAGATAAGAATCCTGGAGTTGGTTGCCATGTGTTCCTCCAGGGAATCTTCCCTACACAAGGATCGAACCCATGTCTCCTGCGGCATGTGTAGGCAGATTCTTTACCACTGAGCCATGGGGAAAGCCCCCTTGTTTAAACATACTGAACATTATATTCATAACTCTCCCCACTTCTCCCCTGAAGGTTTAGTTCCTCAGTATTTGTTTAGGCGAGGTACCCTGGGGCACTACCAACTCAGGTCTAATTTGGATAGTATCTTTCAAATCTGCAGTAGTGTCTCATTGTTTACGATAGAACATGCTCAGTGTAGAAGGGTAGTAAAATTCCTGTTCAATTCAACCATGGACTGCACACAAACATACCTAATCATTATGTTATGAAGTGTTAAACAATTTTATAATTAGTGTTTAAATATTTCATATTATGCAGAAATTCTTAAATTGTTATATAATTATTTTAAAGCATTTTAGTAATGTCTGGGACATTGATATTTTTGGATGTTTTACAAATGAATTATTATTTTTTCCATTTAAAACAGTAGGATATAGACTCTTGTTATTTGAAACTCTAGCGACCAGCACATTTTTAGAAATGGATTAGGTTCAGATAACAAGAGGTGCCTGCATTCACTCTGTGCCAGACTTCGGGTGAAATTCTAGGAATACAATGGTGATGAAGACTAAAATAGCTGCTTAAAAAAACTCACAGAATAGTTAGAGAAGAAACAAGCAAGTTAAGATTTAAAATATGGTGGGATGTCAAGTTTTTCAGCAGAGATAGGTAGAAGGTGCTTTAAGATCATGGGAAATAATGGGCCTGCCTCTTTCTCTGGTACACAGGAGGCTCTTTCTGGATACCAATAATAGCTAATATCCATTGTGTATCCAGGTACTCCAGGCACTGTTGCAAGCATGTTGCATGTATTTACTCATTTAATTATTAAAACAACAATAACAATGAAGCAGCTACTTTTGTTACCATCCCCATTTTAAAGATGAGGAAACTGAGGTACAGAGAAGTTAGTAACTTGCTATGGACACACTGATATGGCCTTAAAGCCAGGCAGTCTGAATCTAGAGCCTGCCCTTTCCAACCATCTTGTGATCCACCTTTATTTTACTAAAATGAGGTTCAGGATCTTAAAGTAAGAGCATACCAAAAACTGATGGATGTGTTAGGGGTGCATTTATAGAACTGTGAATGATTTGCTTTGATTGGAGCCTGTGGTGGTTATGGGCTGATGAGGCCATGAGGTGGGAAGCTACGACACTTGCATTGGCTTCACGTGTAGAGGAACATACTGCATGGATCCTGTGGACAGGGCTGGACAGGACTAAACCCGTCTCAGCAGTCGCAGTAATGGCACTAATGATGCATGAGATATGATATGCAGTCATGAAATAGTTTACTCTACCATCTATTACATGAGTGTTGTCGCTTTCCTATCAGTCATCTTGGGAAGCTGTGCCTTTATTCCCCCAGCTTTGCGTTGCTCAGAGTGTCCTGGGAATGCTTTTCTAAAGTGCCTTTAGAACAAGTCATAGTGCACATCTTATTACTAGAAAACCGTGCTTCATTTTTGTCTCAAATGGATTTCCTAGTTGGATCACTCACCCTGTCTACTAAATTTAGCTCTGAATAACTTTTGCCTGTTTGTTATAATAACATCTACTCTCAAATCCATTCTCAAAAAACAAGTGTATGTTTCTATTTACCAGTGATTCTGAAACTTCAGTATATGCTTAAATATCATCCAGGGGGACTTAATTAAACAGCACATCAAAGCCCCACCTTCAGTATTTCTGATTCAGTTCTTCTTAAAAAGGGATCAAGAATCTGCAGTCTTTAACATGCATCCTAAAATTTCTGTTTTGAATGACCAGACCACACTTGGTCACAGATGAAGCTGTTAGGATATTCAAGAGAAGGGTAACAATTCTTAAGGCCAGTTCCAGAAAAGGAATTCCAAATGTGTTCTGATCAACAGTGATGTCAGTGGCAAATACTGCCCTCCTAGGGGGACTATTACCCAGCTGTTGTTGTTCAGTTGGTAAGTCACGTCCAGCTCTTTACGACCCGTGGACTTCAGCACACCAGACTCCTCTGTCCTCCACTGTCACCTGGAATTTGTTCAAATTCATGTCCATTGAGTCTGTGATGCTATGCAACCATTCAGCTTCTGCATCCCCTTCTCCTTCTGCCCTCAATCTTTCCAGCATCATCAGATCTTTTCCAAAGAGTTGGCTCTTTACATCAGGTGGCCAAAGTATTGGAGCTTCAGCTTCAACATCAGTCCTTCCAGTGAATATTCAGGATTGATTTCCTTTAGAATTGACTGGTTTAATCTCCTTGCTATCTAAGGGACTCTCAAGAGTCTTCTCCAGCATCAATTCTTTAGCATCCAAAGCATCTTTGGCATTCAGCCATCGTTATGGTCCTACTCTCACATCCATAGATGACTACTGGAAAAACCATAGCTTTGACTAGACAGATTTTTGTCAGCAAGGTGATGTCTCTGCTTTTTAATACACTGTCTAGGTTTGTCATAGCTTCCCTTCCAAGGAGCAAGTGTGTTTCAGTTTCATGGCTGCAGTCACCGGCCACAGTAATTTTGGAGGCCAAAATCACTGCTACTTTTGCTGCTTCTACTTTTCCCCCTTCTATTTGCCATGAAGATGGGACTGGATGCCATGATCTTAGTTTTTTGAATGTTGAGTTTTAAGCTAGCTTTTACATCTCCTCTTTCACCCTTATCAAGACGTTCTTTAGCTCCTCTTCACTCTGCCATTAGAGTGGTATCATACATATCTGAGGTTGTTGATATTTCTCCCAGCAATCTTGACTCCAGCTTATGATTCACCCAGAGTGGTATTTCACATAATGTACTCTGCACAGTAGTTAAATAAGCAGGGTGACAATATATAGCCTTGTCATAGTCCTTTTCCAGCTGTGAACCAGTCCATTGGTCCATGCCCAGTTCTAACTCTTGCTTCTTGATCTGCATTATACAGGTTTCCCAGGAGACAGGGAAGGTGGTCTGGTTCTCCCATCTCCTTAAGAATTTTTAAGTTTGCTGTGATCCACAGAGTCAAAGGCTTTAATGTAGGCAATGAAGTAAAAGCATATGTTTTTTTGGAACTCCTTTACTTTCTCCATGACCTAACAAATGTTGGCAATTTGATTTCTGGTTGCTCTGCCTTTTCTGAACCCAGCTTGTACATCTGGAATTTCTCAGTTCGTATGTTACTGAAGGCTAGCTTGAAGGATTTTGAGCATAACCTTGCTAGCATGTGAACAGAACACAACTGTACAGTAGTTTGAACATTCTTTGGCACTGCCCTCTGAGATTGGGATAAAAAC
Source organism: Ovis aries (assembly GCF_016772045.2). Lineage (NCBI taxonomy): Eukaryota > Metazoa > Chordata > Mammalia > Artiodactyla > Bovidae > Ovis > Ovis aries. The sequence goes on along the minus strand of NC_056057.1, from coordinate 68,313,607 downwards.
TGACCTTTTCCAGTCTTGTAACCACTGCTGAGTTTTCCAAATTTGCTGACATATTGAGCGCAGTACTTTAACAGCATCATGAAATTATGAAATAATTTAGGATTGAAAAAGCTCAGCTGGAATTCTGTAACCTCCATTAGCTTTGTTCATAGTAATGAACAGTTTGGTATATCATTGCCTTTCTCCTTTGCCTTTTGCTTCTCTTCTTTCACAACTATTCGTAAAGCCTCCTCAGATAACCACTTTGACTTCTTGCATTTTTTTCCCCTTTGGGATGGTTTTGGTCACCACTTCCTGCACAGTGTTACAAACTTCATCCATTCCAGAGTTCTTCAGGCACTCTGTTTACCAGATATAATCTCTTTGAATCTATTTGTCATTTCCACTGTATAATCATAAGGGATTTGATTTAGGTCATACCTGAACAGCCTAATGGTTCCCCATACTTTCTTCAATTTAAGCCTGAATTTTGCAAGAAGGAGTTTATGATCTGAGCCATAGTCAGCTCCAGGTCTTCTTTTTTACTGATTGTATAGTGCTTCCCCATCTTTGGCTGCAAAAAACATAATCAGTCTGATTTTGGTATTGACTATCTGGTGATGTCCATGTGTAGAGTCATCTCTTGTGTCATTGGAAGAGGGTGTTTGCTATGACCAGCGTGTTCTCTTGGCAAAACTCTGTTAGCCTTTGCCTTGTTTCATTCTGTACTCCAAGGCCAAACTTGGCTATTACTCCAAGTATCTCTTAACTGCCTACTTTTGCATTCCAGTCCCCTTTGGTGTGAGTTCTAGAAGAGGTTGCCAGAGAAGGCAATGGCAACCCACTCCAGTACTCTTGCCTGGAAAATCCCATGGATGGAGGAGCCTGGTAGGCTGCAGTCCATGGGGTTGCGAAGAGTCGGACATGACTGAGCGGCTTCACTTTCACTTCTCACTTTCATGCATTGGAGAAGGAACTGGCAACCCACTCCAGTGTTCTTGCCTGGAGAATCCCAAGGATGGGGGAGCCTGGTGGGCTGCCGTCCATGGGGTCGCACAGAGTTGGACACGACTGAAGCGACTTAGCAGCAGCAGCAGCAGAAGAGGTTGTAGGTCTTCATAGAACCAGTCAACTTCAGCTTCTTCAGCATCAGTGGTTGGGTCATAGACTTGGATTACTGTGATGAATGATTTACCTTGGGAATGAACCAAGATTATTCTGTCATTTTACAGATTGCACTCGAGTACTGCGTTTCAGACTCTTTTGTTGACTGTGAGTGCTACTCCGTTTCTTCTAAGTGATTCTTGCCCACAGTAGTAGTTATAATGGTCATCTGAATTAAATTTGCCCATTCGCATGGATTTGGGTTTTCCCTAATAGCTCAGTTGGTAAAGAATCCGCCTGCAATGTAGGAGACCTGGGTTTGATCCCTGAGTTGGGAAGATCCCCTGGAGAAGGGAAAGACTGCTCACTCCAGTATTCTGGCCTGGAGAATTTCATTGATGGTATAGTCCATGGGGGTCACAAAGAGTCGGACACAACTGAGTGACTTTCACTTCACATCACTTTTAGTTCACTGATTCCTAAGATGTCAATATTCAATTTTTCCATCTCCTGCTTGACTACATCCAATTTACTTCAATTCATGGACCTAACATTCCAGGTTCCTATGCAATATTGTTCTTTACAGCATCAGACTTTACTTTCACCACCAGACATAGTCACAACTTTCTGCATTGGTCCAGCCTCTTCATTCTTTCTGGAGCTATTTGTAACTATCCTCTGCTATTCCCCAGTAGCATATTGGACACCTTCCAACCTGGGGGGCTCATCTTCCAGTGTCATATCTTTTGGCCCTGTCATACTATTCATGGGATTCTGGTGGCAAGAATACTGGAGGGTTTTGCCGTTCCTTCCTCCAGCGGACCATGTGTTGTCAGAACTCTTCATCATGACCTGTCCGTCTTGTGTGGCCCTGTACAGCATGGCTCAGAGTTTCTTGAGTTACATAAGCACTTTCGCCAGGATAAGGCTGTGATCCATGAAGGGGAGTCTCCTGTAGATGGTCCTTATTTAGAGAATGATGTTCAGTTATACTTATTTAAAAAAAATCAGCCAGCATTTTGCACAGTCATGCCACATAACCAAAGTCACTTGTGTCTTGGGGAGTACCCATTTCGGATGTGTGTGTGCTCACTGGTTGGCTTAGTATCCTCCTTTTGCAAAGAGTGGTGCTCCTTTCAGAACCAAGTAGATCATGAAAGGATCCAGCATTGGAAGATGGAGCAAAATGCCCGGAAATTATTACTTTTTCCCTAAAAAGGCTGTACTTCTTTCACTTCTGAAAGTGGGTCAGTAACCCCAAGAGCCAGTCACACTCACAGTGACCAGCTTCGCCAATGTGATGCGCTGTCCAGCTTTAGCTGTTGGCCTGGCAGGCGACTTCCCCTCATGTTGGGATATGTTGTGTTTTTGTCCCTTCCTGAATCCATGTGACTACCTAAATTAGCCCTCCATTTTTCTCAAGTTGCCTAATTTTAATGACACAATTCTCAATGAAAAATGGAGGAACTTCAGAGCTGCTTTACTTATTATTTATCAGTTGTCCTCTGTCTCATTCACTGAAGAGAATCTCATACACCTGGAAATTGAAATTCAATGCTATGGCTTCTTTAATAAAACAAATCTGTGCTTCACAGGTACATCATGATCCCGTCAATGTTTAATATGAAGCAGTGCCTGGGGCAGAGTAAGGCTCCTTTAAGGCAGTACTCGGTCACCAGGAAGACGTTACTATAGCCAGATCCCTTGTCCCTCAGAGCCCTGATGTCAGCTGACTGTCAGGGTCTGAGGATCCAAAATGACCCATCTTAAAAAAAAATGTGGATATTCTATGATTTTTCTGGCATCATTTAACTTAAATTTAGCTCTTGACTGATCAAAAGCTCAGTAAGAGATGGAGAGAAAGACCATGTTTAGATTCCTGTGAGCGAAAAGTTTAGGAAAAGGAAGAGGTGATTGTTACAGCTTTTTATCCCAGTCATTATTTCTCTGTTTAACACTAAGGACAGCTATATTTTCTTTACGAGCTACAGAAGACAACACCAGGAAGCGAGATTGAATCAGATCACTATCAAAGCAGCCAGGACGGTGGAAGCCCTGATTGGATGTCTGTCCACATCCTCTGTCTTCACTCTCTCTTATTTCCACCTTTCCTCTCCCCCATGTGTGGCTCTGCCAGATTTAGAAGAAAAAAAAGAAAGAAAGAAAAACAGGATGTCTAGAAAAATTTGAATTTCAGACAAATGAAGGATAGTATTTTAGTACACATTTTGTGCGCTACTGGGTGCCTATTCCATGACGGTAATCCATGTGGAGTCTCTCCCACACGAGTCAGTGCTCTTGTTTTATTTTCTTGCAGTTTTCATATGCAGATTGGTTCTTCAATTGGATCAAAGGGTCCTTCAGGCAGGATCTTATCTGGTATTTCTCAAGGCACCCTTGATATTGACTTCCCTATTTGGGGGCCTATGTTAGATTTTTCAAAAGTTCCCTTCTACTGCAAGTACAGAACACCCCTGAGCTCCTTATATCTTTCCTCTCATATCTCTGAAGTCATCACTTCATGAACAATGACCAGGCTGAGCACAGAGCTCTGAGCGTAAGTGTGCTGTGTATTTTTATGAGTGGTAGATGAACTGAAAGCAGTTTGCTGTCTTAAGAGGCAATTAAATTAACTTACCTGCATGCCAGGAGTTAGTAGTAAGCTCTATCTGCCATGCTGTCCATCTGGGAAGTTAGGTTAATTCCTCTTCCCTTTTGGAAAGATAAGAGGATTGAGGAAGGGAATGAGGTTGGGAGCTATACCTAGTTTTGTAAACGTGTGTCCTAAGAGTAGGAAAGAACTGAGAAAGCTAATAGAACAATGTAAATGACAAAATGTGCAACTCACATTCAAAAGCTTCCTAGTATGTAGAGTCGTGGTACCCATCAGATAACAAGGTGCCTTTTTACATACTTTGTGCTTCGATTTAATGCTATTATTTAGATCATCCTTTGTAAAGGACACCTAGCAGGCTTCAAACCTTGAAGATTAAGAGTGATGAATGCCCTCTCTTGGTTCAGTGCTTTTCGGGTGTAAAGTGCACAGAAGAGTGAACACACATTTAGAAGTGTCTAGATGATTAGTTCTATGCCAGCTAGGCTTGCCCAAGGCAGGCTTGTCAAGACAGTCCCCTGGCTCCCCCTTTTGAGACTTTTCCTCTAGTGCGTAGCTCCCTACTGCCCGCTTCAGGTCAGTTCAGTCGCTCAGTCGTGTCCAACTGTGACCCCATGGACTGCAGCACACCAGGCCTCCCTGTCCATCACCAACTCCCGGAGTTTACCCAAACTCAAGTCCATTGAGTCAGTGATGCCATGCAACCGTCTCATCCTCTGTCGTCCCCTTCTCCTCCCACCTTCAATCTTTCCCAGCATCAGGGTCTTTTCCAATGAGTCAGCTCTTCACATCAGGTGGCCTGCATCATTTGGAGGCTAGAGGTAAGCTAGGAAACTGCCTTCAGATACCACCAGTCTGTCCCGCTGAGAAAACTGCCCTTTTGACTATACGCAGAAATGACTATAAATGAAATAGCCACCCAGCTCATATTCTACTTTAGCAAATAAACATGAACTTGCTGTTTATAAGCATCAGTGAAAATCTATAACTTCTTGTAGCTCTACATATCCTCAGTGTCCCTGGAATCAGACTAGAAGAATAAAAGCTGAACATGGGAATTCATGTTAATTTGTCACCAACTCCAACACCTTTAACATAAGAAAACAAAGTTTGTACGAAAGTAGATTATCACATATATGTGGTAGAAATCCAGTGTGATTACCCCAAGGCTCAAGATATGATTCAAAAACCTTTTCTGGAATATTTATGCTTTTCAGTCAACTTATAAATGTTATCCTCCAAACTTTATACCTCTGATGTCAAATGAATTTTAGCCCATTAGGCATTTGTTGAAAAAATAATGTTAGGCTGTAGGTTTTATCTGTAAAGAGACCAAATTAAGCTTATTTTTAATCCTGATGCACACCCCATTTTTCTTACAACCATATAATGAAACAATTAGAGGAAGATTGAAATAAATATTTATGTTTTATTCATGCTAGAAGTACTTATTCTGTCCTTTAGGATGAAGCCTTGTAATACTGTTATCAATTCCTTAATATTAAAATAAGTCTCATTTTATTTCCTTTGAAAATTTTTTTATTGGATGTTTGAGTTTGGGTGGGAATGAGCCTAATGATTAGAGAAATATGGCAATTCTAGGTCATTTTTACTCAAGAAAGTTGAGTGTGTTGATTAACTCCAGAATGTCTTAGATCTCTGATTTGGGGAATAAAAACTGTAATAAAATTATTTTCAGGACTCTAGCTCTGTTTATTTGAATAGTAGTTTTATCTATCTGATTTGAATTCAAATGCATTATTAATACTTTTCTTCTTTTTTAATATAGGTGGAAAACAGACCAAAATATTATGGAAGAGAGTATGTATTCTGCTATTCATTGTTTTAATAACATAATAAGTAGTCATTTTCATATGTCATTTAAATATTAAATATTAAAACATTTCCAATATATAGTCTTCATCAAATGTCCATTGTGCAAGAGTTTAATAATAAGGATAAATGCAATCAGATCCTTTTGTATTGAATTGTTCTTATAATATTCAGGTGTTTGGCTTTCACAAATGTGGGAGGAACACTATCTTCTGCTACATTCATTTCTTCTCAAAAAGCGGCCACTGCGTGCCTGGAAGTATTTGAAGCATAAGGCAGCATTTTCCATAGTTGTGGCTCTCTTAGTCTTTCATTTCACTTTCTACCTCGACACCACATAAACAGCTCGAGTCAAAGACTGTAAACTGAGGCCGAATTCCTGGCTTTTACACACCTCAGCAAGTGCAGCACTCAGGAAAGTCATCTCATTTCCTTGCAGTCTCATAAAACCAAAATGATGATTTCTCTTGATGTGGATCTGTTAGCCAAATTACCTTAATACCATAATTATGATTTCCTCCATTTTCCTCTTAATTTCATCTCTTGCTTTACTTTCTGAGAAACCTACTGCAAAGCAAATATGCATTACCATAAAAACAACCAGCAGGCTGGGGCTGTGGCCTGGTGCACAGCTCACAGCAGGCAGAACCGCCCAGCACAGAGTCAGGGCAGATACACAGTTCACTCTTCTTCCCATGTCCAACCTGGAGGCATTCAGAGGCAAAGTCTCTTTCAAGTCCACCGACCAAACTAAAACCTCCTTCCTCTATTCCCTTACCCATCAGAGCTTCACACTTGTGATTAATGATGCTATTATTTGTCCCAGTTCAGCAGCTACTTCCTAATTGCCATGGCTGCATTTCTGAACCTTCCTACTGGGCCTTGAAAATTCAGCTAGGGCTTCTGGAGTACCTGCCTGGACCACTGGCCTCCTCTCTTCCACCCCCACATCCCTAACATTCAACCTGGATATAAGATGACTTTTTCTTTCTTCAGTATACTGTTTTGGATTTTGCTGTAGAACAACAACAACAAAAAAAGAATCTAAAAAGAAAATGAAAACCTAATATATACTTCTAAAATAGAACACTTTTATACACGAATTCCATAAGGAACTCTATTCGTTGTCTTTTCCTGTTTTGCATAAGACTTTTATTGAATAACCTCCTAGTTCTCATCCTCAAACCCCCATCCACATAAACTGTGTAGTGAGAGGAGACCAAAGAAACCCCAAAGAAGGGATATTTCCTATTAGAGGGAAGTTAGCTTAAAAACTTCAGATTCTGTGTTTCCCTTTCTTTTTAAAAAACTAAAAGGTTTTAAAAATTCCATTCAAAATATAAGATATGCTCTATTCAGGAAACATTTGTACACATATTTTCTTAGAAAGAATCACAATAAAGTGTGGACAATGGGTGTCATTAGTGAAAAGGGAATTTGTGTTTCTCTACTGTTTATATTTTTATTTCCTTTGTGCCTTTTAATTTTCCCACTGTGGATAGGTATTACTTTGGTTTTTAAAAAGTTAAATGATACCTAATTAACTGGGGAAAATTAAAGCACAGGGATCGAACCCAGGTCTCCCGCATTTCAGGCAGATTCTTTACCAGCTGAGCGACAAGGGAAGCCCAAGAATACTGGAGTGAATAGCCTATCCTTTCTTCAGTGGATCTTCCTGACCCAGGAATTGAACTAGGGTCTCCTGCATAGCAGGCGGACTCTTTGCCAACTGCACTACCAGGGAAGCCCATATAGGAATTGACAATGTGTAAAATACCGTAACCCACTATTAAAGAGAAGTATTAACTTTTTTTCCTTCATCTCTTTCTTTCCAGTCTTTGTACAGGCTTTCTTTTTGCAAAGTTGGGATCAGACACTTTTAAATCTATCCCTAAAGGGGATGCTGAGCTGCATGCTGAGTCTTCAGGTGCACAAAATTGTTACTTCTTTCAAACAATTGAATTTATCTTAGTTCTTGACACTTGGCATCTGTTGCCGGCCATCCCTAAAACAAGGGCGTTTAAACGAAGCTGCTTCCAGGTTAGCCACCTGTTTAGGGTGCTCCTCCTCTCATGGTTTCGCCCTTCTCCGCCCAGAGAGTGGTCTGGGCCTGGGGTGTCCGGTTTCTCTGCCCTCCTCTGTGTGTGTCTCTTCCTGCTATGGTCATCCCCGCCTGCCCCCCGCCCTGCCCTGTCCGGTTGTATCCTGGACATCCCAGCCTAAACATCTTGTGGCACCAGCTTCTGCCCTTTCTGGAAACTGGAAACTTTCCAGTGCCCTCTGCTCTTCTACCCTCCCCAAGTCTGTCTGTCTGTCTGTCTGTCTGTCTCTCTGTCTCTCTCTTACTGGCCTGGTAACTGCAGGCTGCCCTCAGGTCCCTGCTCAGACCATCTGTCCAGTCTTCTCCAGCTCCAGCTCTTGCTACAAAGAAGGTCTCCAGTCTACGGGCATACCACCCTAAACACGCCAAGCTCGTCGTCAAAGGAGGCTTCTCCACTTCCCAACTCAGACCCGCTGAGCCTGGGCTCTGGCCAGATTTCTCCCAATTTCCCTCCCAAAATAACTGGGGACACTGGTCTCCTTTTGCGCAGTTGTGGGCAGGAGGATTACTCTTACGTCACACAGTATGTTTATCCTCACCCCAGAAATGCGCTGCTCCAAGACCTCCATGTGTTGGCTCTCAAGATTTAAAACCAAAATTTGAGAAGCTACAGCCCCTCTTTTTCCCAAGCTGTCACTGTTCTAGACTTTTGAGAGTTGATTTGAGAACTCAAAGCCAGAACATTGGGACTTCACCCCGCTAAGACTAAAGCTTCAGCTTGTAAGATCTAGCAGTATAGAATAGAAGGGAATTAGGACATAAAAATGGTGACACATGAACTTCCCTGGTGGCTCAGTGGTAAGGAATCTGCCTGCAGTGCAGGGGGCACAGGAGACTCGGGTTTGATCCCTGAGTTGAGAAGATCCCCTGGAAGAGGGCATGGCAACCCATTCCAGTATTCTTGCCTGGAGAATCCCATGGACAGAGGAACCTGGCAGGCTATAATCCATAGGGTTGCAAAGAGTTGGACACGACGGAAGCAACTTAGCATGCACCCATTGTGATAGGCATATTTTTTTTTTTCAAAAAATTATCCTGGTACATGTGTCCTCTAAATAATCTTTGCATCCCTGGTGAAAAACTTGTGTAGCCAATTTTCCCTCCCTCCCCTCTCCCTTCCAGGAAGGTAAAAGAGGATTATTTGTCCAGAAATTGTTTTCTGTAATTTATTCTTCCAAATTCTCTAAGATTGGGTAATCCTAGAAAGAGAGTGTTGTTCCCTCTCCCAAGAGCCCAGGACCCCTCGGTACCGACCTCACCCTGTAACCCAGCTTCCACCTTCCTCTGTAACACAGAATGATCAAATTTCTGAAAACAGGGTTGAGCAGCTGTCATTGTTTAAGGGTGACAGAGAGCTGGCTGGTTGACTGTCCCTAACTGCTGTCCTGTTCTCTTCTCCCCTGGCATCACCATACACCCTCTAGGGCTCAGACATCCCTTCCAGAGCAAAGCAGTCTCTGGCTAAGCCTGAAATCCTACTGCATTTTCTACATGCATCTATATTACTTTTTAAATAGCAAGGGAAAAAATAAACATTATCTTTAAAAAAAGAAAAATAGGTACATTTTCCAAACACATCCCTAAGAGATTGCTCTCAAAATTTAAAGAAGTGGAAGACTGCTCATGACTGCTGGCTATTCTTACCAGCGAATGAGCCTCTTAAATGAACAACACCCCACACCTGAAGTAAGCAGGGTGATAATCAGTATGTGTTCATTTGCAATCAGGATAATACATAGTGAGCGGAGAGCTAAATTGGTAAATACTCTTTTGTTATTCCCCGTGGTTAAAAGAGGAGTCGTAACCTGGCTTTTGGTTCTGACTTTAATTTTCAGCTTGTGAGCAAAGACAATAGCAGAAAGCCAGGTGGACTTGGCCTTCTTCCTTTTCTTTTGCATATTATCTGTTTGGGTGCATGCTGGGAGGTGGGTCCAAGCCCATTTGGAATTATACATTAGTCACTTCCTTCTTCATTAAGGTGAGGAGCTGCAAATTCCAGGTGGTCCCACCATGTCTTTTAACCAGCTCTTTGTGGTCCATACCTGCTGTATGGTTTGTTCAGAACAAAGATGCTCTTGTCTCTTCTCAGGTTCCACGGTATCATCTCCCGAGAGAAGGCAGATGAGCTTCTTGGAGGCGTAGAGGGTGCCTACATTCTTCGAGAAAGCCAGCGCCAGCCAGGATGCTACACGTTAGCACTAAGGTAAACCCGATTATCCACAGTTGCAACTGCTTTACAAGGATTTACTTATTTTTCCCTTTTTTTTAATTGTGGTAAAATATACATAACATACAGGGCTTTCCTGGTGGCTCAGCTGGTAAAGAATCCGCCTGCAATGCAGGAGACCCTGGTTCGATTCCTGTGTCGGGAAGTTCCACTGGAAAAGGGATAGGCTACCCGCTCCAGTATTCTTGGACTTCCCTGGTGGCTCAGATGGTAAAGAATCCACCCACAATGCGGGAGACCTGGGTTCCATCCCTGAGTTGGGAAGATCCCCAGGAGGAGGGCATGGCAACCCTCTCCAGTATCCTTGCCTGGAGAATCCCCATGGACCAGAGGAGCCTGGCAGGCTACGGTCCATGGAGTCGCAAAGAGTTGGACATGACTGAATGACTAAGCACAAGCACATACATAACATATAATGTATCATTTTAATTGTCTGTAAGTGTGCAATTCGGTGGCATTAAGTATATTCTCAATGTTGTGCGGCCATCTCCACTATCATCTCCCAGAACTTTTTCATCATCCCAAATTAAAACTCCATTAATCAGTTGTTCCCCATTTCCCCCTAATTATTTTTTTTATTTTCATGTCATTTACAAAGTGCCCAGCAGCATATTACAGGTTTACATGTGTCCTGGGTCACAGATGTTGTCAGTTGATGGACTCCAAGGCTCTGTTTATGCATGCACAATATTCTCGGGAGAATTATCTGCAAATTTAGTGCTTCTAGAGCTGCTTCTGCCTGAAACATCAAGCCAGTGAATTAAGACATACCTCTGCCTCCTTTTTCTGCACAAATTCTGTGCTCAGTTGTGTCTGATTCTTTGCAACCCATGGACTGTGGCCTGCCAGGCTCCTCTGTCCATGGGATTTTCCAAACAAGAATACTGGAAAGGGTTGTTATCTCCTCCTCCAGGGGATATCTTCCCGACCCAGGGATCGAACCTGCATCTTTCTGCATTAGCAGGCTTCTTTACCCACTGAGCCATCTGGAAAGCTTGCCTCCCTTCAGTTCAGCTCAGTTCAGTCACTCAGTCATGTCCAACTCTTTGCGACCCCATGAATCGCAGCACGCCAGGCCTCCCTGTCCATCACCAACTCCCAGAGTTCACTCAAATTCATGTCCACCAAGTCAGCGATGCCATCCAGCCATCTCATCCTCTGTCATCCCCTTCTCCTCCTGCCCCCAATTCCTCCCAGCATCAGTCTTTCCCAATGAGCCAACTCTTCGCATGAGGTGGCCAAAGTACTGGAGTTTCAGCTTTAGCATTAGTCCTTCCGATGAACACCTAGGACTGATCTCCTTTAGGATGGACTGGTTGGACCTCCTTGTAGTCCAAGGGACTCTCAAGAGTCTTTTCCAACATCACAGTTCAAAAGCATCAATTCTTTGGTGCTCAGCTTTCTTCACAGTCCAACTCTCACATCCATACATGACTACTGGAGAAACCATAGCCTTGACTAGACGCACCTTTGTTGGCAAAGTAATATCTCTGCTTTTGAATATGCCATCTAGGTTGGTCATAACTTTCCTTCCAAGGAGTAAGCGTCTTTTAATTTCATGGCTGCAATCACCATCTGCAGTGATTTTGGAGCCCCAAAAAATAAAGTCTGACACTGTTTCCACTATTTCCCTATCTATTTCCCATGAAGTGATGTGACTGGATGCCATGATCTTCGTTTTCTGACTGTTGAGCTTTAAGCCAATGTTTTCACTCTCCTCTTTCACTTTTACCAAGAGGCTTTTTAGTTCCTCTTCACTTTTTGCCATAAGGGTGCTGTCATCTGCATATCTGAGGTTATTGATATTTCTCCCAGCAATCTTGATTCCAGCTTGTGCAGCCCTTGTCAAAAGTCTTCACCTCACACTGTGGGTGTGTGCCTGAACACACATGCATTTGGTCCACTGGGTTCTCTCTGGAATCATATTGACCCATAGACCTCCCACTAGAGGTCATGACACTTCATGCTAGCAAACCATCAGACCAGAGCTCTCATGAGCACTTTACCATGAAATCACAGTATTAAAAATCACAGCACCCCAAAGGCATTGCCTTTACTGCACTTTCCTAACCTGCATCAAATATTTTATATCCTTCGATCCTCATGAGAGTCCTACAAGATTTGAGGAAAGTTTTCAATTCCAAAATCGAATTGTCTTCCAAAAGTTCATCTGTGAACTCTTTGGAATTAGGAAGCACTGTCTCCGTGGAAAAAAATGGTGTCAATGAAACACTTCCCAGGTCCACCCACAAAGACGTGTTCAACCCGCCATCTCGGTTGTGACTGTAGAACGATGCTTTCCCAGCTGCACTTGGGATGCCATAGCTTCAGTGGTGTCACCATGATGAAGCACTTCAAGAATAGCAAGAGCTCTAGGGATGCAAAGTGTTTTCTCAGCTTACCGGCATCCCCTTCAGCAGGAGCTGACAGTCCCAGTGGGAAACCCAGAAGCGGCTGTGAGCTGTAGGACCAGGGCCAAGAGGGGACAATCAGCACTAACGGGAGAACCCTAATGATTAAGTCTCTGTGATGCTGTCACTGATGCTCAAGCAAAGTGTGCTCCACAGCTCCCCTGTTACCCTTCTGCTGGACCAACTAGGATGGAAGGCATGGGTGCGCTCCTGATGATGGTCAAAGATATAATAATAAAAGGACCCAAGGCCAGTGGTTATAACTTCCCCTGCAGAGATAATTGCCTGGTAGAGGGGAGGGAGTGGAGGGGCATGGCTGGCTTCCATTAAGAAATTTTTAACATGTTTGTGAATCAGGCAGTACCCCCTGACTATGAAAATGAGGAAGACTATGACCCATGGCCATAGTGATTTCTAAGACCAAATGATGTCATAGGACTGGCTGGGGTTAAACCCACCTTTGCATCTTTTCCAGGGGTATAGCCTCAAGCAGGTACCCCATCTCTTCAAGTCTCAATTCTCTCAGCTGTCAAACAAGAACAATAATTGTACTTGTCTTGAAGGGTCTCCATGATAACCTCATGGAGGGAAATCATGTCAGGCCCTTAGCCCAGTGTCTGGCATTCAGTACAGATCGCAGAAGTATTAGCTGACACTGTCACCCACTGACCTGGTTTCTAAAACTCTTGTGATCTCTCCTTCCTCATGGGCAGGTTTGGAAACCAGACCTTAAACTACAGGCTCTTCTATGATGGAAAACACTTTGTGGGTGAGAAGAGGTTTGAATCAATTCATGATTTGGTCACAGATGGCTTGATAACGCTGTACATAGAAACAAAAGCTTCAGAATACATTTCCAAAATGACAACAAACCCCATCTATGAACACATTGGATATGCCACTCTACTCAGAGAAAAAGTATCCAGAAGGCTAAGCAGGTCTAAAAATGAATCAAGAAAAGCCAGCGTCACAAATGAAGAGCACACAGCCGTCGAAAAGGTAAGCCACGTGTGGGACGAACACAGTCTCTCTGTTTCTAATCTATGCTGAAAACCCGAATGCTTAATTCAGTATGTGATTTGCCACACTGTTGCAGGAGACCAACCCACTCCCATCCAAAAAACCTTAGACATTTTGTGCTAAAAGAGACCTTGGAAGTCTGATTTCAGTTCAACTCCCTCATTTTCCAGATGAAAACAGTGAGGTCAAAAATGTCCGATGATTTGCCAGAACTCATAAGTCAGGGCCAGGACTTCCACTAATAATTGTCTGTAAGTTTATTTGAAGTTTGAAAGAAAAAAAAATCCTTAAAAAATATTAGTGTTTTATGATGAAAATGGTCACTTGTATTTTTAGTTGCCATTTGCGGTGTCACTGGCTCCATCTCCAGTTCAACCCAGCTGGCCAAATACGTAGTGTTTGTATTTGCTTCTCTTAGAACTTGATGACCATGTGTGACACACAGGTCAGTAATCCCTCTTGAAGGTGATCTTACCTAGATAATAGATTCTATTGACAGATATGGGGGCATTAGCCGTGATGATGGCTATATCTCTAGGAGACTTGGAAAGATACAGTCAGCATCAATGCTAATGCCCCCATCTCTGGCTCTATCTCTGGGAGGCTTGTCCTTTGCCCCAGAGGAGGAGTTGTTGGGCCTCGTTGAGGATGAGACCCTCCCAAATGGGTGATGCTCAAGCTGGTGGCACCATGGCAGGATGTGGCGAGGAGGGTCTGATTTTCCTCTCCAGTAAGTTGCTGTTTATGTGAAAGACGCCGCCGCAGTTTGCTAGCAGATTTTTTGGATGTGTCCCTTTAGGAACCATCTGCTTTGACTGGTCCTATCTGTTTTCCACTGAAACAAAGCGACAGCCAGCCATGCCAGTCAGCCCCCCTGAGTCCGTGCTGAGCCTAGCTTCTAAGGCGAGCCTGGACTGGGGCAGATAGAAGTGAGCGGGGTTGAGCACGGCTCCTTCTGGTGTTTGTTAATCCTTAATTAAACCGGAACAGCCCCCCCTCCTCCCCCTGTTGTCCAGTGTGAGCAAAAAGCAGAGGAACCTCAGGTTGACTGACCGGGCTTCAGCTTTGGTGACGGGGATGCACCAGAAAGCACAGAAAGCACCGAGAGCAGGAGGAGAGCAGAGGATGGCAGGCGGGCCTGCTGGCAGACAGGGCGTGATCCTAATTGATTTGCTAATTGAGCTTTAGAGCCTAGGAGAACCTGCCTCAGAATCACGTCAGTTGAGCAGCTGGCCCATGAAAAAATCATTTGCCATTTTCATTTTATAACTCCAGAGTCTCCAAAGCACCTGTTTATTCGTTGGCAAATAATTGATTTGGGAAATGATAGGGTTCCTGATTGTTTACATTTCAACAGAAGAGAGAGGACTTGAGTCCCAGCTTCCTGGGAGTTTGTTCCTGTCTAAGCAAAAGCTGTTCCTTAGTCTGTTTGCAAAAATCTGTTCAGAAAGTAATTTAGAATAGAAAATCCAGAAGCCGACTTTCCCGGCCATGACAAATCAGAAGATGAATTGTAAAATAAATCTCTGAAGTGGTGTTTATATTTCTGAATTGGAGAGAAATGCCACCCAAAAGGCAATCTGTTACAACTGCAGACAATGCATTAGAACATTTCCAGGAGAAGAAGTGAATAGGAAGTGACTCTGGTGTATTTGGGATGAGAGTTTAGATCCTGGGTATTGGAATTGATATTCGTAGATTTTTGTCGTCCCTCAAGAGGAAAGTTGGGTCACTAGGAACTGATATTTCTAGATGGTAGTCCCATAAGGAAGCTTACATGAAAAAATATGTCCTTTCTTGTAGAGCATTTTGTATTTATTTATTAAAATTAAATTTTAGAGAAAATCAATCATCAGATTAACAATTACTTTGAGTGAGCCACCCAGTACACTTTTACCTTTTTCAGGAAAAGGTAGATAAAGAAAACATTGAAGGAGGAAGTCCAGACTCAGCGAAAGGTTTGATGGATGGGCAATGGTGGCGCCGATTTCTTGGACGTTAATGATGCAGTGGCTGACTTTCCTAGAGGACGCTCCCAGCACTGGGTCTGGTCATTTGCTGGGGGTCACTCATTTTGTTAGTGGATTGTGAAGTAACTTCGTACGACTCCATCTGTTTCTTTCTGACCTTATTGACAAGTGGAATTATTAAAAGTCTCAGTCTCGCCAGAAATCCTATTTCCCTTAAGGGCAGGTCAGTGGACTGTTGCCATGGCGGCAGTGACTCAAAAAGAGGTGGCAGAAACTTGAATGGATTGACTGAGAAATGCCCGGGGCACCTGTCTGCTTCAGTAATGGCATGTCTTGAGGGATTTAATGAGTGAAATGGGTAGGCTTCCTAATATTTCTCAAATCCAGACAGCCCAGCATTTCATTTTCCAGAGTACTTAAACTTGATCTGCCCACTTATTTTATTGATCATTTCCTAATGAATCCAGAGATATGTGTAAATCCGAGAATATTAACAATGTTAATTGGCAAAAAGATATTACCTACCCTATCAGATTTGAGTGGTTTCCAGATTTACCTCCTGTCAAGGTGGTTAGCGGTAAACTTGATTTTAATAACTGGAGATGAGGCAGGGAGAGGGGAGGGTGCAAATGAAAAAAAAAACAAAAAAAAACCACTGTGGTGGTTAGCCAACAGGGATCTGTTTCCTTTCTGATTCTTTAATTGATTTTTAAAACGTTACTATATGTAAGTGCCACCGTTTGGTGCATTTAATTAAAATGTTCATGCCCAGCATTATTTCTTTTATGAAATTAATTTCAGCGATTATTCCATAGATTGCTTGTCTACTGATCTCCAGAACCTGTGCTATAAGCAATGTAAGAGTAGCAACAAGATTCAACATCAGTTCAGACTTTTGTAGTTGGTAAACAGATTTCACGCATGTGAAATAATTTTCCACTTTATCCTCAGAGCAGCTTTGCCAGGTACATAGGGCAGGAATGATTATCCCCATTTTATTGAAAAAGTCACAATGGCAAGACAAGGAATCAAACCCAGACTTCCTAACTCCAAGTTCAAAGCTTCTTAAATCTATGGAGCAGCTGGACCTCATTCTGTTCTTATTGCCTTAAGCAAAGACCTTTGCTTTTGACCATCCTGCGTCAATTGATGGTAAGAATCTCTTAATATTTACATGCGTTTTTGAAAATACACTGCTATTACTAGCTCTAATAAGTAAATTGTTTTGTAATGAAATTTATTATTAGTGAAAGTTGCTCAGTCATGTCTGACTCTTTGTGACCCCATGGGCTATATAGTCCATGGAATTCTCCAGGCCAGAATTCTGGAGTGGGTAGCCTTTCCTTTCTCCAAGGGATCTTCCCAACCCAGGTGTCCCACATTGCAGGTGGATTCTTTACCAGCTGAGCTACAAGGGAAGCCTTGTAAAGGATACCTGACTGAATCAAATATATGTGACAACCATATTTTCAACGAAAAGTGAAAGTGAAATTGTTAGTCACTCAGTCACGTCTGACCCCATGGACTGTAACCCACCAGGCTCCACTGTCCATGTAATTCTCTAGGCCAGAATACTGGAATGGGTAGCCATTTCCTTCTCCAGGGCATCTTCCTGACGCAGGGATCGAACCCCAGTCTCCCACATTACAGGCAGATTCATTACCATCTGAGCCATCAGGGAAACCCCAATATTTTCAGTAACACATATGTATTAAGTAAAGCTACTTGCTGAGTTAAATTGTATTTATGCTTTACTGGAGAAAAAATCATTTGTATTCTTGGTGTAATACAAGCACACTAAAGAATATAGTTTACCAGTTAATCATTTCCCTAATTTTTATAATAGCAAATGTCAGAAAATGATCTAAATGCCCATCAGCTGGGGATTACTTAGAATGAATTATGGTACACCCATATACAGGAATATCATGCAACCACAGAAAAGAAAGAGGATGTTCTCATATGGATTAATATGAAAGTTAATTACTCAGGGTTATCAAATGCAAAAACAGATATAGTATGCATAGTATGGTTTTATTTATGTAAACCAGAAAAAAAGATTTTACATATTTTTTTCTAGGAAAATTATAAAATACCCCCCGAAGGATGATGAGCTAGTATGAGGACTGCCAGTGGGGAGTGGGAAGGGGGTGTCTAAGATATAAGAGTGGGAAGGAGACTCCTGCTACTATTTTGTACTCTTTGAATTTTGAACCATGATAAATCCTATTCAGAAAATTAAGAAAAGAATGCATTATGTCCTAAATTCACATACATTAAAGCAAACCCTGAGTAAAACATCCACCATACTCATACTCATACGCACCCCACCCCCTGTCCCTGGACCCAGACTGTTTTCCCATCCCTTCTTACTGGTCCCCTTCCCCATCCTGTTGCTGCTCCTGCTGCTAAGTCGCCTCAGTCGTGTCCGACTCTGTGCGACCCCATAGATGGCAGCCCACCAGGCTCTGCCATCCCTGGGATTCTCCAGGCAAGAACACTGGAGTGGGTTGCCATTTCCTTCTCCAGTGCATGAAAGTGAAAAGTGAAAGTGAAGTCGCTCAGTCGTGTCCGACTCTTCGCGACCCCATGGACTGCAGCCCACCAGGCTCCTCCACCCATGGGATTCTCCAAGCAAGAGTACCGGAGTGGGTTGCCATTGCCTTCTCCGCCCCATCCTGTTAGCTGTTGTTTTTTGTTTTTTGTTTTCTCTTTTTTTCTTTCATTTCTCTTTTGGATTGTTAGCAAAGAGTCTGTGGTTAGCAGCCTTTCACTGAAGGTTGAAGATGGTAATTATGGCGTAGGACCTAAATCACGAAATAGAGTGTGGCGTGACTATACCTGGAAATGGGTTAACTATTGCTTCCTCCTGACCTTGCCCCCTGCCCACCTACAGACCCCTCAGCGGTGCTCCCCTGGGGCTCTTCCCAGCCCCCCCCCATTTTACATGCCTTTTCAGCCCACCCCACCCTCCTTTCTCAGGCTGCCCCAGGCCAGCTCCCAGATTCCTCCCACTATTCTAGGCAGCAAGGAAGGCTCTCTGGTTTCTGCTTGTGTTGCTGTGAAACTAGGAGAGTGGCCTTGTCTGGAGTGAAGGGCTCTGAGCCCTCACCCTGAGAAGCGGCACATCTCAGGACACCAAGATGGTGTGTCTCCCTCCGTGTTCTCTCTGTGCGGCTCCTGCCGCCCCTGAGCTGAGCCCTGACCCTCTGGGGCATTGTGAGAATCTAGAGCCTGAAGGAGGAGGGAACTGGAGACCGCCTCGTGCATCCCCTTTGTTTTATGTAAGAGGACACTGAGGCACCCAGCTCCTTGGTCTGGGATATTTCAGAGACATCTAGAGGTCACAGAGGCTCGGATAGAGAAAAAAGAATGCTTTAAAATAACCTGCCCCTTAGATGTTCTCTTAAAGTTAGGATCTTTGAGGAGCACAAGTCATATGTACAGGACTCCCAAGTGAATGAATGATAAGTGAAAAATGAATTCAGAAGGCAGTCTTAAATGTGTCACAGCCCAGCAGTAAATACAAGACAGATTCACTGGGGTTTTGAAGAGAAGTTGATTAACAAGAAATCCTTCTCAAGGACTGGCAATGGCGGGAGCTGCTGAAGGGACTGGGGAAAGGCACTGGGGTTCCTGGAGCCTGATGAGAGCTGGAGCGGAGACTCCCACCAGAGGGGGCTGCCACAGGAGTGGGGGTCGGGGAGCACAGGAGCGGGGCTCCTGTAGGGGGCGCTCCTATAAAAAAACAGAGCTCCCACGGGAGGGCGATAGAGAGAAACCCCTACAATCAAGCAAGGGTGTGAGCCTTGGGTGCTGCGCCACTCAAGAGGGAGGGGGCAGTGGAAGAAATACCTCATCTTCTCTCTCCTCCCACCCTGCGATCTCCTGCCTGTATCTCTCACTGGACAAACCCCACTGGAAGCCAGAGGATAAAGGAACCAGGGATACAGTTAATCAATTTCCCCACCACAGGTGAAGCAGGACAGGATTGAATTTGACACAAGGGATGTGGCAGAGAGTAACCAATACAACTGAAAGTGATGAATAGAATAAAATCTGTGCAAGCAGTGTGTTAACCTTGTTCGAATTCCATTAGAATGTTGGTTGACCAGGTTCAGAAACCATGGTTGGCATTAATGCGAGATTGCGAGGTAGCCCTTTACGTGGATGGGCTCCACCACTGTGCCCTTATGGAAGAGGTCTTGGTCCTGGAGGGTGGAGAGGCTTTGCAACTTTATCAAGGACAGTTGATTCAAGCATGGTGTCACCCACTGCCCTTCCCCAAGCTGAGACACTGCATCCATATGCCAAAGAAAGAGCCTGCATTGTTCACGTATAAGGCATCCTGGGGCTGGAAAAGACGTTCACATGACAGGCTCTGGAAAACCTGTAGAACTGCTCTGCAGGTGGTCCCTTGGAAATATGTGAGTGGCATAACCAGTCTTTTCTCAGGAGAAAGGATAAATGAAGATGAACATAACTTAGCTAGTAAAAGTGACAGGTGCAGTAATGACTCTGATCATCTTCCTCCTCTCACACACGGCATCATAAAATGGAATGGGATATAATGCTGTAAGGATGAATGGATTTGAACTTGGGTTACATTTGCTCATGAAACCAGGTTTTACCAGAGTGTTATTTTAAATCAGAATCTCCGAACAGTGTGAAACTTACGCAGTCTGGAAAAGAGCTGATTTGGCTAGGTCAGTGGTTCTCAAACCAGCTTCAAGTTAGAATCACCCTGGGAGCTTTTTAGAAAAGACCCATGTTACCCTCCTGACTTAACTGAATTAAAGCCCCTACTGGTGAAGCTCAAGCCTATTTTTAAAGTTCTCCAGGTAATTCTAAAGTTCTCAACCCTTGGTTAGATGAAAGGTCAGATGGGGAAGTAAAGGTTATCAGATACTTGGGGAAGAATTTTCTTTTAAGGACACCTGTCCCACTTTCTCTAATGCCTCTTTTTTTTTTCCTGAGACTCTTTTTTTTGTCATAATTTAGGCACTGGCATTCTTTCTCACCTCTACCTCTGCATAAAAAGTCCTCCATGTAAAAATTCTTAAGAGTAGACTCTGGCAGTTCTGGTTACTCAGTTTGGTTCAAAGGTTTGTGCATTGTTCCTTTTCCCCTGAGTCCTTTCCCCGGATTATTGGCTAAAATTTGAATGATGGGGAAAATTAAATGTAGGATGATTAAGAGAATTTAATGAAGAAACAAAGAAAAGTCAGTGTCTCTTCTTTAGGTGCTATGTGTATGTACTTAGTCGCATCTGACTCTTTGTGACCCCATGGACTGTAGCCCACCAGGCTCCTCTGTCCATTGAATTTTTCAGATGAGAATACTGAAATGGGTTGCCATTTCTCCCTTTAGGGGATCTTACCAACCCAGGGATTGAACCCAAGTCTCCTGTGTCTTCTGCATTGCCGACAGATTCTTTACCCACCGAGCCATCGGCGTTGGGGAAGTCCTCTTTGGGGCTAGTAGGTGGTTTTCTTAAGACAAAGTTTATAGGACAAGGATTCTTATCTGTCCACTGGGGAGTTTTCAAAAATACCAATGCCTGGGACACACCCCCAGAAAACAGATTTAACTACTTAGGATAAGAGCTGAGCATCTGGAGTTTAGATTCTCCGGGCGATTCTGATCTGCAGCTAAAACTGAGAATCTCTGCTGTAGAGGAATAACTAAAATTGAGTTAGGTTGTTTGGTTTACTATCTTTTATCAAAGAGTTACTTTTTTTTCTTTTTACCATCCCCTCGCTATCAGTGGTCTCAAGGTAAGAGCTTTACAGGAACAAAAAGAAAAGTTATCCTAATACATTCAGTGTGTGTTAGAATAAGATGGTCCCAATCCTCCTCATTCATCCCCATCCTAAATCTCTCTAGAAAAGAGCTCAATGCAATCCTTGTTGGAATATTGTCTATGCAAACAGTGCCATCTAGTGGCTCAGAAAAGAGTAACATGCTGGCTGCCATCTCAAAAGACCACACTTAAACAGATGTGGAAGTAATGAGCAAGAACAAATTTTTCGCAGTGAATCCGCTGAATTGACCCCATTTCCTCAGGTTTTGTGACATAGATCAGGCTATGCAATGGCTAGGGAGTATCTGTTTTGTGATTTATGCTCATTCTTTGTGTAAGCAGATAGGCAGTCCTGCCAGCCTGGGACACTTAGATGTACAAAAAGCCCCAGTGATCTTATTCACTGAGATTCTGGTCTAGAGATGCTGGAAAAAAATTTTTAAATTTGTTTATTTTTGACTGCAATGGGCGGAGCAGGGTTCTAGGTGCACAGGCTTCAGCAGTTGCAGCTCCTGGGCCCTAGAGCGTGGGCTCAGTAGTCGTGGCCCATGCACTTAGTTGCTCCACAGCATGGACCAAGGATCAAACCTGTGTCCCCTGCGTTGGCGAGCAGATTCCTATCCATTGTGCCACCAGGGAAGTCTAAGGTGCTCAAACTTTTTGACCTCCGGGTCCTTTTGTACTTTTTAAATTACCGAGGACCCCAAAGAGTTTTTGTTTATGTGAGTTATATCTGCTGGTACTTCCTGCTTTAAAAAGTAAAACCGAGAAAAAAATTAATTCTTTTCAACGTCACGATAGTGAAGTCATTCTGTGTTTGCATAAATAACGTATTTTTGTGATGAATAACACCATTCCCCAAAAGAGAAAATGAGAATATTGTCCTTGTTTCACAATTTGTAAATCTCTCAAATGTCTGGCCTAACAGAAAACATCTTGATTCTCACATCTGCTTCTGTGTTCAACTTGTGATTTATATTGCTTTGTCTGAAGTATAGGAAGAAGCTCTGGCCTCAGACATATATGTCATTGGCAAAAGGAAGAATCTTTTTAACTTTTTATTTTGTATTGGTGTATAGCCAATTAACAATGTTGTCATAGTTCCAGGTGGACCAGAAAGGGACTCAGCCACACATATACATGTATGCATTCTCCCCCAAACTCCCCTCCCATCCAGGCTGCCACATAACATTGAGCAAGAGTTCCATGTGCTGTACACATGGTCCTTGTTGGTTATCCATTTTAAATATAGCAGCATGTACATTTGGGTTTTTTTTACCTCTTTTTTTTTTTTTAACAATAGAACAAAACAAGTGTAGTTTCTCAAAGGTTACTTACAATGTCAGTCAGTTGGAACAGGCAATTAATAAACATAGTTTTGACAGAGAGGATCACCCAAACATCAGTGGACCACACTTGGAGAACCGCTGCTCTGGGTAACCACTGGATGGACAAAAACACACGTTTTAAAGAAGCTTCTATTTGTGCGTCTCCAGGGAAGTGTTTGGGAGGAATGATTGTTCCACTTGTATCCCCTTTGACTATGGGGGTGAAAGCTTCTGTCACCCAGGACTGCTGTCCACCCTGGCAGGGAGACTGCTGAGTTTGCCCTGTTTGTAACCTCTGAGTTCTTCCTAGGTGCCTTCCCTGGGGGTGGGCAACAGAACTGATGCCTGGGCCTCTGTCACTTGGAAACAGCTTTCCAGGTAATTCTGATGCATATTCCAACAAGGAACCAGCCACCTGCTCTTACCCCTTCTCTGTACAGATGAGAAACGGAGGCCCACGTCTCAAGGTTACGTGGTGACATCGAGCGCTGGTGGGACGAGATGCCACCTTGGGGAATCCCACTATTCTCCTTCCTTGGCCTGGCGCGGGGCGTCACCCTCTTTCTTACTCCTCCAGCGCCTCTCCTTCCGCCAGCTGTGCGTCCGTCTGGTCAGGACTCACCGGTCTGCCCACCTCTCCTCCCACAGTGAGGAGCTGTCATTTTTGCCACCTAGCACTGTGCACTGTCTTTTGGAAAACTGCACCCCAAGCCAACCCCCCCACCCCCGCAACTCTAAGTTTAGGTGGGTGGTTCAAGGCTGATCCAAGGGGTCACATTTCCATGGCTTCTGTGGTTGGTTCAAGAGTGGGCATGCGATCAACTCACATCCCATAAAACCAATAAACTTGCACTGTGAGTTCCCTGAAGAAGGCCCTTCTACCCTCTTTTGAGCTAGAGTCAACAGGAAGTAGAGTCTGGGTGGCTGAAGCCTTCTAACCATCACTTAGAGCCAGAGAAAGTGGAGCTGGGAAGTGAGGAGAAAGAAACTGAGTCCCAGCCAAGGGAATGTTTCCGCTGAGTTTAGGTGTCTGCTGTATTTATAACCAGAGCACTCTAACTCACGCCACCCCCACCCCTGTCCTCCACACACTCATTCTGCACTCGCTGCTTGTTGGTGTTATCGAGAAAGCTCAGACAGTCACACTCAGGGTCCATTTTAACAGAATCATACTCACTGTTCTTTTCCACGATGATACTAAATCAGAAAAAGGGACATCTTGTGTTTACTGAAATGGGTAGGAATGTAGCACCTGGATTACCAGGTGGACATGAGAAATAACCCCCAAACCACCTCTGCAGTTCACCTCTCCTTCTCTTGGCCCTTGGCTCTGAAGAAGTGGATCTGTAGATTTCTTAATAAAGACATGCACTTAAATAAGATTATGGCAATCTGTTAAAGAGTTCTAGTGAACTCTGATGAACCAAATTGTTATCTGCTCATGGCTTTACCAGGAAATCTTTTTTAACAGAACGGGAAGAAATGTGGCCCCATCTGTAGCATAGGATCTGGCCAAAAAGAGCCTCTATTGAACAGGAGACCTCCGAGGTTATCAGTAATACAGAGGATATGAATTGGAAACCTGCAGACCCTGAAGAAAGGTCAAAATTCCAGTCTGGAGTCTTTATGAATTAAAAGCTTAGCTTATAAGAATGTATAGGATTTTTTCTAGAACATGGAGAAAAAGAAGGATTTTTTTTTTTCTGGATAATTTCTACTGACATTAATGGAAGTCAGATTGTCAGAGCTACCTCTTAGGTGATTTGTGTCTGTTGCCTCTGGAACAGGTTGCAGAACTGGCATTCCTCATTCCTCAACAATGAAATGTCTGGCTGGGTTTTATGACAACAGTTTATAAATGTCCTCATTGGTTTTGTCTCTCTTTACACATAATCACTTTGAAGTTTCCACAAAGTTAATAATTTACTTTGTACCTAGTCCCTATTTATGAAGCTGATGGTGTCTAACCATCAGAAGAATGAAGTTTGCAAATACAGCTTTTATGGCTCTCATGTGATTCGGTGACTTAAAACAACTATTAAGGATTCAAATGGCTGTCTTATGTAACAGATTCTTCTTTAATACTCAAATTGAGAGTCAGAAATAAGATACAGAAAGACCCCCCACATCCTTTAATAGAGTCAGGCTAGTTATAATTTATCATAGTTTATATAAATCCCATGTAAAACAGTTCATGATATAAAATAATTCTAATACTTTTAATCTTGAATGATTGTAGGAAATTTATAGTTACCAAAAAAGAACTTTGAATTTATCAAGCATGGCATAGATTTTAATTCATTATAGAGCTATATGATTTCATTCAGCTTCATAGCAGTCTTTAAGTTTTGAGTTCCTATGCTTTAGCAATAAAAAAGGGAAAAAAATATTTATATATATATAAACCCCTAGTTGGGGAGGCCCAGGGATGACCTCTAGGTCATAGCACTGCTGCTGCTGCTAAGGTCACTTCAGTCGTGTCCGACTCTGTGCAACCCCATAGACGTCAGCCCACTAGGCTCCCCCGTCCCTGGGATTCTCCAGGCAAGAACACTGGAGTGGGCTGCCGTTTCCTTCTCCAGGTCATAGCACTAGTAACTATTAATTAGAACCCAGGTTGGCTAACTTCAAGGCTGCTGTCCTGTCTAGTCTACACACTAACAAGGTAAATTATCTTGCTTTGTGTCTAATTTGAAAACTGCTAAACAAAGCGCTATATTGGGAATTGTTTCCCTCTTTAGATACCAGTCCTCCTGTCTCTCTGTGGTGTGATTATAATCATCAGCTGCTCTGGACTAATTTGTTCTTAGGAAGAAATATGTCTGGCTAAGAGAGTTCCTTAAGAAGACAAGTGTTCATTATAGACAAATATGCCTACCTCTGTGATTTCTGAATGAAAATCCCTCTGTGTCTCTTTAGCCTGACACTCTATGAATTTTAAAATGATTTGGCAATATTGTCAAGCTCAATATGTGGACCTCCCCTAAATCCCAAAGTAACAAGTATGAAATGCATGCTTCAGCAGCAAGCCAGCATCTCACACCTTCCAGCTCTGATGGAATAAATTGGAATGAGAGGAACTGAAGGCATAGCTACCCTCATGAACGTGAGGAAGTACTGCCTGACCTAGTCCCCCCAGCTTTGAAACACTGGCTAAACTGTGAGATTGTAAAATGAGATACATAGAGTTTTTAATTTACTGGATTTTTTCTTCCTCCGGTAAATTACGTGTAAAAATCAATCAGGTAACAAGAAAAGGAAGAAACACTAGCATTTACTGAGGTTTTATTGAGCTTCTATCATGTACAACGTGCTGGAAAGGGTGCTTTGGGTTTCTGCCCTCATAATGGCTCTGAGGAGGAAGAACTAGGGTGGTTGAAGTAACTTATTCATGACCTCAGGCTTCCTAGGTGGTGCTAGTGGTAAACAACCCACCTGCCAATGCAGGAGATGTAAGAGACCCTGGTTCGATCTCTGGGTTGAGAAGATCCCCTGGAGGAGGGCATGGCAACCCACCCCAGTACTTTTGTCTGGAGAATCCCATGAACAGAGGGGCCTGGTGGGCTACAGTCCATAGTATCACAAAGAGTCAGTCACAGCTGAAGTGACTTGACACGCACGCACGCATGTATTCATGAGTACTCAGCTGGTGTGTGAGCCAGAACCCAACCTTTGGCTCTCTTGATGTGGAAGCCCCTTCAAGAGCTCCCTGCTACCTGAAAGTGAACTCTGGGGGGGTACACAGCGCCTGTGATGACTTTGTCCCCTTAGCCAGTCAGCCTGCACACATCTCTTTGCCCTCATCCACTTCATCTCCCCAGCCTGATCCATGAGGTGAGCACATGTGAACCATTAACACGCCAGCTGGCGTCATGCCCCTCAGCCTTTACTGAGTTTCCTCCACCTTTCTATAGTGCCACCTTACTCAGCCAGCCCCCGACCCTGACCCAGGGAACGCCACCTATCTTTGCGGATCAAGCTCAGGCATTTTCCTACCTACAAAGCCTCTTCCCATGCCTCACCCAAGCCTTCCAGGAAGTGCTTTCCTTTGTCCATCTCACTGTCACTTAGTTATGCCTCTAAATGCACTTAGTGCGCTGCACTGAAGAGTTTGCTTGTTCATTCATCCTTAATTATCTATAATCAATAACAAATAAATATTCACCGAGTACTTAATCTGTCAAACACTGTTCTTCTCAAGGATGACAAAGCACAATTACAATGCCTAGCTCAGGATCGCAAGTGACATAAGCACCGTAAGTGAGCCCCTGGGTCTTTGCTAAAAAAAAAAAAAAAAAAACCTAAGGAAGAGGCTCTTGCTTCTCTGGAGTTGTTGTTGTTGTTGTTGTGTGTGTGTGTGTGTGTGTGTGTGTGTGTGTGTGTGTGGTGGGGGCGGGGTTGGTCAAGACGGACAGGTCATGGTGGAGAGTTCTGATAATATGTGGTCTACTGGAGAAGGGAATGGCAAACCACTTCAGTATTCTTGCCTTGAGAACCCCATGAACAGTATGAAAAGGCAAAAAGATAGGATACTGAAAGATGAACTCTCCAGGTTGGTTGGTGCCCAATATGCTACTGGAGATCAGTGGAGAAATAACTCCAGAAAGAATGAAGGGAAGCAGCCAAAGCAAAAACAGTGCCCAGTTGTGGATGTGACTGGTGAGAGAAGGAAGGTCCGATGCTGTAAAGAGCAATATTGCATAGGAACCTAGAATGTTAGGTCCATGAATCAAGGCAAATTGGAAGTGGTCAAACAGGAGATGGCAAGAGTGAATGTCGACATTCTAGGAATCAGCGAACTAAAATGGACTGGAATGGGTGAATTTAACTCAGATGACCATTATATCTACTACTGTGGGCAAGAATCCCTTAGAAGAAATGGAGTAGCAATCATAGTCAACAGAACAGTCTGAAATGCAGTACTTGGATGCAATCTCAAAAATGACAGAATGATCTCTGTGCATTTCCAAGGCAAGCCATTCAATATCATGGTAAGCCAAGTCTGTGCTCCTACCAGTAATGCTGAAGAAGCTGAAATTGAACAATTCTATGAAGACCTACAAGACCTTCTAGAACTATCACACCAAAAAGACATCCTTTTCATTATAGGGGACTGAAATGCAAAAATAGGAAATCAAGAAAACACCTGGAGTAACAGGCAAATCTGGCCTTGGAGTACGGAAGGAAGCAGGGCAAAGAATAATAGAGTTTTGCCAAGAGAACGCACTGGTCATAGCAAACACCCTCTTCCAGTGACACAAGAGAAGACTCTACGCATGGACATCACCAGATGGTCAATACTGAAATCAGATTGATTATATTCTTTGCAGCCAAATATGGAGAAGCTCTATACAGTCAGCAAAAACAAGACCAGGAGCTGACTGTTGTTCAGATCATGAACTCCTTATTGCCAAATGCAGACTTAAATTGAAGAAAGTAGGGAAAACCACTAGACCATTCAGATATGACCTAAATCAAATCCCTTATGATTATACAGTGGAAGTGAGAAATAGATGCAAGGGATTAGATCTGATAGACAGAGTGCCTGATGAACTATGGACGGACGTTTGTGACATTATACAGGAGACAGGGATCAAGACCATCCCCAGAAAAAGAAATGCAAAAAAGCAAAATGGCTGTCTGAGGAAGCCTTACAAATATCTGTGAAAAGAAGAGAAGTGAAAGGCAAAGGAGAAAAGGAAAGATGTACCCATTTGAATGCAGAATTCCAAAGAATAGCAAGGAGAGATAAGAAAGCCTTCCCCAGTGATCAGTGCAAAGAAATAGAGGAAAACAATAGAATGGGAAAGACTAGAGATCTCTTCAAGAAAATTAGACATACCAAGGGAAAATTTCATGCAAACTTGGGCACAATAAAGGACAGATATGGTATGGACCTAACAGAAGCAGAAGATATTAAGAAGAGGTAGCAAGAATATACAGAAGAACTGTACAAAAAAGATCTTCATGACCCAGATAATCATGATGGTGTAATCACTCACCTAGAACCAGACATCTTGAAATGTGAAGTCAAGTGTACCTTAGAAAGCATCACTACGAACAAAGCTAGTGGAGGTGATGGAATTCCAGCTGAGCTATTTCAAATCCTGAAAGATGATGCTGTGAAAGTGCTGCACTCAATATGCCAGCAAATTTGGAAAACTCAGCAGTGGCCACAGGACTGGAAAAGGTCAGTTTTCATTCCAATCCCAAAGAAAGTCAATGCCAAAGAATGCTCAAAACACCATACAACTGCACTCATCTTTCATGGTAGTAAGGAAATGGCAACCCACTCCAGTACTCTTGCCTAGAAAATTCCATGGATGGAGGAGCCTGGTGAGCTACAGTCCATGGGGTCACAAAGAGTCAGACACAATAACTTCATGCTAGTAAAGTAATGCTCAAAATTCTGCAAGCCAGGCTTCAACAGTACGTGAACCCTGAACTTCTGGATGTTCAAGCTGGTTTTAGAAAAGGCAGAGGAACCAGAGATCAAATTGCCAATATCTGTTGGATTATCGAAAAAGCAAGAGAGTTCCAGAAAATGTCTACTTCTGCTTTATCAACTATGCCAAAGCCTTTGACTGTGTGGATCACAATAAACTGTGGAAAATTCTGAAAGAGATGGAAATACCAGACCACCTGACTTGCCTTTTGAGAAATTTGTCTGCAGGTCAGGAAGCAACAGTTAGAACTGGACATGGAACAACAGACTGGTTCCAAATAGGAAAAGGAGTACATCAAGGCTGTATATTGTCACCCTGCTTATTTAACTTATATGCAGAGTACATCATGAGAAACACTGGACTGAATGAAGCACAAGCTGAAATCGAGATTTCTAGGAGAAATATCAATAACCTCAGATATGCAGATGACACCACTATGGCAGAAAGCAAAGAACTAAAAAGCCTCTTGATGAAAGTGAAAGAGAAGAGTGAAAAAGTTGGCTTAAAGCTCAACATTCAGAAAACGAAGATCATGGCATCTGGCCCCATCACTTCGTGGCAAATAGATGGGGAAACAGAAACAGTGACAGACTTTATTTTG
Source organism: Ovis aries (assembly GCF_016772045.2). NCBI lineage: Eukaryota > Metazoa > Chordata > Mammalia > Artiodactyla > Bovidae > Ovis > Ovis aries. The sequence goes on along the minus strand of NC_056057.1, from coordinate 68,284,170 downwards.
GGGGGGGCTCCAAAATCACTGCAGATGGTGACTGCAGCCATGAAATTAAAAGACGCTTACTCCTTGGAAGAAAAGTTACGACCAACCTAGATAGCATATTAAAAAGCAGAGACATTACTTTGCCAACAAAGGTCCGTCTAGTCAAAGCTATGGTTTTTCCAGTAGTCATGTATGGATGTGAGAGCTGGACTATAAAGAAAGCTGAGCGCCAAAGAATTGATGCTTTTGAACTATAATATTGGAGAAGACTCTTGAGCCTCCCTTGGACTGCAAGGAGATCCAATCAGTCCATCCTAAAGGAGATCAGTCCTGAATATTCATTGGAAAGACTGATGTTGAAGCTGAAACTCCAACACTTTGGCCACCTGATGCAAAGAGCTGACTCTTTTGAAAAAACCCTGATGCTGGGAAAGATTGAAGGTGGGAGGAGAAGGGGATGACAGAGGATGAGATGGCTAGATGGCATCACTGACTGAATTGACATGAGTTTGAATAAACACTGGGAGTTGGTGATGGACAGGGAGGCCTAGTGTGCTGCAGTCCTTGGAGTTGCAAAGAGTCTGACATTACTGAGTGACTGAACTGACCTGGGGGGATGGGTGCAAGGGCACGCTGTGCAGCATATGGGATCTTAGTTCCTCAACCAGAGCTCAAACACTTGCTCCCTGCATTGGAAGCATGGAGTCTTAACTACTGGACCATCAGAGAAATCCCAAGATTCTTTCTCTCTTAAGTGGATCTTTTGAGCAGCTGCAGCCTTGGTTTCTGAGCTGACACACTTCCCTTTCTTTTTGTTCTAGTGCTGGTTTGGGTAGAATTTCTGTTTTATACAGTCAAAAGAGTTTTAATGGAATTACAAGGCAAGAGGCCCATGCCTGGTAGAAAAGGATCTTCCAGAAAAGGGAGATGTGTGGGCAGAACCTGGTAACAGGGTTGTAAACAGCAGGCTCCCAGGAGACAAGAAGGTCAGGAAGGGGAGAGGAGGCTGATGAGATGGGTGAGCTGGAGAAGGGCCATGGAGCTCCCAGAGATACAAGTTTTAGAAAGATGAGTTGATGCCAGCACAGAAGGCGGACTGGACGGAGGGAGACGAGGGCAGGGTAGGAGGTAGACACAGTAACACTTGCAGCCACATTTTCAGTTTCAGAAGCCATGTTGTTGTTTAGTCGCGATGTCATGTACAGCTGTTTGCAACCTCACTCAACTGTAGCCTGCCAGGCTCCTCTGTCCATGGGATTTCCCAGGTAAGAATACTGGAGTGGGTTGCCATTTCCTTCTCCAGGGGATCTTCCTGACCCAGGGATCGAACTCACGTCTCCTGTATCTCCTGCATTGCCATTGCATCCTTTACAGCTGAGCCACCTGGAAAGCCCTCCCAAAAGCCAATAGCTGTTGGCAAACTTTTTAAAGTTCACCTTTTCCATTTTTTAAGTGATGGCACTATTACTAAAGCTAGTTATCATCCTACTCTTCCCAGTTACAGAAAGTGCAGTTTTGGTGAGTGATTTTTCACAAGGTTTTCAATGTTGGGATGCAAGGGGAAGACTAGAAACCCAGTGCTGCCCTTCTGTGCAGGAACTGGCTCCCACTAAGCTGCATCAGCCCAGAGGGCTAATCTGTTCAGGACGTGACCTTCTCTTCCCCAAAGCCCTCTCTCAAGGTCCTTTAAACAGACACTCAGAATAAGTGCCTGTTAAATTAATGTGTTTGTATTCTTCCCTCATCCCCTTCCACACCGATAAAGAAAGCAATCAAATGCGTGTCTTTCTTAAAAAAGCTGTGGCCTTGAAAAATAATCAATGTTGAATTTGGTGAGAAAATAAAAATACTCATTAACCTGGACTTCACAAATCCTAACCTCTAACATCTACAAAAAATTTACCTACTAATTAAATAGTTTAGAGAATATTAAAATGTAAATGCATATTATTTAAGAGAGCAAAGGTTTTCTTCCAATTTGGTGAATGTGTAACAGCTCAGAATGGGATAGTAAGAGGTCAGCAATGTTTTGGCTGCTAATCACATTTTCTCTAGTTCAGTGTTTCTCAAACTTTAGCAGACATGAGAATAGTCTAGAATGTTTGTTTACACAGATTTTTAGGCCCCTCCATCACTGATGATGCAGTAGGTATGGGCTGAGGTCTGGCTTCCCAGAAAATGCAGAAACTGCTGATCCAGGGACCACACTTTGAAACCACAGATCTAGTCAGTAGAGTGTGTGTATGAGTGCTAAACTGCTTCACTTGTGTCTGACCCTGCGACCCCATGGTCTGTAGCCCACCAGGCTCCTCTGTCCATGGAATTCTCCAGGCAAGAGTACTGGAGAGGGTTGTCATGCCCTCCTCCAGGGGATCTTCCCGACCTAGGGGTTGAACCCATGTCTCTTTCATCTCCTGCATTGGCAGGGGGGTTCTTTACCACTAACACCACCTGGGAAGCCCAGTCAGTAGAGTAGGACTGTTATTAATTGTATAAGCTTACTTTAGAACTGGGAAAAATTATATTTGATAAGTAATATATATAATCATTATATATTACATAAAGAACAAATATTCTTGATTGTATCTATTATTTACCAACTATTGTTTTCCATAGTTTCAGAATTAAAAATAAATACAATTATTATATATTATTATATAATACATATTACATTAATATAATAATATATTAATATATAATAGCACTTCAGTTCAGTTCAGTTCAGTTCAGTCACTCAGTCATGTCCGACTCTTTGCGACCCCATGAATCGCAGCACGTCAGGTCTCCCTGTCCATCACCAACTCCCGGAGTTCACTAAAACTCACATCCATCGAGTCCGTGATGCCATCCAGCCATCTCATCCTCTGTCGTCCCCTTCTCCTCCTGCCCACAATCCCTCCCAGCATCAGAGTCTTTTCCAATGAGTCAACTCTTTACATGAGGTGTCCAAAGTACCGGAGCTTCAGCTTTAGCATCATTCCTTCCAAAGAAATCCCAGGGTTGATCTCCTTCAGAATGGACTGGTTAGATCTCCTTGCAGTCCAAGGGACTCTCAAGAGTCTTCTCCAACACCACAGTTCAAACACATCAATTCTTCGGTGCTTAGCCTTCTTCACAGTCCAACTCTCACATCCATACATGACCACAGGAAAAACCATAGCCTTGACTAAACAGACCTTAGTCGGCAAAGTAATAGCACTATATTATTATATATTATTTACATATAATATACAAATATTATATGAAGAATATGTTAACAGTATAAACTACAATATATGAAGAGTATATTTCTATATTATGTATCACATATATATTTATACATTATATATACACACATATAATTATATCTATTATTAATAAACTATTAATATTTTCCCCTAGTTCCAGAGTTGCCTTATATAATATATAACTATCATGTATATTACATTCTGTTATAGATCCTAGTATATACAATATATATTATGTATAATGTAACATTATATATTATCTGTTAATATATTTATATTATAGATATAATATAATTGTGGAATATTATAATATGTACTGTGTGTATAATTGGGCGTCCCAGGTGGTGCAGTGGTAGAGTCTGCCTGCCAGTGCAGGAGATGCAGGAGGTGTGGGTTTGATCCCTGGGTCAGGAAGCTCCCCTGGAGGAGGAAATGGCAACCCACCCCAGGATTCTTGCCTGGAACATTCCATGGACAAAGGAGCCTGGCATGTTACAGTCCATGGGGTCCAAAAGGGTTGGACACAGCTGAGTGGCTGAACACACACATGTGTATAATTATATGTGTGTGTGTGTGTATATATATATATATATATATATATATATAAATAATTCCCAGCATTTTTATACCTACTTTCCTAGAATATAAGCAAACTGCATCTTAGGTGTTCTCTGAATAGTCAGTGCCTTATTTCCCACAAAGCTGATTCTCAACAGAGGCAAAGACTGTGGAACTCTCCTTGGGGCTCTCCTGAGCCCTCCTTTCCTGGCTTGTCCCCCAGCCCATATGTCTCACCTGCACCTTTCTTAGAGCCCGGCTGTGTGCTGCTGCGAGTTGTCTCAGGCTGGTCTCCCCTGCTAGTTAGGAGCCTCTCGTGGCCCAGGTCAATGTCTTACTCCATCTTGTGCTCTCACAGGACTGACAGCCAAGGGACGTGTTCTTGAAAGATGATCAGTGTTTGGTGAGAGGTGAAAGGAAGCAAGGAAGGGTGGAAGGAAGGAATTTTCCAAAATGGCCATTTGTCTGTGAAACATGCTTACTGCAACTTTCAAAACTAGAGAAGATCCACTAGGTAGAAAACCTAGGAATTATTTAGGTTAAACCATATGAAACCGTTGATAGTTGATAGTTTTAACTACAAGAAAGGCAGTTTCATGTGGCTCGCACTAATACCTATTTAGTAAGAGTGCTTTTGAACCATGGTAAATATAAGACAGTAAGATGCTGGTGGACTGAAGACCTGAATTCTGAAGAGCCACACAGGATAATATCAGAGTAATAATATAGGTTTGGCACTAGGTGGCAGTTTTTTTTAAATTTTCTAAGTGATAACTATTACTCCATTTGTGCGTGTGTGTGTGTATGTGTGTGTTTGTGAATGTAAAAACAATATTCAGGGACAGACACTTTGAGGGTTTGCTGGTTACTTGTTAGCTAGATAGTTTGAAATAAGCATCCCTGTTCTCTAGCCAGCCCCGTGTTCTGAACCTACCACCAGATAACACTCAATATTGGAAAGCAGATGGGTCCTATATCTTGTACTTTCAGCAAAGGTCAGCTGGGTTCCTTTCTGTTGCACAGGAATCCTTCTGCCACAGCCAAGTCTGTACTGCTGAGCTGTTCAGGAGACCCTCTGTCTATTCAAGGGCAGACCCCCTGCCTTCCGACTTATTTTACTGCCTCTGAGACAGGTCACCAGAGAGAAGAAGGCTCTGGAAGGACATGAAAATCAAAGTAGAGCTGGTAATAGGTTTTGTGCAGAGGAAGTTGAGGCCGTCAGTTTCAAATAACTGGGCTTCATGTCGTCATGCTCCTGCCACCCTAACCACACAGAACAGAAGTAACTTTGGGGACATGAGAAGCTCCTAATGACCATGCCTTCTGCAGCTTTATTTCCTCCAAAGTGGAGACTGGTCCAGTGACTTACTTTGGCAGAGACATTTTCGCTCAGAAGATGAACCAAAAAATCAGAAATAACTGTGGAAAAAGCTCAGAGGGGTGTATTGTTAGCATGTATGCGAGCACCTACGAAGGCAGGTACTTGCCTGTGCAAGTGGAACACTTGGAAGGTGCTGGAGAAGGTCACCGAGGGGGTCTGATTCTTGGCCCCTGGTTTGTATGAGAGCAGTCCTGGTCCTTACCATGGCCGTGTTAAAAAGAACACAGATCCTTGAAAATCAGCCAGCATTCTGATCTTTCTTTCAGGGGGATGACCTAAAGGACTTAAGGAAAGTCAACAGCTTTTACAATTAAAACACTGTCAGAGAAGCAGAACACAGAACTTGCAGTCAAATGTTCAGTGACTATTAACATGATGACTACTGAACAGGGATGTGGTGGATATTTACTCCACATATGAACATAAAATTCCTCACTGTGACAGAAAAATATGTAGAGTTCTCCTTTGAAATATCTATACTCAATTTAAAAATTTTTAATTGGAGGATAATTGCTTTACAATGTTGTATTGTTTTCTAACATACAATAACGTGAATCAACCAGTAAAGAATCTCAAATGGTAAAGAATCTAAATAAATAAACACACACACACACACACACACACACACACACACATATAGCCCCTCCCTATTGAGCCTCCCTCCCTGCTGCACTCCCATCCCAGGCCTCTAGGTCATCACAGAGCTCCAGGCTGGGCTCTGTGTTATTTAGCAGCTTCCCCACTAACTATCTCTTTTACACATGGTAGTTAAATTTTAAGTCAGCAAGTATTAAAGGTCAAAGTTCATTTACTATCTGTAGTAGTTTCCCAAGTGAGGGATTTTTAAGTCTTTTTCTCTTTGAGGGATATGTTTTGTTAGTTTTATTTTAAGCATGATTTTAACCCTTGCTGTTATCGATCCATTTTTAAAAGAATGATGGAGGTGCAGTTGAGAGCAGGGGCTGGGGAACCACACTGCCCTTTGGTCAGCTCTGCGGCCTGGGGCACATCATTTATCATCTTTCAGCCCGAGAGTCTTCTTAAGTAACCCAGTGTTGGTGAAGTATATTGTGGGACAGCAGCTGCCACCTGCCAGGTGAGCTATGAATTCCAGCCACTGGTATACTGCAGGTTTAGAAAGCAGTTCCAGAAACTTAGTAAAATATGGAATTTCACTTTGAAGTGAAAGTTGCTCAGTCATGTCTGACTCTTTGTGACCCCGTGGACTATACAGTCCATGGAATTCTCCAGGCCAGAATACTGGAATGGGTAGCCTTTCCCTTCTCCAGGGGATCTTCCCAACCCAGGGATCGAACTGGAGTCCTTTAGTGAGTGATATTTCCTATGTGGTTCAGATCAAATTTTAAAGTCATTTCCATGTCTAATAGCCCATCTCTCTGGCTGTTGCTATAATATGGCTGTCTCTTCATTTCTAGAGGAATAGCCTCAGCTGATTTTCCTCCAGTAATTAAAAAAGAAATACATAAAGTTACCGATGTTTTCTTTCTTTTTTTATATGTATTTATTTGTTTGGCTGTGCCAGTTCTTAGTTAAAGCTTGAGGAACCTTCAGTTTTCATTGTGGCATGGAAAATCTCTAGTTGCAGCGTGTGGGATCAGGAATCAAACCTGGGCCCCCTGCATTGAGAGCATAGTGTCTTAGCCACTGGACCACTAGAGAAGTCCTCTGATGTTTTCAAAAAGGAATATTTATTTAGAAAAACCAAACACATAGTAAATTGCTTGCTTTATACACATAAATCCCCTGAGAATCACGTATGTTTCTATGAGATGTTGAGGCTATTATTACCTGTGGTCAAGTTTTGTTTGTATTTTACAAAGACAAACAGGTTTCTTTTGTGCAGTACTTCTCAGTAGGGTCATATAAGAATCTCCATGAGGAATTAGGGATGAGTGGTTCCCACTATATTTGTCCATCGAACCCTTTCAGAGCTGAGCATCCCTTCAGATTGATGTTCTGAGAACACACTTGGAAAAAGTGGGACCAAAGGAAATGAAAAATAGAGGGAAAGTTTCCTCGTTCAAGGATCTGCTTTGTAACTTACACTGTTATGGGCCTTTTAATATACTTTTATATTTATATGATTTTTATATATTTTATATATTTGCCTTGTTAATTCCACTTCCTCCTTCAGTCTGCTCCAGGCCATGTTCTTGACTGTTCCTGTCCATATGAGGCCCTAGCATAAACATAATGGAAAAGACCTTGGGACTGAAATAAGAGCTCCAGAGGAACGCCTGTGTTCTCTGAATCACAGGACTTCACAGGACTCACAGTGGAGAGAAGAGAGCAGTGATACTGGCATTTATTTCATGCTTATTAGACATCGCTTCAGGGATGGCTCCGCTGTACAGAGTTATCTCACTTGGTAACTGATTGGTGCTTGATGCCTCAGTGGGTAAAGACTCTGCCCGCAGTGCAGGAGATACAGGAGATGTGCGTTCAATCCTTGGGTTGAGAAGATCCCCTGGAGGAGGGCATGACAACCCTCTCCAGTATTCTTGCCTGGAGAATCCGATGGACAGAGGAGCCTGGTGGGCTACAGTCCAAAGGGTTGCAAAGAGTCACATGACTGACTATGTTACTTAGCTTAGCTTATAATGTACCACCCACTTCCCCAGCCCTGAGTGGGCTACTGACAGAAGCCCTCTGCTGAAGAAAGGGGCTTTTGCCCAAAGCCACATCTTCCTTATTAGAGGCAGTCCACATCCAATGGCCAGTTAACACAGAGACATAAATCTCAGTTCATTGCCCCAGTTCAGGACAACTGTCAGGACCAGGCGTGCTTCAGAACTCCCTGGGTTGGCTGAGGCCTTTGTCAAGATTGCATCATAGCAGCAACATCTCCCCTGCCCCAGTCCTGCTTCCTTTCCTCCTCCTTAGGCACTGATTCTGAGAGTGCCCCCTAATAAACTTCCTGCACCTTATGCTCACCTTGGGGTCTGCTTCTCATGGAACTTGACCCACGATAATCTTACAGGGAGAATGAAATCTCAGGCTGCAGACTAGAGGTGGATAGTAACCACTCTATCTTCTTTGTAACTTCCATCTCAAGCTTCCATGCTGCCTAATAGTGGTATCTTAGTGTTTGTCAGTTCAGGGATTCCCCTGCCCTCTTCTTTTGAGTTACATCCTTTCCATGGGACTTCAGGAGTTACCGCCTCTCTGTGCCAGCATCCATGAGACACTGTTCTATCCACTCCCTGGTTTCTGGTCCATACCCCATTTGCAGCTACCTGCTTCTTGGCTCAACCCCCAGGTCTCTCCCTTCTGGCCCCTTCTCAGTGCCACATCTTTGTGTCTGCTGCATTGGAGAGGCCATTGTCTTACCTTTCATCCATGCCCAGCTACTTTGAGATACCATGAAACTGCTGAATCTTCTATTACAGACATACTTTCCTTACCTCAAAAATAAAAAGTGCCATGTCGTTAACATTCCATTCCTTAGCACTAAAGGTTCTGTTCAAAGTAAACCATTTAGAGTTGTGCAGAGTGTCCTGAAGAAGCAATTATTTTTTGGTGTCCTTGGGTGTAAAAAGGCCATCACATATGTTTTCCTTCTGCAGGAATAGATTTTAAATTAGCTCCATGCAGTCGCCCATGTTCTGTTAGCATATATCTATTGAGCATCTTCCATTTGCTGGATATTCTTTGAGACTCTGAGGACACAGTAGTAAACAAACACAGGGAAGGCCTCCGGTCTCAGAGGGTTTAGAATCTGCCTCCCTGGGCTTTCTTGGCAGGCATTTGGTCCCCACTAAGCCAAGACTTCTTCAGCAGTGACTTCAACATTGAGGGTGACCAGTGAGATGGCATTTGTCCCTGCTTCCCATGTCATGGTTATGTGGGATCTCACACCGTGGCCCCCTCCCAAGGGGACATCAGTGCTCCTTCTGCTCAGTTGATTGTCACAACCAATGTCTTTGTAAGGTGTCAGCAGCTTACATAGAATATCTCCACGAATTGGCAGTACACAGGCCACATCTGGCTGACAGATGCGTTTTGACTGGTTTCCACATTGTTTTTAAAAGTTCTAACTTTGGAGATTTTATAAACAAACTCACATTTCCAGTTTCTTTTTTTAAAAGTCAGAATATCTAGTAGTTTGAGGTTTACAGGCTCACCAGGCTTCTCTGTCCATGGGATTCTCCAGGCATGAATACTTGAACAGGTTGCCATTTCCTCTTCCAAGGGATCTTTTCTACCCAGGGGTCAAACCTGCATCTCCTGCATTGGCAGGTGAATTCTCTACTACTTGAGCCACCTGAGAAACCCCTCACGTAGCAATAAACCTAGAAAGTTAGTAGCCACCCCCACTCCCATGGGGCAGATGCTTTGCAGTTTATTACAGTTAGGTCACCCACCCAACTTCTCTCCTCTACTTTCCCTCCCTGGCCTCTGGAGGCCTGTTCCTGCAGGATTTTATCTTCACATTAACCAAGACTAACAAAGCTGTATCCTGGGCCTTATTGTACTGTCCCCACATAGTATAGTATTTACCTGACTGTGCTTTGGCATAACGTTTTCTACCCCATGGTGACTCAAATGGTAAAGAATCTGCCTGCAGTGTAGGAGACCCTGGTTCAATCTCTGGGTCGGGAATATCCCCTGGAGAAGGGAAGGGCAACCCACTCCAGTATTCTTGCCTAGAGGATTCCATGGACAGTGGAACCGGGTGGGCTATAGTCCATGGGGTTGCAAAGAATCAACTGAGCAACTAACACTTTCACTTGTTTCCACCTTTATTAAAGAATTGTATAAAAAGCAGTCATAGGACACTCAGTATTACTTGTGAGGTGGTACACCGCATCATACACTTTATAACAACATCTGTGGCCGTCGCTGGTGCTCTTCGTGAGATACTGGTTGTTCATGTCTTTTCTGGGCAATGCTAGAATGCACAACTTGGTCCCCATGTGGTCGGGTGGGTAGGAATTAATGTATAGGATTTAATCTGTGATGCAAATACATGATGTCCAGGCCCTGGCATGATCTGCCAGTGCAAGATCCTCCAGACAGTTTCCTCCAGCAGTGACAACCAGGGTGCCCCCAAGATGATGTCTGCCATCAGCCTGTGTCCCGGAAAGAAGAGGCATGGAGCAGAGTCCTCAGCCAAACAACAGAGACTGTGTAGCGTGAGTGAGAAGTAGATCTTTGTTCACCCAAGTAACTGAGATTTGAGGAATTTTTTTTTTATTACTGCAACAGACCCTAGCTTATATTGAGTGATACAGTCCATAAAAGAGATATCCCTTAGAGAACTAGAAATAATCTTCTTCTCAGAAACTAGTTTCCCTTATCTTAAGGACTGTAAGAATCTTCTTTAGCATCTAGGAGTCTCAAAATCATCTCTTACCAAAGTATAGGACCTTGTGGTATTTGGTGGATATTCTAAATTTTCCCCAACTCAATATTTTTAAAATGTCTTATCTTATTTTAAAGAGGCTTTTTTAAAAAGAAAGAGCAAGATATAAAAATAAACAAATAATTATATCCATAGAAAAGAAAGAAAGTGAAAGAAAGAGAAGTGAAATCGCTCAGTTGTGTCCAATTCTTTGCGACCCCATGGATGGTAGCCTACCAGGATCCTCCGTCCATGGGATTTTTCCAGGCAAGAGTACTGGAGTGGGTTGCTGAGGTTACTTTCAAATATATGTATGTGTCTGTTGGAAAAAAAATTTTTTAATCCCTTAAAAAATATAAAACCTGAGAATTTGCTACACACATTTTACAGGGTCTGTGCTGAGTGTGGTATTTAATTCCAGGACTTTCTAAGATATAAAAGTAGATTGTGAGAGAGATTAGTAGAGTACATGAAACATGTCACCTTAAAAAATTTCTTAGTGTTTCTGTAACTTATAATTCAAACAATTATGAATTACTAGTTTTAAAGTTTCCAGTGGTAGATTGAAAATATTTATGAGGAAATATGTGGTTTGGGTTTCTTTTATTTATTTTTGTTTGGTGTGTAAGAAAACTTACTGGTCCTTAGGGTTATTTGTCACAGGAATAGGGACAAAAAATAGCAGAGACAGTCTTGCTTGAGCAAGTACCCTGGGACAGACATATGTCTCTTGAGTTACCCTCTCTGTTAGTTTTTTACTGCTATGTAACAAATTGCCATACATTTAGCAGCTTAAAAGAACACTCATCAACTCACTCACAATTCCGTAAATCAGACATCCAGGTGGATTCAGTCAAGTCCCTGCTCAGAGTGTTGCAAGGCCCAAAACAGTGTGGGCAGGTCGAGGCCCTGGGGAAAAATTCACTTCTAAGCATTCAAGCTATTGGCTGAATTCAGATCCCTGAGGCTGTAGGTTTGAATTCTCATTTCCCTGCTGGCTGTCAGGTAGGGTCTGGTCTTGGCTCCTCAAGGCTATCATTACTTCTCACATGGTCCCTTCATCTTCACATCAGTTCAACACCCAGCCCTTCTCATACTTCACATCTTCCAGACTTCCCTTCTGCTGCCAGCCAGATAAAATTTCTACTTTTGAAAGGCTCAGGATCATCCACCCAGATAATTTTCCCATCTTAAGATCAATTGATTAGTAGCCGTAATTACAGCTGCAAAATCCCTTTTACCACACAACATAATCATGCAACTCACTGACGTGTAAAGAAACAGGTAAGTAACACCAAGTGGTAAGGTCATGGGGCCACCTAGAATTCTGCCTACCGGCCCCCAAACCCCAACATTGTACCACTAATCTCCCAGAACCCTCAGGAACTCCTTTCCACCTATTTATTTCCACCAACCCTCATCGTTTCTGGAGAATCCAAAGCTAGTTGCTACCCATATATCTGTTTCAAGCAAGCAAGTCATTAGTGCAAGTACATATTTATGTCTGCTTTGCTTGTCTGGTGTATAAGGTATAGGGTGGTGCTGGCTGATATGTAGGAAAGGTGAATAGGCAGTATGATGAAGTGACTGGGAGCGAGAACTCCAGAACTAGACTTGTTTATTCACTGCACGACTTTGACTATTTCATTTCACCTCTGTGTGCCTCAGTTCCTTCATCTCTAAAATGGAGACTATAAAAGCAACTACTTCATAGGATTGTTAAAAGATTGAATGAGTTAGAATGTATAAAGTACTTAAACAGTGCCTGGTATAGAGTTGCCACTACATAAGTTAATGTTTTAATTAGAATAATGGCAGCTGCTAAAACACAGAAATCCCCAAATCTTAGTGGCTTAATGCAATCAAAGGTCATTTCTCATTTGCATCAGTTTAATGGGGTTGTTTTTGGTGGATAGCCTTCCATGAGGTCATTCAGGAACCAAGACTCCCTATATCCTATTGTTCCATCTTCCTCTAAATCACTGGATCTCAGAGTATAATCCAAGGACCCTAAAGTCCCTGAGACCCTTTCGACTAATTCCACAAGGCCCCCTTTTCTGGCTTTTCATCTGGAAAGGTTTGGATTTTTTTTCTCCACATTCTTCAACCAACACAACAAAACAGGTAGAATAAAAAAGCATATGTGAAGGCTTCCCTGGTGGTCCAGTGGTTAATAATATGCCTTGCAATGCAAGGGACACTGGTTTGAGAAGATCCCACATGACTTGGAGCAACTAAACCCATGTTCCACGACTACTGAGCCTGAGCTCTAGAGCCTATGAGCCATAACTGCTGAACCTGCGTATTGCAAATACTGAAGCCCACACACGTGGAGCCTGTGCCCCGCAACAAGAAGAGCCACTGCAATGAGACGCCCGCATCCTGCAACTAGAGAATAGCCCCACTCACCACCATTGGAGAAAGCCCACGTGAGGCAAGAGAGGCCCACCATAGCCAAAAAATAATCATCAGCAGCACATGCAAGAATCCAGCTGTCTTCTAAGTTAAACATTAGAGTTTCAAAAAATGTGAAGTAATGCCACTTTTGCCACTAGATATTTTTTGTTTGGGCCCATAGGGTTGATTTTTATAAAAGCATTATTTTATTAATAATTAGGGATTATGGTGTTTATAATATTTATATTTATATTTTTTTCACAAATAGGATTCGAAAATATTCTTGGTAAGTCCTAATAGATGTAGCCCATAGAAACAAAAAGATTTTGCAGTCCTAAAAATTGTTAGGAGTGTCAAGGGGTTCTGAAAACCAAAAGTGGAGGATCCAGTGATACAGATGCTGGGAGATTCTTCCAATCCTCTGGCTGAGCAAACCTAGAGGATGGTGACAGGAGGTTTTTATGGTCCTGGAAGCGGCACGTGACCTCTGCTTACACTTCGCTAGCTGAAACTCAGGCACATGGCTGCACCAAACCAGAGGGAGCCTAGAGAATGTTGCAAGCTTTTGTACAAGAGACAGTAGAAAAGGGTTTAATCACCATCACACAGTCTTTACTGTATTTGACCATTGTCAAGGGTTGTTTGGTTTGGTTTTTGGTTTGTTTGTTTTATTCTACATATGTATCACACATATCTTGTTTAGTATTTTCCAAGAGCAATAATATTTGGCTAAACATACTCAGACAACTTCAAAAGAATTTTGGGATTGTAACATGAGCCTACTTTTTGCCCTAGTAGTTTAGAAGTTGGCAAAGACTTATCTGAAATAGCAAAGCATTTAGCCAAAGAAGTAAAAGAAAAGATATCAGTCTTTTTTAGAACCAAACCCAACCAGGTGATTAAATAGTAAGAGTGAAATGTTCTATAAACATTTCTGATCCCTTTTAAAACCAACAGTGAGGGATACCTAGAGCTAGACTGAGAGGTTCTTTGTTTTGTTGTGGGTTTGATTTGGTTTTTGCTTTGATATCTTATACCACTCACAAAATCTGCTTTGTAAATTGAGAAATTGATAACCTCTGGCCACCTACAACATGAGTTAGCCTTCTTACACTTTGGGGAACGAAGCCTGAGTTACAGAGAGAGAGAGGGAGACCCCTAGCTCAGGGTTCAGTTGCCTGGAGTTTGTGATTAAGTTCTAGAACACTAAAACTTTGAGAGCAAGAGTTGGGTGGGTACTAGTATTTGCTGTTGTTTAGTCACTAAGTCGTGTCCAACTCTTTGTGACCCCATGGTCTGTAGCCCACCAGGCTCCTCTGTCCATGGGATTTCCCAGGCAAGAATACTGGAGTTGGTTGCCATTTCCTTCTCCAAGGGAATCTTCCTGACCCAGGGATGGAACTCACGTCTCCTGCTTGGCAGGTGGATTCTTTACCACTGAGCCACCTGGGAAGCCCCAGGTGCTAGTATAGGCTTACACAAAATTGTAAGGTGGAAATTTGATTTTTAAATTTGCAGGGACTAGAGTAAATTTAGATGTTTATATTACCTAATTGTGTGAAAATGTGTATGTAACAGTATGCTTTTGTGCTATATGTGAATTTTATCATATGGTAGAGCCTCTCGTATAACTTGCACATTGTATAATAATTCGTAGCTGCATCTTTGCTTTCATATGTTCTTTGTGCTCTAGCTTATTGGAAGTATACGTCAGTATACTTCTTATAAGACCTTGCTAAGGAACATCAGCACACCATTCCCAGGAAAAAGTCAATCTACTTATGAGTCTTCCCTTTGTGAAATCACTTCTATTGTGTTTAAAAGAGAAGCAAGCTTTGCCGAGGATATAAAGTTTAGTATTTTCTTAGTGTTTAAAGGTCACAGTTCTTTGTAAATAACAAAGTCTGGCTAACAGATTTTAATCTTCAGGGCATTTTTTTGTTTCCTTAACAGAGGCCAGTGTAGGTGGTTTGAGGACAGTTTAGGGTAGGTGGTTTCTTCATGTACCCAGGCTCTTTTATTCCCCCTCTGCCAACCCCCACGCCACCACCCCATGTATGGCCTTCCCTCTCCGTTTGGTCAGCCAGTACACAGCAAGGTCATTGTTCCATCACAGGCATCACATGACAATGTTTAAAGCACAGGCAGCAGGGGAGGTGATAGAACACAAGGACTGCTCCATTGCTCCCTTCACAGGAGAAAATTCTCCCCAGCAGACTTTTCATCATCTCACACTGACCAGCATGGGGCCCAGGCCTTTTCCTGCGCCAGTCAATGACAAAAGGGAATAGGGAGCTGTAATTGGCTTGGACCAGTCTTGACCAATTCTCTCTGGATCTGGGTATACTGTTGCCCAAACCAAATAAGGGTCGGGTTGGCAAAAAAGTGGCTGTGAGCAAAGAATGAAGACAATTTGCCCCAGAGGATAACCAGTATAAGTGCTCCTTGTGTGTGAAACAAACACAACTCAGAGAGGATGAGCAGAGTACAGCTGCCCAGTTAAAATGCCTACAAGGGGACTTCCTGGTGGTCCAGTGGTTAAGACTCTGAGCTCCCAATGAAGGGGGCATGGGTTCAATCCTTGGTCAGGCTAAGATCCCGTATGCCATGCTGCATGACCAAAATAAATAAATAAATAAAATGCCTGCAGTTAGGGACGTTTTCCCCTGCTACCAGAATAAAAATTCTGTCATGCCCCCTGACTCGTCTAGTCACTTGCAGCTAGTAGAAAATTCTACCATCACTTTCGATCTCAAAGCACAATCTGGCTTTTTGTTTGTCTTTTATTTTTAAAAAAATGTTTATTTATTTATTTGGGGTTCCTTCATGGCTCAGTGGTAAAGAATCCGCCTGCCAATTCAGGAGACGCTGGAGACATGAGTTCAATCGCTGGGTCAGGAAGATTCCCTGGGGGAGGAAATGCCTACCCACTCCAGTATTCTTGTCTGGGAAATCCCATGAACAGAAGAGCCTGGTGGGCTACAGTCCATAAGGTCGCAATAAGTCGGACATGATTAAGTAACTAAGCATGCACACATTTATTTATTTACTTGGCTGCACCAGATCTCAGTTGCAGCATGCAGATTCTTTAATTTTCACCTGCAGTGGCCTGTGGGATCTAGTTATCTGACCAGGGATCCCCTGCATTGGGACCTCGCAGTCTTAGCCACTGGATCTCCAGGGAAGTCCTGACAATCTGGTTTTCTTTCTTTTTTTTTTTTAAATCATACTTATATATTTTTGTTTATTGATTGGAAGCATTTACTTGAATTTGTGTGTTAATCAAGTTTCTATTTTGAAATATCCCAATCAATTCATTTCAAGACCTTTTCTAATCCATTTGTTTAAGTCTCCAATCTGGTTTTAATAATTAGAATTCCCAATCTTGAATCATACTAGAAAGTCCAAGTGTCTCTCCCCCAGCCCTGGCTGACAGAAAGGACGCCTGCTGTGTTGGAAGGACTGGATCAGCTTGTTTCTTCCCCCACTCTTGTTCCCCAGCTCACTGCCCACAGCATAGGATGCAGAGATAGGGGAGAGCTCTTACATAACCAGTATTATCATAGGAAGGCTTCACAATCAATGGGCCTGGTAAGCACATTTGTGGGTTATGGAAGTTGCCCATGTAGACCCTTCTGAATGCAGTTCTTATGAGGTGGGTATTACATAGGTGACCGTATAACTGATCTTCCAAACTAGGCAGTGAAAGTGAGAGTGTAGGGGGTGAGGATGGAGGAGTATTCATTTAACCAGACCAATTGTCATGAACTGGAACCATCGATGGTCTGGAGCTGTCAGGGAGAGTAGCCAAAGGTCCACCTTGGCAATGCACCTGCGCCTGCAGTGGCCTCCTGCCCCACAGTCCCTGCTTTCCCAGCTTCCCCTTTCACCAAGAACTCTCCTTTCAAGTTCCTTTAACGTTCCAGGTTATCCTGATGGCCTGAATTGGAAAGATTTCCTCTCCGCTCTGTGACCCACTTCTGGTCCTCAGGTAGCATTTACTTATGGTTGCCCAGAGTTGGATGGAAATGCTATTTCTTCCAAGATGCAGCCCACCAGTCTCACCCTGCAGGCCCACAGCCCCTCGGATCCATCTTGAGATTGTTCTGGTTGCCTCAGCATCAGTCAGATACACCTCCATTGCTGCAAGAGTCAGGGGTTTGGGACTTACAGCTGAGTCAGCCCGAAGAGTCTCCTCTTGAATCCTTTCCCAGCGTTGAAGAACCTCCCATTTTCTTATTCTGCTCTGTGTTGGGAAGGAAGGGCGTCTTAGAGTCGAGAACTGGTTTTCACTGGTTCCTTTGTGGCAGTATTCTTGCCTGGAGAATCCCATGGACGGAGAAGCCTGGTGGGGTACACAGTCCACAGGGTCACAAAGAGTTGGACACGACTGAGCGACTTCACTTTCACTTCACTTTGACTCTCTGTCTTAATTCTGTATTTACTCCTAAGGACAAACATTCAGCAATAACCTCTTGACCCAGAAGCATGACTGATGTGTTTTTCTGTAACACGCGATGTTCCTAAAGGCCACTGGAGTTCTGTAGCACTGCAAACTCCCTCAGTGAGTGGCCCCAGGCTAACTGGTATTCTAGTCAACTGCTGCTTGCTCCTCTTCCCCCTGTCAGCTGTGAACTCTAACCACCACATCTCTCTCCCTGTAAATTCATTGTCTCTAGTTTGCTGGCCAAAGGAAACCAGAAAGAAATGAAGTTTTTCAAGTTAGCCAATTGAAAGATCCCGACTCAGAAATCTACGTGTTACTCACCCACTACCCCAGAGGTATAGGTGATCTCACTGCTCAGAACTGCCACCTCTCGTTTTTCCTTTGTGCTCTGAGTACATGAAACTCTTGGAACGCTAGCCACCAGTGAGTTGAGGCATAGTTACAACTTGAGGCCTTACCCAAATTGCAACTGGTGCAGCAAGAATTTCCCTGAAGTCCCTGTGTATACACACATGCATTGACGAATTCATTCTGCTCTTGTATTGGGGAGCCAACCAGAGGAAGAGAGAGGGCTATCTGTGTGACGATGGGTGTGGGAGTGTGGGTGTGTGTCTGTACTGGAAGGAACCAACACTATTAGTAAATGCATATGGAAATAGAATAGATGGAACTGTACCTGTCAATTAAACAGCCTGACATTTAACTAACATTTTTTAAGTGAAGATCAGAAGACCAAAAAATGCAAAATCATTTTATAATAGTCCCTGGAATATTTTGGATTAGCTATGTATCATGGGTTGTTGTTGTTGTTTAGTTACTAAGTTATATCTGACTCTTTTGCAACCCCATGAGCTATTGTCTGCCAGGCTCCTTTGCCCATGGGATTTCCCAGACAAGGATACTGGAGTCAGTTGTCCTTCCCTTCTCCAGGGGATCTTCCTGACCCAGGGATCAAACCCACATCTCCTGCATCGGCAGGCAGGTTCTTTACCACTGAGCCATACGGAAAGCCTACAGGCATCATGGGTAATCTTCATTTATTTCCTGTTATTGTTTTGTTCATAGAGTATTTTCAACAGCTATCCCTGGTCTTTTGGAATGTAATTTTGTTTTTCTCTTGAGCTATAATTTGGCTGCTTCAGCCAGAAGGAAAAAAGGTTTGTGTGGAATCAGAGCTGACAATGGGGAGTCTGCAGCTCTGACATGCCTCGCATGTCATGACTCACAGCTCTGTGACTACTGGTGCAGAAAAAGTCATTCCAGAACACGGTGACCAAAGAGAAGTGCAGTTCTTGCACAAAACTTTCCCATCAGAGGAACCAGCTCTTACTGGCAGAAGTGGCTTTTTTCAGTGCTATTTCTTCTATTCAGGGTTTATGCCAGAAAATATTTGTTCTGCACCTTGAGGGCTGAATGCATGCATTGTAACACTGTGGGCATAGATTTTTTTTTTTTTCAGGTACACTTTGAGTGGCAAAAAGAGATGCGCACACGAAGTAAAATTCAGGGTATGGTTGACTTATGCTTTATGTGATTATCATGTTTAGAAGCCTAAGAGGAACCTTTAGGATAGCAAGGAAAGACCTGCAGGGGGGAATGAGATTGAAAGACATGTGGAGCTGGGATAATGAGACTGAAGGGAATTGGCAGGAATCAAAGTCATGGAGGTAGGAAGTTCCAGGTTATTTTCCTCAGTTGACTATATAAATAATCATCTGTACTAGGGGGAATATTAGATGTGCACCTAGACTTTTTAAAGTTAAATGAGACATACTGAGTAAACCCAGCATTAGGGTCACCTGATTAAGGAGCCTTACAGTTCTCTTCTAATCTCAACAACAGAAAGGTAAACTGGGTAACATGTCCTCCTGTGCAATGAGCATTGATTTATCACTGAGAATCTTCCTTCTTCTCTGCTTTTTTTCTTTTTCAAATCTGGTATTTGTTTTCTTGACAAAATGAAATGTGTATTAAGATAAATTAAGTGGTTAAGAATGTTATACCTGACGAGAAAAGTCTATGCCATTTCACCTTCTTTTTTAAACATCTTCATTCTTGGTCCTGCGTCATCACACCAGCCAGCTGTGTGTTACTCATGTTTCTGGTCATCTAGGTGACTTCTCTACATCCCAGTGGGTTACTGACTGTAACCCACATTTTCTGCCCTGGGAAATGCAAAAGCCTGTATTGGCTTCCCAGGACAACCATAACAAAACACTTGGGTGGTTTCAAAAAATAGAGATTTATTTTCTCAGTTCTGGAGGCTAGAAGTCCAAAGTCAAAGTGTGTGTGAGGCTGTGCTCTCTCTGGAGCCTATAGGGAAGGTTCTTTCCTTGCTTCTTCCTAGCTTCCGCTGGCTGCCAGCAACTCTTAGTGGAACGTTAAGGCTTATAAGACACATCACTCCAGTCTGTGCCACCATCTTCACACACAGCTCTCTCCCAATGTATCTCTTTGTTCAAATTTCCCTCCTCTGCTAAGGACACTGATCATTGGGTTAAGGGCCCACCCTAATCCAGTGTGGCCTTCTCTTAACTTGATTACATTTGCAAAGATCCTATTTTCAAGAAAGGTCGCTAACACAGGTTAAAGGGGTGAACGTATCTTTTTTTGGTGGGGGACACAGTTCAATCCACAATAGACCTAAAGACACAATACTTTCCCTCGGGAAACTTGCCATTTACGGTATTCCGAAAAGATACAAACAGACCATCCATAATGAGAGAAAAACAAGAGTAATCGGTAAGTATATCCTATCCAGTCCATTTTTTTAAAGGGCCAAATGAAGGAAAGCAAAAATCAGTTCTCGAGGGAAAGAGACTGACATTCAGTGTGTGGTCCAGGGACTAACAGCATCCTCATTGCATGGAAACAGGTTAGAAATGCAGATGGTCTGGTCCCAGCCCAGACCTATGGAATTAGATACTCTGGAGTTAGGCCCAGCAGTAAGTATCTGAAGCCCGGTGACTGTCCTGCAGGCAGAGGGTAAGAACCACTCATCCAGAAATTCAGAAATGTCACCTTCCTCAAAGGTGGAATGGATAAGACTTTGTGCAGCATCTCAAGGCTGTGGTTTTTCCAGTGGTCATGTAAGGATGTGAGAGTTGAGCTATAAAGAAAGCTGAGCACCAAAGAATTGATGCTTTTGAACTGTGGTGTTGGAGAAGACTCTTGAGAGTCCCTTGGACTGCAAAGAGATCCAATCAGTCCATCCTAAAGGAGATCAGTCCTGGGTGTTCATTGGAAGGACTGATGCTGATGCTGAAACTCCAATACTTTGGCCACCTGATGCGAAGAGCTGACTCATTTGAAAAGACCTTGATGCTGGGAAAGATTGAGGGCAGGAGGAGTAGGGGACGACAGAGAATGAGATGGTTGGATGGCATCACCGACTCAATGGACATGAGTTTGGGTGAACTCTGGGAGTTGATGATGGACAGGGAGGCTGGCATGCTGTGATTCATGGGGTCGCAAAGAGTCAGACACAACTGAGCAACTGAACTGAACTGAAGGAAATCATTAAGCCGAGACAAAATACGTGCACATTTCTCCATATCCTAACCTACCGGAAGAGCCTGCCACACTCTTTTTTTTTCACGCTTTGGATCATAGCGAGGGGTGAAAACTGGGTTGGTTAATTCTAGAATAGAGTTAGTTAGCCCAGCCTGTTCACTAAGGTGCAGGATTGAAGTGGTCCTCTCACTAGGTTCTGCTCACCCTAAAGTTGTGACATCTGTACTGCAAGGTCAAAGGCAGCGTGCGTGCCAAGCCTTGGGCTGGAGAACGCTGAATACTGGAGCCGTGAACCTCTAGCCTTCATATTCCCACCAGTTCCAGGAATTTCCCAAAGGGGAAGATTTGGATTCAGTGGGCCTGTGCTGAGGTCCAAGATTCTACCTCTCTAACCAGCAACTAAAACTGCTGGGTCCTGGGATGCCCCTTCCCTGACTCTGTCTTTAAACAGTATGGCTAGACAGCATGTTAAGGACCTCATTATTTATCCACACTTTTAAAATGGGTAAATTAGCTTTCATACCACTATACTTATATTTGAATACTCTGTTTGAAAACTAAATATTTGGACATTATGTTTAACATTGAACATGTTTAAACATTGATGAAAAAAAGCTATCATTTTTTAAACCATCCACGAGTATTTGTGAAGGTAGGGTTTTACTTCAGAGTTCCATTGCAGCTATATGCCGAATGAGAGAGGCCCAGTGTCCCCTGCTTGGCTCTCTGAAGAGCAGCCTGATGCTGGGGTGAACTAAGGCAGCCTTACCTTCTGGCATTTAGTGCTGTTTGGTCTCATGCAAACACAAGTGTTGTGCCTGCTGACTCGCCATGTGAAACAGCAGGAAGAAGTGTCCAAATTCTCCGTAAATTATGAGGAACAACATTTGTCCCCAGAGTTGTTTAGTCAACTATATCTGTACAACCCAGGTTCCTAAGACTTCTGATTCTTTCTTTAATGCACTGGGGGAGAGTATTTGAGTAAACAATTTTATTTCAAGTGGATTTGCAGTGAAATGGGTTCCTATGTATGTGTGTTAGTCGCTTAGTCATATCCAACTCTTTGTGACCCCATGGATTATAGCCCACCAGGCTCCTCTGTCCATGGGATTCTCCAGCAAGAATACTGGAGTGGATTGCCATTTCCTTCTCCAGGGGATCTTCCTGACCCAGGGATTGAACCCGGGTCTACTGCATTACAGGCAGAATCTTTACCATCTGAGGTATAGGGAAGTTCCTATGTATGGGACTCCCAATACGTTTGAAGTGAATTTCCAGGGTTTCAAACACTTCTTAAAGTATAGTTGCTATATAATATTATAGTTACAGGCATACAACATAGTGATTCACAATCTTTAAAGGTTATACTCCATTTATAGTTATCATAAAATATTGGCTATATTCCCCTTGTTGTAGGGTTTCAAATTTTTATACCCCAATTGCAACTTTTTTTAAATAGAAAGTTCTTTACCATCTGAGCCACAAGGGAAACCCTAAAGATAAAAAAGAGGATAGCATGTTTGAACAGGGACTTGAAACTTAGACCTTCAGATTAAAAGTCTGATGCTCTACCAACTAACTGAACTCCTGTCCCCTACTCTATTTCTTCCTAACATTTGCATATAAAGAAATATGTACTTGTCCTATTTTTTAAATTAATTTAAATGTAAAAATAATTTTTGTTTTTTATTTTCTTACCATATAATTTAAATATTACATTTTCATTGTATAAAATTAGAAAACATACATTTAAAAATCATTTGTTGTATATCCCTAACCTGGCCTTGCAGAGACATGTATTGTTTTTATCTACCCAACACTTAAGCCAGTTAAAACCATAATAGACCTCAGTGGCTTCTTCCTGCTAAGGAGTTTAGCATAATCTCTCTGGGTAGATAAACCTTTGTTTAGGAAAATATCATGACGGGTCATTTATGAAATGGAAAGCTCTCAGGAAGGGGTTGGAAAAGAAAAAGGAAAAATGGAAAGCCACCTTTTTCTTTAAATGTTTCAAATTTATATGTACATAAAATTTTATAGTAATAGTATACATAAAATTGTTTTGGATCATTTTATATATATATATATATATATATATATATAGAGAGAGAGAGAGAGAGAGAGAGAGAGAGAGAGAGAGAGAGCGAGAGAGAGCACAAACTCCTGAATTGTTGAGGAGGTGAGATCAGAGCAAGAAGCTAGAGCTTTGCGAGGCCAATGAGAATGGTTCAGGAACTTCAAAGAGCAGACTTTTGATAAACAATTTTGAGTGGTTTTCTAGGTGTTCCTTTAAAAACACTGTTCTTCCCCATCCCTTACCCTGGATCTTTAGTAAAATCTGCTACACACATAGTTTCAGAGTGGAACATGGGGGAATAAAGGAAATGTGGTGATGGATAATATAGGACAACAGTAGGCAGAAAAGGGATAACCTGTGCAGATATAAAACAAATTGTAATTTTAGCAAAAACAGAATCAGATCCTGAGTGATAGAGAGACACACCCCACAACACCCCCTCTTCCCTGCTGCCCAGAAATATTCGAAGGGCCACTGAATCTCCTGCTGGTTGCAATAAATACCATTCAAATTCAAGAGATTCACTCCGCTTTACTTCAGTGCTAACAGTCAAGTAACCCTAACACTCATTACCTGACAACTCAAGCCTGCTTTTTCTCTCATAACTATTTATTGTGAACATTTTTCTAGATTACCAAGTAATCCTTAATAAAATCGTTTCTAACGACTGCATAGCAATCCATTGAATGGATGCACTGTAATTAATTTAACCACCCACTCTGGTTAGATGTTTCCGTTCTTTTTTTTTTCCATTTTAGAAACAACTCTGCAATGAAAATTCTTGTAGCTAAATCTGTGCAAATGGGTTTAACTGTTTCTTGAAGTTAAATTTCAGGTGCCTACTTTACATTTTTGCACACAGATAGAAATGTATAGCCTATATAAGTTTACTTTCTTCGCACTTTGTTTTTAATGATATTTATTTTTGACTGTGCTGGGTCTTCATTGCTGCGTGAGCTTTCCTCTAGTTGCAGAAAGCGGGGGCTCCTCTCCAGCAGCAGTGCTTCTCACTGTGGTGGCTTCTCTTGGTGCCAAGCACGGGCTTCACAGGGCTTGGTCTTCAGTAGTTGTGGCACGCGGATTCAGCAGCTGCGGCTCCCAGGCTCCAGGGCACAGGCTCAGTAGTTGTGGTGTAAGGGCCCCAGTGCTCTGCAGAGTGTGGGAATCCTCCCTGATCAGGGATGGAACCCGTGTCTCCTGCATTGGCAGGCAGATTCTTTACCACCGAGCCACCAGGAAAACCCCTGGACAGTGTTTTGTAAACCTCTTTCCTCAATTATTATCCCTTCAAGATCATATTTTTGTTTTGTTTTGCTTTGAGGAAATATCTTTACACTTTGCATCTTGCTTTGGGATCTAAGTTTTGCATCTAAAACAGAAGTTTTAGATGACCATTACTGGTTGATTGAACAACCTTTAAGGGGAGTAATAATAGAAACTGGCATTGTAGAAATTGTGCACAACTATTCAAAATGTCTGTTGAGGGACTTACTGTCCAATGGTTAAGACTCCCTGAATCTAACGCATGGGGTGTAGGTTCTGTCCCTGGTTGAGGAACTAAGACCCCACATGCCACATGGCATGGCCAAAAGAGAAAAATCTATTGATTTGTTGCCCTCACCTCTTGGAAAGGAACAGATAGAGTTTCACTATAATTGCAGTTCTGTTAATCCACTGACTGGCCTTGTTACCAGAGACACCTATTTTCCTGAAAGCAGAGAACTAATGAATGTGACGTTTGCCTCATTCATCTATTATTGGGCATGAAAAGAACTAATATTTCTGAAGAACATGTTACTAAGCATATTTGGGAGTTTACCTGTATTGGATTTCAGTGTATGAAAAAAGAGACTTTCTTGGTTGTGCAGAAACTGAATAACAAGGAAGTCTTGTATAGTGAGATTGTCACCACGAATACTGAGGAATCAAACCCTTCACTGCAGGCAGATTCTTTCCTGTCTGAGCACCAGGGAATTCCATGAATATCTACACATATGTAATGGCCATTAGAATAGCACAATGGACATCAGACAGCAAAGGACAGTGTCTGGAAACAAATGAGAGGAGCACTGTGACTGCCCCAGCTTGCTACCTTAGCAAGTGCGCAGGCAGTGGTGTCAGGAGAGAAGTTCAGGCAGAGAGTCCAGGGGGACCAAAGCAGCTGGAGTTCACAGGACCGAGTGAGGAGGTGGGAGAACTGCGCAAAAAGAGGCACCCGGAGATCTGGGTTCCTGAAGTGGGTCTCCTGACGTCATCAGCAGATCTCAGGGCAGCAGAGTCAGCGGTAGCAGGGCATGGGTGTGAGGAAACTAGCCAAAGCCAGGAAGGAGCCAGGCAAAGGGTTAAAGGCAACATTGCAGATGCCCATACTGGGCCAAGAACAGTGGCTCTTTCCACCAGCCAGGCTTGAAAATCTCATAATTCATGAGGCATTGAGTTGAGTCCTCAGGGCATTGCTGCCTCAGCAGTGGGGCAAAATTAGCTCTAGACTGAGCCCCATGCCAGATCTGTCTAGCGAATCCTAAAAGCAAGGCACAAGAGGATTAAACTGGTTTCAGGCAACTTAACAGTGTGCAAGAAGAAAGCTAGGGAACATTTACAGGAATACTAAAAGACCCAGCACCCAACAGGGGAAAAATCAGAATATCTTTCATCCAGTGAAAAATCACAGGTATGGGAAGAGACGAAAAATACAACCTATAATGAGGAGACATATCAATTCAGAACTGACAGAGATGTTAAACGAGCAGACAGTGTCACTGAAATGGGCACTGTAACTGTATTCAGACTGTATTCCATACATTCAAAGAGTTCATGATATGCACATAAAAGATCCAAATCAAACTTTTAGACCTGAATACTACCATGCTTGAAATGAAAAATACACTAGATGGTATTATCAGCAGACTAGAAATGGCAGAAGGGAAAACAGAAAAATTGAAGACAGAAATATAAGCTATCCAAAGAAGAATTTTTTTAATGAAAAAAGTTTCAATGAGCTATGGGACAATTTCAGCTGGTCTGATATAGTTGGAGTTCCCAAAGAGCTGAAAAAGAAAGAAGGGAGAGAAAAAAATCTTTGAAGAAATAATGGCCAGAAATTTTCCATATTTGATGAAAACTGTAAACTCAGGGATCCAAGAATCTCAACAGACACCAAGCAAGCACCAAAATCTACACCAATAAATAGCATAATCAAATGGATCAAAATCAGTGACAAGAAGGAGGGTCTGTCAAGCAACATGAAGAAACTTTCTGGGGTGATGGATACAAATACATTCATTTTCTTAAATGTGGTGGTAGTTCTCCAGCTGTGCAATTATGTTTGATATGTGATGTCAGTGATAAGTGAAAATATTTCAAGTTGTATGCTTTGAATTTGTGCAATCTGTTATATGTCAGTTATATTACAAAAAAGCTGATCAATTTTAAAAAGCAAACAAATAATAATTCAACTATGGCTTCAAATGAGAATGATGTATATGTGAATATGGAATTATATACATAATTATATTAAAATTTCTTATTAATTTATATTATCAAATTTCTTGTTAACTTGTAAAAATACAAAGCAGTGTCCTTAGAGGTTCTGGTTCACTTAGCCTGGGAGGGGACCCAAGATCCATATTTTTTAAAACCTGGCAGACAGTTCTTATTGGCAAGCTTTTTTGAGAATCATTGCCAGCAGGAAATTTCAGAAACTTCCCCCATTAACCTGATCTAGAGGCTAATGACCTTTATTCTGAATAAGTAGCTTTATGTTTCAGGGATGTGGCCACTTGACACACAATGTTAACATCTGAGTTCTGGGTTTCCTGTGTCTGCTGTTTTTCCTTATAGGCATACAATAAGAAAAACTTTAAGGATGGATTTTTGACACCTTTTTCCTTATTTTTTAAACTGTCTAGATTTTTTTTCCCCTCTTAGAACATTAACAGCTTCTGATATTCCCAGGACTTTGTGATAATCATGCTCAAATTGGGTCCTTTGGTTTTAGCTCCAAGCAGTGACTTCTTAGAAGTACATTGTTGGTGTTGCAGGTCAGAGATGGTTTAGAGGACTTAGAGAACATCTCAACTCTCCTTGAAGAGGTACATGGCAGCTTATCCTCATTCTTTCATTAGTTTCTACCTTAGCATTTATGCGTCCTGCTATGTCACTTCCCAGACAGTCTACCCCAGGCTCTTAGATATGGTCCAGTCTCCCTAATATGTGCTGTAAAATTCTACATGAGCTAAGCCTGCCTGCCTCACTTCCTTACCTTCTTATTTCTAGCCACACTTCTATGATGGATCACCCTCTAACTCACTTTCAGCTCCTTGAAAATTCCATTCCCTTTGCCTGGAATACTCTCCTGGACTCACTCCACTACGTGGCTATCTCCTTCTCATCCTTCAGAGAAGGCTCTGTGCTCCTAGAGCACATTACCTCCCCATTTAAGCAATTAATTATAAAATTATATACAGACATTAATTATAACTATGCAACATACAGTTATATTTTATTATATAAGTAATATATAATTTATATTTATATAGTATAGCATATAAATATATTATGTGAATATAGAATTATATACATAATTATATTAAAATTTCTTGTTAACTTGTATTATCATTAACTTGACTGTAAACTCCTTGAGGACAGAAGCCAGTCCTAGCTTCCATCACAGGGCCTAGACTGGTGAGCTATAAATCTATAAATCAGAAATGTGAGGATTGATAAAGGGCAGGGTGGCACCATTTACTTACAGTACATTTGTGATTTGCGAATCATCAGTTTAGGCCTAGGAAGTTACCACTGAAACTCAGCCATCGGAGCTTCATACTACAAGAGAGACTTGATAACTTTGCAAAGTTAAGTTTTTTCTGTCCACTCAAGCTGAGCAGAATAAACTCAGAGGGGATAAATGAAATGATTTCCCATTTTTTCACACACAGAGAGAAGCAGACAACTGGAGAATCATAGGAAAAATGGAAGTCTCTAAAAAAATTAAGTTTTAGTAGGATTATATAAACCCAATGAGTGTCAGAAAAATAGTGTATGTGTCAGGAAGCTCAATTTGGAGAGGAGATAACAGAAAGTAAATTTGAAGTTGTACTTAAATCATCAGAAATAGTTAAACTTCTTATGGTGGGGAATAACTTAGAATCTGTCCTTTGTCCCTGGAACAGCTTTATTTTGTAAATAAAGCTTTATAGGAACACAGCCATTCCCATTTGTTGAGGAATAGAGTTTTATTTCTGTGTTGACTAAAGCTATTGTCCTCCAATGGCAGAGTTGAGTAGTCCCAACAAGACAGAGACATTTGGCTTGTAAATCCTAAAATATTTACTTTTGACACTTAACAGTGGCTAGCCCTCTGCCTGGGAATGAGTGATGCTGCTTACATTCATTCCAAGTCATTGATGGAGCTCTACTTTTGAACTGAGCTCTACTTTTGCACTGAGCACATAGTTAATGCAAATAAATGTTGGCTGTGATTGGTAGTGTAGTGGCTGGGCACCGAGGAACAAACACTGGGCTATAGGCAAAGCTGCGGACCCTCTGCACAAGGCAGGAACACAGATGTTCATGGCCTGTGGAACAGTTTGTGCAACAGCAAAGAAAAAAAGACTACAGGTGGGTGGTAACCCGGTGTTTACACTGCTCTAAAGAAAACCACTCTTGGGGAATATTTGTATCACTTCCTTTTCTCTACCTCCAGAAAAAAAGGATGGAGGGCCAAACTCAGTTTGTGGTTAGTCAGTATTTCATTCTGAGTTTCATGAAGTGGCTTCTCGGATCTTCCCCAATGGACGTGGTAGAGGTTTCAGAAGTCCAGGGTGTGTATTTTACTTTCGCCAGATGGATATCTTTAAGGCAAATAGGCAGGTTCGTTTCATCTGTTTGCAGGGCACACACATCATCATTCTCCTCACGAAGCTCCAAGTAACCCAAGAGGGAGCGCTGCAGGAGGCGGGGAGTGAGTGGGTCCTTTGGATTTTGTGGTAGGTGGAGTAATGACACCAAAGATAGCAGGTTAATCCCTGGTGACTGCAAACATTTTTTGAAAAGGGATCTTTGAAGGTGTGCCTAAATTAAGGCTTCCGATGAAGAGCTTATCCTGGATTATTTAAATGAGTCTTCTTATAAAGCCACAAATGTCTTTATAAGAGGCAGAAGGAGATTTCACAGACAGGCACAGAGCAAAACTCAGTGTCAAGATGGAGCACCGAGAGATCTGAAGATGATGAAGTGATATAGCCAGAAGCCAAAGAACTTCAGCAGACACCAGAGACTGGGAAAGGCAAGGAAGAGATTCTCTCCTGGCGCCTCCAGAAGCAGCATAGCCCTTGAGTTCGGCCCAGAGAAACCAATTCCTGACTTCTGGCCTCCAGAACTGTGAGAGAATAAGTGTGCATTGTTTTAAGCCACCAAGTTTGCAGTCATTTATTACAGAGCCATAGAAAACTGATTTGATGAATACTGTGTGCATTGCTTTTTTACTTTGCATACAATGATAAACTAGAAACAGACAGAGAAGCAAAAGGCCCCTCCACTTTTTCTCTATCCTTACAAGTAGGGACAGATATTATATAGTACTCATTACTGAACTGGGGACTGTAGAGGTTGAAAGGAGAATTAGGAGACTTGGAAAGGAAAACTCACTGAAGCTTTAGGTAACTGGGAAAAGATACATGGCTCAGCCATATCCCCTGTCTGCTTTATTTTTCTCCATAGGACATCAGTTCAGTTCAGTTCAGTTGCTCAGTCGTCTCCGAATCTTTGCGACCCCATGAATCGCAGCACGCCAGGCCTCCCTGTCCATCACCATCTCCCGGAGTTCACTCAGATTCATGTCCATCGAGTCAGTGATGCCATCCAGCCATCTCATCCTCTGTCGTCCCCTTCTCCTCCTGCCCCCAATCCCTCCCAGCATCAGAGTCTTTTCCAATGAGTCAACTCTTTGCATGAGGTGGCCAAAGTATTGGAGTTTCAGCTTTAGCATCAATCCTTCCAAAGAAATCCCAGGGCTGATCTCCTTTAGGATGGACTGGTTGGATCTCCTTGCAGTCCAAGGGACTCTCAAGAGTCTTCTCCAACACCACACCTCAAAAGCATCAATTCTTCAACGCTCAGCTTTCTTCACAGTCCAACTCTCACATCCATACATGACTAATGGAAAACCATAGCCTTGACTAGACGGACCTTTCTTGGCAAAGTAATGTCTCTGCTTTTCAATATGCTATCTAGGTTGGTCATAACTTTCCTTCCAAGGAGTGAACATCTTTTAATTTCATGGCTGCAGTCACCATCTGCAGTGATTTGGGAGCCCAAAAAATTAAAGTCTGACACTGTTTCCACTGTTTCCCCATCTATTTCCCATGAAGTGATGGGACCAGATGCCATGATCTTCATTTTCTGAATGTTGAGCTTTAAGCCAACTTTTTCACTCTCTTCTTTCACTTTCACCAATAGGCTTTTTAGTTCCACTTCACTTTCTGCCATAAGGGTGATGTCATCCGCATGTCTGAGGTTATTGATATTTCTCCCAGCAATCTTGATTCTAGCTTGTGCTTCTTCCAGCCCAGCATTTCTCATGATGTACTCTGCATATAAGTTAAATAAGCAGGGTGACAATATACAGCCTTGACATACTCCTTTTCCTATTTGGAACCAGTCTGTTGTTCCATGTCCAGTTCTAACTGTTGCTTCCTAACCTGCATATAGGTTTCTTAAGAGGCAGGTCAGGTGGTCTGGTATTCCCATCTCTTTCAGAATTTTCCACAGTTTATTGTGATCCACACAGTCAAAGGCTTTGGCACAGTCAATAAAGCAGAAATAGATGTTTTTCTGGAACTCTCTTGCTTTTTCCATGATCCAGCGGATGTTGGCAATTTGATCTCTGGTTCCTCTGCCTTTTCTAAAACCAGCTTGAACATCAGGGAGTTCACGGTTCACGTATTGCTGAAGCCTGGCTTGGAGAATTTTGAGCATTACTTTATAGCGTGTGAGATGAGTGCAATTGTGTGGTAGTTTGAGCATTCTTTGGCATTGCCTTTCTTTGGGATTGGAACGAAAACTGACCTTTTCCAGTCCTGTGGCCACTGCTGAGTTTTCCAAATTTGCTGGCATATAGAGTGCAGCACTTTCACAGCATCATCTTTCAGGATTTGAAATAGCTCAACTGGAATTCCATCACCTCCACTAGCTTTGTTTGTAGTGATGCTTTCTAAGGCCCACTTGACATACCATCTATTAAATATATTTGCTTATTTGTTTAATGTCAATCCTTACATGAGGACATCATCTCTGACATAAAGTCAGAGTCTGTTATATATTATGTTCATTGTGTCTCTGGTGCTGAGAGCAGAAACTGGATCAGAATAGATCCTCAGTAAATAGTTACTGAACACATGAATGAAATCAAGGCAGGTAAGATTCAGGATTAACTGTAATCTTGAAATTGTACTGGGACCCAAATTAATGCCCTGATTAGAGAGGGATATGTAGACAGATGTCTTTTTGAGGATCATTTGCCATCAGTCCAAGGTGAGATAAGTACAGTAATACAGAAGCCTCCAGAAGTACTTGTTAGTGCTTTTTAAAAATATCACTGATGGAGAAAATAATATAGATGATAAAAAAACTCCTGTAAATTTGATGATGTTTTTCAATAAATTTGTGCTTTTATTAATCACAACATATTTACTTACTTTTATGTTTCTAAGCATAGTTGATTTACATTATTGTGCTAGTTTCAGAATGTATATATATATTTTTTAATTCTTCATTATAGTTTATTATTATACAAGACATAGTTGAATATAGCTCCCTGTTGTTTTTGTTGTTGTTGTTTAGTGACTAAATTATGTCCAACTCTTTGTAACCCCATGAACTGTAGCCCTCTAGACTCCTCTGTCCATGGGATTTCCCAAGCAAGAATACTGGAGAGGGTTGCCATTTTCTTTTCCAGGGGATCTTCCAGAACCAGGGATCAAACCCACGTTTCCTGCATGACAGGCAGATTCTTTACCACTGAGCCATCAGGGAAGCCCAGGCTGTACAGGAAATCCTTGTTCTTTATCTGTTTTATATATGGTAGTATATATCTGTTAATCCCATACTCCCAATTGATCCTTCCCTCCTTCCCCTTTAGAAACTATAAGTTTGAATTTTCTATGTCTGTGAGTCTGTTTCTGTATTGTAAATAAGTTCCTTTGTACTATTTTTTAAGATTGCACATATAAGTGATATATGATATTTATCCTTCTCTGTCTAACTTACTTCACTTAGTTTGATAATCTGTAGTTCCATCCATGTTGATGCAAATGGCATTATTTCATTCTTTTTCATGGTTCATCATATTCCATTGTATATATATAACACAGCTGCCTTATCCATTCATCTGTGGATGGGCACTTAGGTAGCTTCCATGTCTTGTCTGTTGTAAACAGTGCTACTATGAACATTGAGGTTCATGTATCTTTTTGAATTAGAGTTTTCATGTTTTCTGGATTATAGGTCCAAGAGTGGAATTGCTGAATCATATGGTAACTCTGTTTATGTTTTCTTAAAGAAACTCCATACTGTTTACCATACTGACTGCACCAACATTTCTCTCATTTTAAGATGGTCATAGATATAAGAGACAGATACCTGGGGTGGGGGGAAGGATCGCTATATTTTTTCCAAATTAGGATAATTCTCCAACTACATCGAGTAAACATGAACCAGTGGGACTCCATAGGCTAAAGTTTCAAAGTTGTAAACCAGCCCAAAAAAGGAAACCAGAGTGTGAAGCCATTCTGTGGTAATGACTTAATCAGCACCCGAGACAGACCCAAATCCAGGATTCTGACTTCTGAATCCCATCCCAGAGCTATTTCAGTGGCCATTGACGAGACATCTCCCTGGACTTCCTAAAGGTTCTCTCCTAGGTAACTTTTGCTGCTGCTGCTGCTGCTAAGTCGCTTCAGTTGTGGCCGACTCTGTGCGACCCCATAGACGGCAGCCCACCAGGCTCCCCCATCCCTGGGATTCTCCAGGCAAGAACACTGGAGTGGGTTGCCATTTCCTTCTCCAATGCATGAAAGTGAAAAGTGAAAGTGAAGTTGCTCAGTCGTGTCTGACTCTTCGTGACCCCATGGACTGCAGCCTACCAGACTCCTCCGTCCATGGGATTTTCCAGGCAAGAGTACTGGAGGGTGGTACCATTGCCTTCCCCGAAGGTAACTTCTAGTGTGCTTATAAACCTGAACCTGGCTAAAGGAAGAGGCCATGAGGGCCGCAACTCCGACGGAGGACAGAGGACCATTAGGACACACCTGGGTGCAAGACCAGCTTCGTGGGCAGGAAGCCTCATGGAGCCTGGTGCTTAGAAAGCCCTTGCTTGATCTAATATTCTTCCTTCATTTGAGATTCTTAATAATATTTGAAAAAAAGCACACATTTTCATTTTGCCCTGGGCCCTGTAAATGATGTGGCCAGTCCTGTCCAGGCAGGACAACTTGGATTTAACTGTATTTTATTCCTGGCTTGTTTCTAATTGCCTTTTGCTGCTGCTGCTGCTGCTAAGTCGCTTCAGTTGTGGCCGACTCTGTGCGACCCCATAGACGGCAGCCCACCAGGCTCCCCCATCCCTGGGATTCTCCAGGCAAGAACACTGGAGTGGGTTGCCATTTCCTTCTGTATCCCCAGAAGGATACAGCGTTCATTACTCAGGATTTGACAGACCATTCAATCTGGGATGAGGCGACTTGGTATACCAAGTTTGAGATGTGGACACAGAATGTGAGGAAGTGTTTACTCTTAGGGTTGTGCAGACACAGGGTCAGCACCTGTGAGTGCGTGCCCCTTATACCTTGCACCTCACTCGTCTCACCCAAGCCCTGCTCTGCACCGCACCTGCAGCATACCTGTACTGCGCTGCCCCGCATCTAGCGTACACTGTACCCTCCTGCTTCCTTTATCTTTAGAGTGAGTGCCTCTACAGTCACTGAAGTTTTATCAGCCAGATCAGGTGGCATGCAGAAATCTACACTATTGACTTTTTCTTAGATTTTTTTTTTTTCTGAAAGTCTTCTTTATTTCTTCAGCCTTTGTTGAGGGAGAAATATATTTCCTCTTTCTCTGCAAGACTGGCCATGCTGGCAGGTGAATGCTCTATTGTGTAAATGTAATTTGATATAAAGCCGAATTGTCAATACCATGAAACATTTTATAGGAAGGGTGAAAGAGTCAGTGGCCCTAGTGGTCACATTCCTTGTATCACCGGAGAGTGAGAGAGGTATGATGGGAAGACAGATAACCTTGGTTTTCGTCCATCCTGAGACCCCTACTTCCTTGCTGCATGGCCCAGGGCAAGGCTTTGTGCCCTCTTAGCCTCTGTTTTCTCACCTATAAAATAGGGATAATAAAGTATCTGTCTCCCATGATTGTTATGATGGGATGATGAACTGATATGTCTGAACATGCCTTGCAGATTATAAAATGCTAGCTGGTTGTTGACACTATTACTCAGCTTTTGGAGGGCAGTGGTTTTGCAGGATGGCTCCATTCTGAGTTGCCATCTGCCACCCCCCAAAGTTAAGGGTGAATTTCACAACATCAAACAGTATGAGCTAGGCCTTGGAGTTGCTTTCTTGAAGGGAAAAAGAAACTTCCAAAGCCAGAGTCAGCCAGATAAGATGGAAAAGTCCTGTTGGGGCTACACGCTCTTCTACATGGATTTATGTTCCAAGGAAGAAGCCACCCCCACCCCCGTTTATCTCCCTTTTCATGGGGCAAGTGTGAGAGCAGTTTTGTTGGCAGGGAGATAATGAAGCTACTCTGGCACCAGACAGTCTGGATTTGGGTGCCAGCTGTTTGCAGGAATTATCAAGCTCTCAGCACCTGGGGACCTTGGAACCCAAGTAACATTACCCTAGAGGGAGGACACGGCTTGTCCTAGGAGAAAGGAAGCTTGGACACAGCCTCTGTGGCTGAAAGGGGGAGTTAGGATCCCACCCCCCTGGCTCCTTAAACAGATCACCTAGGTTGAGCACCTCCCAGCATTTTCAGACATCCCTGCTGTCTCAGGAGCACCAAGGACATCAATGCTAAAACCCCAGTGTTAAACTAGGTCATGTCAGGGTGTTTTGGTGGTGCTTAAGAATTGATCGAGAGATTGAGGTTCACCCATCCTAACTCCAGATGCATCTGTTACTCAAGATTCTGTACAGTTTTAAAAGATTCACTTGGACTTTATAAGTCTAAAGTGCAGTTATAGTTGATTCCTTTAACCAGCCTTGTTCTTGCTTCTGTGTGATTGATGTTGAGAGCTTACCCACCCGCATGCTCCCCTGGCTCATCCTTTCCTCCCCAGCCTGAAATCCCCCCTCTATAAATACCACAGCAAGTACAGAACCCAGGAATGAGGACAGGGTGGGGGGGGAAATGCAGTAGACAATCAAAACACAGGATCAGTTTTGCACACATGCTCAGGAAAGCTTAGTAGCAGAGCAGTTAGCTTTATCAGAGAGAGTGTCATGGACACTTCAAAAAAGAGATAACATTTGAACTGCATCCCAAAGGCTAAGTGGGCTTTCCAAGTGGTGCTAGTGGTAAAGAACCCACCTGGCAATGCAGGAGAAGTTAGAGACACAGTTTCAATCCCTGGGTCAGGAAGATCCCCTGGAAGAGGGCATGGCAACCTGCTCCAGGATTCTTGCCTGGAGAATCCCAGGGACAGAAGAGCCTGGTTGGCTCCAGTCCATAGGTTCACAAAGGATATTGTACGACAAAGAAAGAAGAGAAAGGAATGGAAAGTAGAGAAAACAGAGAGCAAAGGTGTTGTACTTCAGATGAGCTGATATCTGTGAAGTGTTTAGAACAGTATGTGGTACATAGTATTTGTGCTTAGTCGCTCAGTTGTGTCTGACTCTTTGCAACCCCATGGACTGTAACTCACCAGGCTCCTGTATCCATGGGGATTCTCCAGACAAGAATATTGGAGTGGGTTGCCATGCCCTCCTCCAGAGGGTCTTCCCAACCCAGGTCTCCCGCATTGCAGGCAGATTCTTTATCCTCTGAGCCTCCAGGGAAGCCCATAGGAGGTAGCCATTAAATAGTAATAGGACTAGCAGTTGCAGTTACATGTTCAATAGAATTCAAATACTCAGTGTGGCTCAAGTACAGAAAGGAAAGTTTTGGAAATGAAACTGGAGAGGTAATTTGAAATCTTTTTGTGTGTAGCCCCTTGAACAGTATGCTAAGGGAGATATTTTTATTTGTAGCACATTTTAGCAAACTAATCTATTTGCTTTGTCATTCATTGACAATTTTAGGTGTGTCAGTGGGGACGGTCTGGGTTATTATTGTTCAGTCTCCCAGTCATATCCGACTCTTCACAACCCCATGAACTGGTTGTATAAACAACCCCAAAATGTCTGTGACTTAAGGCATCAAACATTTATTTCTTACCCACATTATATGCCCATCACAGTATTTGCCCAGTGCTGTCCTTTTCTCTGACCTGCTGCTTCAAGCTTCTGCCCAAAAGTGATACCTATCACTATTTCCATTTCATTGGCCAAAGCAGTCACAAGGCCATGCCTAACTTCAAAGGGACCAGGGCGGTGCAGTCCTACCACAATGTGATGGATACCTAACTATGTATATTTATTAATACCCATAGAACTCTATGCTTAAAATGAGGGGATTTTACCATATGTAAATTATATCCCAACAATTCTGATTTTAAAAAACACTTCGGTGCATTTTTTTAAACAGCCAGCTTTTAAAAGCTATGAAAATCATGATTCAGACAGCCACTTAAAATATTATTTGATCCCTAAAGAGTAATTTTATGGATCCTTTTTAAAAATCATAACTTATGGTATGCTGATAAATGTCTAGCAACCAGAAATGTTTTCTCTCTGGGAGAGGGAGGGAATCCTGGTATTTGCCTATTTCCATGGTATAAATATCCCTACAATGGCTGATTTCAAGCTACCAATAAGACATCACTGAATTGAACTAGGAAGAGACACACACATGTTAAGCCAATCCCAGCATACCACTAAAAATATTAAAATATGCTATAATCTCGCAGTACAATAAGCAGCAAGATAATGACTGTCTTCCTAATGTCCCAGGATTGTCTTGTACGAATTCCCAATTTGCTAGTAATGCAAAATTAGTAATAGTAATAATAATGCCAACCAGATACTGCAGTTATGAAAAAATACAATGGCAGTATCATACATGTGAAGCTAGATGGCGTCTTGGAGATTATCTAGTCACTTGACAGTTGAAGATGCTCAGAAATGTAAAAGCTGTGCCCGAAGTCACCCAGCCAACAGAAGTCACCCAGCCAACTGGTGGCAGAACCGGAACCAAAGCCCAGGTTTCCTGACTTCCTATTTAATGTCTATGTGTGGTTTTCCCCACCACTGCAGGAACTGTGGGATTCCAGTTTTTGAATGTGTACCATTGTTCCTAGTCTACATCCATCTTACAAGTATTGTTCTTAAGAGGTCAGGACATTCAGTTCGGCCGTGCCTGTGGTGAACAAGTGGCAGGGACCAGGGGGTAGGGAGGGGTGTCACGTGTTACTTGATAGCTCTTTGATCCAAACAATGCATTTTACCCTGGGAGAGCAGAGAATAACCTGGCAGCTTATCTGAAGGCTGTGGTTCATCCCCAGCCCCAACTGGAACCAGTTTGCATGGGCTCTCTATCCTTGTGCTGCCCACTTCCCAGCTCACTCCACCTTAAAGACATCAGTTCAGTTCAGTTCAGTTCAGTCGCTCAGTCATGTCTGACTCTTTGCGACCCCATGTATTGCAGCACCCCAGGCCTCCCTGTCCATCACCAACTCCTGGAGTTAACTCAGATTCACGTCCATTGAGTCGGTGATGCCATCCAGCCATCTCATCCTCTGTCGTCCCCTTCTCCTCCTGCCCCCAATCCCTCCCAGCATCAGAGTCTTTTCCAATGAGTCAACTCTTCACATCAGGTGGCCAAAGTACTGGAGTTTCAGCTTCAGCATCATTCCTTCCAAAAGAACACCCAGGGCTGATCTCCTTTAGAATGGACTGGTTGGATCTCCTTGCAGTCCAAGGGACTCTCAAGAGTCTTCTCCAACTCCACACCTCAAAAGCATCAATTCTTCAACGCTCAGCTTTCTTCACAGTCCAACTCTCACATCCATACATGACCACTGGAAAACCATAGCCTTAACTAGACAGACCTTTCTTGGCAAAGTAACGTCCCTGCTTTTGAATATATTATCTAGGTTGGTCATAACTTTCCTTCCAAGGACTAAGCATCTTTTAATTTCATGGCTGCAGTCACCATCTGCAGGGATTTGGGGGCCCCCCAAAATTAAGTCTGACACTGTTTCCACTGTTTCCCCATCTATTTCCCATGAAGTGATGGGACCAGCTACCATGATCTTCGTTTTCTGAATGTTGAGCTTTAAGCCAACTTTTTCACTCTCCTCTTTCACTTTCATCAAGAGGCTTTTTAGTTCCACTTCACTTTCTGCCACACATCAATGGCAACCATGTATTTAGAACCAGACCACCAAGCATTTTCCCATCTCAACCAAACTTTGAGGCAGCCGAGAAGAGTCCTTGGGGAGAATGAGTCCATTCTGCAAGTCTCAAGGTAGAGTCAAAACCAATCATAATAATAACTCTGCATAATCCTGACTGATTGGGGACCAGGCCAGACTTGTTCCCAAACATATCTCAAGCTTGTGTGATTCTCTTGGGTCATATACTTCAAATGCCTTTTTCTTCTTTCTCAATCTAACAAATTCTTGCTTTACCTTCCGGGTCCATTTCAATGTCATTTCTTGTTTAAAGACTTTTCTGACCTTAATCTAAGCTTGAATACTTTCCCAACCTACCTAGCAATAGATTTATATTGCTTCTACTCTGTTCCTGGAACATTTTGTGTCACTTTACTATGGCTCATATCACAGTGTTTTGTGATTATTTGTTCAGCTGTCTGTCTCCTCAGCCAGACTGAATATTTGCCCCTTGAAGTCAAGACCCATGTCTTACTTTTAGTTTTCTGAACCCACTATAGTGCCTGGCCTAACCCTTGGTTGATACCAAAGAGAGAGAGTGAGGCGAGAGGAATAGAGGGAGAGAGGGAGGAGCATTCTGGACTGAAAGCAAGCTCAGAGAAAAGTGAAGTCTTTCAATGCCCCGAGTTACCAGATGACTGTGTACACTTCAGGGCAACAAGTCTCTGCCATACTGCTCAGGAGAGTCACCAAAGCATAGCTGTTTAAAAGGGAGATTCCTGCCTTTCTGCCCTCACTCTTATTCCCATTTTTAAGGGCGGCAGGGCAGAGATCTGTGTAGTTACAAACATTCCTGGAAATACACTACTCCAGCAGTCTGCAGGACACTTCTGAGAAGCATTGGTCAGACCGTTTCAGACAAGGCCCTGGCAGACAAGAGCCAGGTGGGGAGTGCAGACTCAAGTCCAGTGTATCCAGCAGGCTATAGAGGGCACTCCACCACCTGCACCAATTCTCCAGAACCTCAGGGAACTGGAAGGTTGTAGGGGAGTCCGCCCAGAACCCTTCCTGACTGGCTGAGGCCACGGTCACACAGCAAGACACTGGTAGATCTCTTGTACCTCTTGTTCCAGAATATGTAGCAGAGTTTTGGCATATTGTGGACACATCTGAACGTTTCCAATTCTAGTCCATTATTTATTCTGGGCTGTGAAATAGCCACATAGGATCCTGGTACTAGCCATGGTCTGACTCAAGAACACGAGTTGTGACCCTGGGCTCCAAGACCTCCAGCAAAGCTACAGCTGCAGCCAATGTCACTGTCAGAGCACTTCCCAGACTGGCTTGGGCCTCCTTCAGGTTGTCCTGCCCCAGCCTCAGTCAAAGCGGTGTCCTCTAGCCAGGTCCTGTGCGTGTGCGCACACACACACACACACACATACACACGCACGCATGCATGCACGTGCGCGCACACACACACACACCCGGAGCACACACACACACACACACACACACACACACACACACACCGGGAGCTGCCATGCACACCATGCCAACAACAGCCTCTGCCTTTGAGGCTGAGCTGCAATAGGGCTGTCACCTCCTTGGAAAAGGCCAGTTCCTGGCATCCTCAGCCTCTGCGCCCTTCTCCAGGCATCTCGCACCCCTCCAGACCCCACCCCAGCCCACCTCCGAACTGAGCCCTAGAGCTAATCTGGCAGCCGCCAAGCGCTGCATGTCACACTCACCCACCTCACAGGGTACAGCTGTTTCCCAGAAGACGATCATTTCAGACTCCCTCTCATCAAGTGACTATAATTATACTTACTTGGAGTGTAATTGATTTTAATTTTCACTGTGAGGTAGCATCAGGTTACAAGGAGAGTCTCTCGCCTTGGAGAACTCTCTCCCTTTATTTAGCATTTAAATGAGTATCCGGAGGGACACATAAGAAGTAATTATAAGGAGAAACCAAGTGTGGAAAGGGCCAGCTTTTGAAGTGCTTTGACATCCTGACACAACGGGTACATGGTTCCAGATTGGTGCTGGGAAGTCAGCTGGGTGGCCCTGGGTGGCCCGGGGAGCATGACACCCTGACGTTGATGAATTGTGCAACTGTGCTGGGACCCAGCCTTTCCCTCAGTGCCGGCGTCATGCTCGTGCACTGCTTGTCTATGACTCATAGCCTCTGTTTATGAATTAGCACGTATTTTTTCAAATCTTACACATTGCTCTACCTAAAGTTTACAAATAGTAGTAGTGCCACAATTTCAATTGCCTACTCTCTTTTTTTTTTAACAATTTTAGTATCTTATATTCATAGATCCCTTGTTAATCTTTCAGAGAC
Organism: Ovis aries; assembly: GCF_016772045.2. Taxonomy (NCBI): domain Eukaryota; kingdom Metazoa; phylum Chordata; class Mammalia; order Artiodactyla; family Bovidae; genus Ovis; species Ovis aries. The sequence continues at coordinate 68,243,377 of NC_056057.1, read as the reverse complement.
CAGGTCCCCCTTATTATATGTCACAAAAGCAGTAGTGCTTAATTTCAAACTTTTCTAATGGAATGCAGATACAGTAATTTGTGATTCAGAGGTATTTGTTATATAACTGAAGCATAAATGTGAAAGTGTTAGTTGCTCAGTCGTGTCTGACTCTTTATGACCCCATGGACTGTAGCCTGCCAGGCTCATCTGTCCGTGGGCTTCTCCAGGCAAGAATACCGGACTGCATAGCCATTGCCTTCTCCAGGGTATCTTCCCAACCCAGAGATCGAATCCGTGTCTCCTGCATTGCAGACAGATTCTTTACCCTCTGAGCCACCAGGGAAGCCCATAACTGAAGCCTAAATCTCCCTTTATTTTCAGATGGTGAAAATTCTAGAAGTAGTGGGATGTATTAGTTCTATTTGAGTTTCTAAACTGTGAGCCAAGTTACACAAATAATTGGTTTACTAAAATATGCTACAGGAGCTGTGTAATACACACACACACACACACACACACACACACACACATACACTTATTACAAATAGACCTAGAATTCTAATGTTAGCTGTCCCATCTCTGTTCGCCCGTGACTCTAATATCATATAATTATCCTGGTTAGTTGGCTGACCACCATCCCCAGCTTCTAACTTCACAAGAGCATCTGTATACCTACGGCTGGGAGTTAAGGTTTATTGAACATTTGAAGGCGGAAAGTGGTCCTGACTGAGACCTCGCTTGGGCAGAGAGAAAACCAAGGCCCAAATACATCAGATGATTTAGCCAAGATAACAGCAACTGCAACAACAACAAAAAAATGAAACATGCAAAATACAAGTGCATGTGTAATGAGCCAGAGAATTTTTAATCAAATCAAAATATTTATCATATGTCTCTGATCAAAATTCTTAGTTTCCCTCAATCAGTTGGATATTCGAAAGGATGTGCTTTCAGTGTGGCAAAAACACCCAAGAAGATAAGACATTTGCTTTGGCCTTGCCGTTTGCCTATCTCAGCAGCAGAGTTCTTTGTGTAATGATCCAAGGGTGTGATGTAGTATCAGAATTCAGCAACCGACAGATGTAATGCCCGGAAGACACATTGGTGAAATTCAACCGGTTAAGAACTCTGTTGCCTTGAATTTGACAGTGCTTCTTTCACAAACAGTCTCCCCTGGTTTTGAATTAAGTTACACCAATACTAGGAGAGACCAGTTTCTTGTTCTCTTTCACGTAGTCTCAAGTTTTCTCAGAAATCCTCCGTCTCTCCCATAGCCATGCTCCTTGCCAGGAACATGGAAGATCGGGGGTTACAAATCTCCCCCTCTGAAGGCTGTGAAGGGCTCACATTCACATATTTTAATTATTTTTAGAAATTTATTCTCAGCTATCTTTTCAAAGACTTGCAGGGTTAGGGGAAGAATTGTCATATTGCTTTCCTCCTGTGTTTTTAATCCTAGCTTCTTTTTCACGTGGCACTAATTCTGTTTCTCTCACTCTCCCTCTCCTTATCTGGTTTCCCGTATAATCTGGAATTTTTCTTTTTCCACTGAAAGAGGAAGGTAGCCCTAGAGAAGTCAGGGTGAGGTCATCCTGACTAATCCTCCTCCCCACACAGATCAAACTTGTCCAGCTCATCTCTCTTCCCAGTTCTTCATCAGGTGAGATCTCCATGGACTGGCCAGAGAGGCCCTAGTTGCCTTGGGACAGAAAAAAAAAAAAATCTGACTAAGTATGCAGTGGGAAAAGAAACAAAGAATTCCTTTCTGAGGTCAGGCAGCCAATTGCAGGAGCTGATGCAGCCTCACAGAGCAGCCCGCAGTAGCAGGTGGGAACCTCTGCTGGGAAAGCTGTGCACACTCACTGGCCAGGTGTGACATCAGCCTGCAGCCTAGAAGGGCTCCATCCCACCCTCCTCCCCTGCCTGCCTGCCAGACTCCCAGGTATCAAGAAAAGCAAGAACAAACCACCAGCAAACTCACGAGTGGTGTAGGAGAAGCCTCTAGAAGCTTGTGTGTACCATGCATTCGAAAGTCCTTAGATTTTACTGCTATCAGTAGAAACCAGGCAGCAGCAAGAGGAAGAGGCCAAGAGAAAAGGAACATAGAGGAGGAGGGAGAGGAGCCATCAACACATAAAATACAATCAACCAATCCATCTGCATCCAAACATCAGCATCTGTCCTCTACCTCCTCCTCTGTGTCACCAAGGCAAAGCACAGCTGTCCTTCTTCTAAACCAGCAGCTACAATCTCACCACGATCCTTTGTGTTCTTTTGAAGCGAAATTTCTCTAGCTCATGCATATTGGAATCACCTGGGTATCTTGAAAAACTATTGATACCTGGCTTCTGCCTCCATCCTGATTTAATTGATCTGGGGTGGCAAACAGACATCCGGATTTTTGAAGTTCCCCAGGCAATTGTAATGTGTAACAAAGTTTGGGAACCCCTGCATTATTAGCCAGGCAGTTCCTGGAGCCCATGCCCCACACATCCTCAGAATAGATTTTGGTGATAGGCTCTACTTCCTCCAAGCTGCACTTCACCCCTTTGTAACAATAGAAATTTGAGGGCAAACTCAGATCCAGGCAATATTTATTGTGTACCCATTATATGTCATGCCTTGCGCTGGTGCCTTCATATGTATTATCTAACAACCCGGCTTGATGATGTTAGTTGTTGGTTTGTTGGTTCATTGGTTGGTTGGCTGGCTGGCTGGATGAATGTATGGATGAGTGGATGGGTGGATAGGCTGCTGCTGCTAAGTCACGTCAGTCGTGTCCGACTCTGTGTGACCCCATAGACGGCAGCCCACCAGGCTCCCGCCCCTGGGATTCTCCAGGCAAGAATACTGGAATGAGTTGCCATTTCCTTCTCCACTGCTTGAAAGTGAAAAGTGAAAGTGAAGTCACTCAGTTGTATCCGACTCTTCGCGACCGCATGGACTGTAGCCTACCAGGCTCCTCCATCCGTGGGATTTCCCAGGCAAGAGTACTGGAGTGGGTTGCCATTGCTTTCTCTGGGGTGGATAGGACAGGGGGGATATAACGTGTCTAGAGCAATGTCTGACATAATAACTTTAAATTACATATTTATATTGTCCTCTTGCATAAACACTAAAACAGTTGTGTCTATAAATTCCTGCTCATTTAACCTATTTTGATACCTGTCCTTGAAATAGTGTTTTCCTCATAATGGAAAAAATATAACCAGTGTTGCACTTATGATTTTTTGTGCAGAGAAACTAAAATATAAATGCATTCTGAATAAAAGCTACCACCATTTGTAATACTGCTGAGCATTAATCCTTTAAACAAGACTTGCTAATTTGGCATAAACATGAATAAACAGATGTGCTTGGCCCCCTGGGACATTGGCTTATTCACTTTGGGAGTGGAAGGGACTTTCACAGGCCATGTTACCAAAACCTTGTTTTGGATACTATTGCTGGGAAACAAACCATTTTAAAACTTAATTGTGTAAATTATCTGTTGTGTTATATTTACAGGTTCAGTGGATCAGGACTAGAACAGGGTATGGGGGGATCCTCTACTCCATGCTGTCTGGCTTCATGTTGGGCAAGGGTCAAAGGCCAGGGAGAGTGTAATGATTGGGGACTGGAATTGTCAGGAAACTCCTCTCTTCACATGTGTGGCCCCTGGGTTGAAATGACTTGAACACTGTACTTAGCAGGAGTGTAGATCAGTGTCTCCATGAGTCCTCTCCACAAAATGTGTTTCCCTCAAACTTGGCAGCCTCAGTATAGCTGAACTTCTTCTAAGACAGCTCACAGCTCCAGTGTATGGGTTTCCATGGACAAGGCAGAAGCCACATTGCCTTTTATGACCCAGCTTCGGGAATCATACCATGCTACCATCATATATTCTACCGGTTGAAGTAGACACAAGTCCATCCAGCTTTGCTGGAAGGGGACATCCAGCCCATATCTCGATAGGAAGAATGTTTTGTTTTTCATAGGAGTTTTCCAGCCATTGTTAAAATACTACATGCCCAGTTCTTAGGAACTGAACCCTAGGTAGGACCCAACAGAAGGAAATCTTACCAACCCATTTCATCACCCTTTGTGCCTCATTTTTATTGACATGTATTATTCGTTTTTTTGTGAAGGAAGAATTAGATCTCTAACCTCCCTTCCTACCTGGAATGTGCTGGCAACATGGTGACAAAAAAAACTCTCCCTCCTTTCCTAAATTCAGTGCTCACCTTGGATGATGTCAATTTTGAGAGAAAAACCCTTGGCACCAGCTTTCTGGTGGACCAATGGCAGGAGACCTTCGTATTTCAGCGGCAGAACCCATGTTCCAAGGCCAAGCAGTTGAGCCCAGAGTGCTGGTTGGTAACCCAGCAAGGGTGCCCAGCACAGTGACAGCGCCCAAGCTTCCGCCTTCTCTGCACATTCACTCCTTCTCCTTCTGACCTTGCCAGCCAGTTGTTTTGTTTTGCAAAAGTACCATGATTTTCTGGTAGAATTCAGGGCAGCAGATAAGTGGGCAGATTCCTGTGGATTCAGATCATTTAGGACATGTTGTTTGGGGCTAAGATGCTGTTTCGTATCCATCAAGGAGCTCTGAAAACAAGGTGGGTGGATGCCCGGACCTTGCATCAGAGCCCAGAGATCTTGGGACTTCAGACTAACTGGCACCAGTGAGCTGAGAGGTAAGATGTGGAATGCTGGGGTTCAGATGACACCCTGGGCTCTGTCCAGTAAGTCATCATGGCAGCTTTAAGGGACCCATAGGAACCCATAGTGACATTGTGTCCCATTTTTGCTGGTGTACAGAACTTGGAGTGAGCCCCTAGAAATGGTGCTTCTGCCCTACCCACCAGGAACCGACACCCTGCAGTACACTTTAAGCCATCAGCTACGACCAGTCATCCTGGGCTTACTTTGCCTCATATTGCACTGAGTGACTCTCCACTTGGAAGGGAAAGAACCACCTCCACTCCCTGTGGTGCTCACCTCATTCCCCAAGAGCCTGAAAACCTCTTTCTGAGCGCCCAGGACCAAAGTGACCAGCCAGATTTTAATCCCCAAGGTCAATAAATTCAGTTCAGTTCAGTCGCTCAGTCATGTCTGACTTTTTGCAACCCAGTGGACTGCAGCACACCAGGCCTCCCCATCCATCACCAACTCCAAGAGCATACTCAAACGCATGTTGATTGAGTCGGTGATGCCATCCAACCATCTCATCCTCTGTTGTCCCCTTCTCTGCCCACCTTCAATTTTTCCCAATATCAGAATCTTTTCAAATGAGTCAGATCTTCGCATCAGGTGACCAAAGATTTGGAGCTTCAGCATCATGCCTTTCAATGAGTATCCAGGACTGATTTCCATTAGGATGAACTGGTTGGATATCCTTGCTGTCCAAGGAACTCTCAAGAGTCTTCTCCTACACCACAGTTCGAAAGCATTAATTCTTTGGTGCTCAGCTTTCTTTATAGTCCAACTCTCATATCTACATGACTACTGGAAAAACCATAGCTTTGACTAGACGGACCTTTGTTGGCAAAGTAATGTCTCTGCTTTTTAGCCGACTCTGCTGTCTAGATTGCTCATAGCTTTTCTTCCAAGGAGTAAGCATCTTTTAATTTCACAGCTGTAGCCATCATCTGCACTGATTTTGGAGCCCAAAACTCTAAAGTCTCTCACTGTTTCCGTTGTTTCCCCATCTATTTGCCATGACGTATTGGAACCAGATGCCATGATCTTAGTTTTCTGAATGTTGAGTACTCACTTTCCTCTTTCACTTTCATCAAGAGGCTCTTTAGTTCTTTGCTTTCTCCCATAAGTGTGGTGTCATCTGCATATCTGAGGTTATTGATATTTCTCCCAGCAATCTTGATTCCAGCTTGTGCTTCATCCAGCCCGGCATTTCTTATGATGTATTCTGCATATACGTTAAATAATCAGGGTAACAAATATACAGCCTTGACGTACTCCTTTCCCGATTTGGAACCAGTCTGTTATTCCATGTCTAGTTCTAACTGTTGCTTCTTGAACTGCATACAGATTTCTCAGGAGGCAGGTGAATTGGTCTGGTATTGCCATCTCTTGAAGAATTCTCCACAGTCTGCTGTGATCCACACAGTCAAAAGCTTTGGCACAGTCAATAATGCAGAAGTAGATGTTTTCCTGGAACTCTCTTGTTTTTTCAATGATCCAACGGATGTTGGCAATTTGATCTCTGGTTCCGCTACGTTTTCTCAATCCAGCTTGAACATTTGGAAGTTCATGGTTCACATACTGTTGAAGCCCGGCTTGGAAATTTTGAGCATTACTTTACTAGCATGGGAAATGAGTACAATTGTGCAGTAGTTTGAGCATTCTTTGGCATGGCCTTTCTTTGGGATTGGAATGAAAACTGACCTTTTCCAGTGCTGTGGCCACTGCTGAGTTTTCCAAATTTGCTGGCATATAGAGTGCGGCACTTTCACAGCATCATCTTTTAGGATTTGAAATAGCTCAACTGGAATTCTATCACTTCCACTAGCTTTGTTTGTAGTGATGCTTTCTAAGGCCCACTTGACTTCACATTCCAGGATGTCTGGCTCTAGGTGAGTGATCAAACCATCGTGATTACCTGGGTCATGAAGTTTTGTTTTTATTTTATAGCTCTTCTGTGTATTCTTGCCACCTCTTCTTAATACCTACTGCTTCTGTTAGGTCCATAACATATCTGCCCTTTATTGTACCCATCTTTGCATGATAAGTTCCCTTGGTATCTCTAATTTTCTTGAAGAGATCTCTAGTCTTTCCCATTCTATTGTTTTCCTCTACTTCTTTGCATTGATCACTGGGGAAGTCTTTCTTATCTCTCCCTGCTATTCTTTGGAACGCTGCATTCAGATGGGTATATCTTTCCTTTTCTCCTTTGCCTTTCACTTCTCTTCTTTTCATAGCTGTTTGTAAGGCCTTCTCAAACAACCATTTTGCCTTTTTGCATTTCTTTTTTTTGGAGATGGTCTTGATCCCTGTCTCCTGTACAATGTCACAAACGTCCGTCCATAGTTCATCAGGCACTCTGTCTTTCAGATCTAATCCCTTGTTTCTATTTCTCATTTCCACTGTATAATCATAAGAGATTTGATTTAGGTCATACCTGAATGGTCTAGTGGTTTTCCCTACTTTCTTCAATTTAAGTCTGAATTTGGCAATAAGGAGTTCATGATCTGAGCCACAGTCAGCTCCCAGTCTTATTTTTGTTGACTGTATAGAGCTTCTCCATCTTTGGCTGCAAAGAATATAATCAATCTGATTTCGGTATTGACCATTTGGTGATGTCCATGTGTAGAGTCTTCTCTTGTGTCATTGGAAGAGTGTGTTTGCTATGACCAGTGCATTCTCTTGGCAAAACTCTATTAGTCTTTGCCCTCCTTCATTCTATATTCCAAGGCCATATTTGCCTGTTACTCCAGATATTTCTTGACTACCTACTTTTGCATTCCAGTCCCCTATAATGAAAAGGACATCTATTTGGGGTGTTAGTTCTAGAAGGTCTTGTAGATCTTCATAGAACCATTCAACTTCAGTTTCTTCAGCATTATTGGTTGGGGCATAGACTTGGATTACTGTGATATTGAATGGTTTGCCTTGGAAATGAAGAGAGATCATTCTTTCATTTTTGAGATTGCATCCAAGTACTGCATTTCAGACTCTTTTGTTGACTAAGATGGCTGTTCCATTTCCTCTAAGGGATTCTTGCTCACAGTAGTAGATATAATGGCCCTACATGGCATGGCTCTTAGTTTCACTGAGTTAGACAAGGCTGTGGTCTATGTGATCAGATTGGTTAGTTTTCTGTGATTGTGGTTTTCAGTCTGTCTGCCCTTTGATAACGGAGAAGGCAATGGCACCCCACTCCAGTACTCTTGCCTGGAAAATCCCATTAACAGAGAAGCCTGGTAGGCTGCAGTCCATGGGGTCACGAAGAGTCGGACAGGACTGAGTGACTTCACTTTCACTTTTCACTTTCATGCATTGGAGAAGGAAATGGCAACCCACTCCAGTGTTCTTGCCTGGAGAATCCCAGGGATGGGGAAGCCTGGTGGGCTGCCGTCAACGAGGTCGCACAGAGTCGGACATGACGACTCAAGCAACTTAGCAGCAGCAGCAGCAGCCCTTTGATAGAGATGATAAGAAGCTTATGGAAGCTTCCTGATGGAAGAGACTGACTGAAGGGGAAACTGGGTCTTGTTTGGATGGGCAGGGCCATGGTCAGTAAATCTTTAATCCAATTTTCTGTTGAAGGGCAGGGCTGTTCCCTCCCTGTTATTTGACCTGAGGCCAAACTATGGTGGAGGTAGTGAAGATACTGGCACCTCCTTTAAAAGGTCCCATGCAAGCACTGCTACACTCAGTGCCTCCAACCCTGCAGCAGGCCACCGCCAACCCACGCTTCTGCCAGAGACTCCTGGACACTCACAGGCAAGTCTGGGCCAGTCTCATGCGGGGTCCCTGCTCCTTTGTCCTAGGTCCTGGTGCACACGGTTCTGTTTGTGCCCTCCAAGAGTTTGTTTCCCCAGTCCTGTGTAAGTTCTGGTGGCTCTATGGTGGGTTAATGGTGACCTCCTCCAGGAGGGCTTATGCCACACCCAGGTCTGCTGCACCCAGAGCCCCTCTTCCTGCGGCAGTCCGCTGCTGAGCCGTACCTCCTCAGGAGATACCCAAACACAGTTCTGTCTCAGGCTCTGTGGGGTCTCTGGGTCCTGGTGCACACAAAGTTTCTGTAGTGGGTATGGGGTTTGATTCTAAATGCGATTTTGTCCCTTCTACCACCTTGCTGGGGCTTCTCCTTTGCCAAGGTCAATAGAAGGTCCAATTTCTTCCTTCATTCTGTTTGTTTCTTTATAAATTCATATCCTAAAACACACCCCTCTTACCTTTGTTCCTCTTGATATCATCAAGATATTTCAGGAGGCAAACCTACTTTTGCAGCATTTACACATCTTCAGTGTGTAAATGTGGGCTTCCCTTGCGGCTCAGCTGATCCACCTGCAATGTGGGAGACTTGGGTTTGATCTCTGGATTGGGAAGATCCCCTGGAGAAGGGGAAGGCTACTCACTCCAGTCTGGCCTGGAGAATTTCATAGACTGTATAGCCCATGGGGTCACAAAGAGTTGGACACAACTGAGTGACTTTCACCCACTCATTCAATGTGTAAATATAAACCCCCTGTGTGTTCCACCGTACGCCTCGACTACCATCTGTGGCCAATATACTTAAACTTTATGCTTAACTCTCTATTGAATCTGCTTGAATTTAAATGACCATATGGTTTTTAATTGTGGCAGGTCAGAAAAGATTTTTTTTCTCCATATCAAGTCAAGTAAAGGCAGTCTTAAACTCAATTGTCAACACCTTCCTAAGATTAGGCCTTACTTTGAAAGCATCACCTGCATAGTCATTAAAGTTAATTTTGTCATTAAATTATGTATGCATGCATGCATATAAAATGACGCCAGGCATGGATCTTAGCAATTTACAACTCACAACTTAAATAGTACATTTAATCATCTGTGAAGAGCTACTGTTATTATCCACACTTCACATTTGAGGGAAAGAGGCACAGTGGTTAAGTAACTTGGCATGAGGTCTCCCAGCTGGGAAGTGTCGAAGCAGGATTTGAACACAAACAACTTAGCTCCAGAGACTTATTCTGAATAAGGGATTCTTGGCAGACAAAAAGGCTTCTCCATTTCTAGAGTTTGATTGCCATTTCTATGACCAAGGGGTTTGTAAGCACAAAGCATTTTCAACTGAAATAGCACAAGGCCAGTGACTGTGTTAATTTCTTACACAACGTTTCAGGAAATGACTAGAAACCTTTGTTGTTGATCGAAATTAAAGACAGTACCATGTTTCATTTTTATAATTAGAAGACTGAAGTGAAAACAATTAAACCAGAAAACATTTTAATTATTTAAAATAGAAGCTCCTTGTTGCCAAATCGTTACTGAAATATTATAAAAACTAAAGTCTCATAGGTATATTATACATGTTAGGATGTAATTTTCTGGATTTGAGTAAGTTTATTTAGAGAAAAATCTGTGTCATACAAGCTTGACATCTATTCCTTCTTCTTTTAGCTCCTGACTTTTACAAACAATAATATTTATGATATAAACTATTTTTATTTGAAAAATTTATTTCTTTTGGCTCAAGAGAGATTTCTCTTGGCTCTTCAGAGGTTTAACCTAAATCATGTTTTTACAGAAATAGTATTCTGTCTTGCATTTTGGAAAGATTTTAATTTATATCAAGAGTTGCCTGCTGTATGACACAGGGCGCTCAAACCTGGGGCTCTGTGATAACCTAGAGGGGTGGGATGGGGTGGGAGGTGGGAGGGAGGTTCAAGAGGGAGGGGAAATGTGTATTCCTATAGCTGATTCATGTTGATATATGGCAGAAACCAATGCAATATTGTAAAGCAGTTATCCTCCAATTAAAAATAAATGAAATTTCCAAAGATGATGTCATAAAATGGAAGGTATTAAGCCCCATAGAAGGCACATCCTATCTTAATGCTGCTAGAATAAGAGTTTTCTTCTCTAATAATGTTACTTAACCACTTGTTTTGCATGTCTGAGGTTCTTTAAATATATTATAGTTGTGAGGTCCAGACCACAGAAAAATCTAATATTTTATATTTGATTTCTAGTTATGTTTAAAACTTACCTAATTTTCCCTTTAAGGTAAAGGCCTCCTAGTACAAAACAAAACTGATGCAGACTGAGGGAAGAAAAGGTTTTTTTTTTTTTTTTCTGTGGAAAGCATTTCCTTTTTTTCTTTTAATTTATTCCAATTATAAAGGTAATTAATTCAATAAATTCTGAAAGATACAGAACATATAGTCATGGGGCTGTTTCCTTATAGTGATTTCCTATGCATTGGAATTTTAAAATATATTTGTAAGCATAGTACATTTGTAATTTTGTGTGCTGCTTTATTCAGGTAGTATCTTACAATCATGTTGCTGTGCACTCCTTACAAACATCATTTTTGATTGTTGCATGAGCCTCATATTTAGTTATTTCCTAAGGTTAGGACATACACAATACATTCCAATTTAATATGAGAAATAATGCTGTCATGAATGTCTTTTGTATTTAGGATCATTTTCTTAAGCTAGATTCTTAGAAATTGAATTGCAGAATCTTAAAGCATATTAAAGAGAAGACTCTTGAGAGTCACTTGGACTGCAAGAAGATAAATCCAGTCAATCCTCAACGAAATCATTCCTGAATATTCATTGGAAGGATTGATGCTGAAGCTGAAGCTCCAATACTTTGGCCACCTGATGGGAAGAGCCAAGACCCTGATGGTGGGAAAAATTGAAGGCAGGAGGAGAGGTTGAGATGGTCGGATGGCATCACTGACTCAATGGACATGAGTCTGAGCAAATTCAGGGAGATAGTGAGGGACAGGGAAGCCTGGCGTGCTGCAGTCTGTGGCGTCACGAAGAGCTGGATACGAGCTAGCAACTGGAAAACAGCAACAGAATGACCTACAGAAGGAACTGATCCTGTGTTTAAATCCCACATGTTAGTTCTGCAAGCCTGAGCAGTGAAAGCCCTCTTAGCTTCAGTTTCCTCATCTATGAAATGGAGGCAATAGTGTCTGTGTCACACAGCTGCCATGCAGATTACATGAGTTAATATGCTGGGTGCAATGTATGCAATAACTTCTAGGGTTATGTTTTCCTATTTAGTTGCTGATGTGAATTTAATATATCTGTGAAGTTTTAAGCCGCAGTGAGCATGCGCACAGAAGCATGGCTTCACAAAAGAACATTATGAGTTCAAAGAATGGTCCTGGGTTCTGGGCCCTGAACAGATATGGAAGAGTGGGTAGTGGCAGGTGGAAGGTCAGGGTCATGGATCACATCAAAGGTGCTTTTCTGTTCTCAACAGCTGTTACATTCACTTCACAGAGGTGGACGGACCCTCCTCCACCCAAAATTTGGCTTGATGTAGAGACCAATGGTTGGAGAAGGAAATGGCAACCCACTCCAGTATTCTTGCCTGGAGAATCCCAGGGACAGAGGAGCCTGTGGGCTGCTGTCTATGGGGTCACGCAGAGTCGGATAGCAGCAGCAGCAGCAGAGACCAATGGTACCACATGCCCATCCAAGAGGATATGAAGTTTTTTACTCACACAAAGTAAGGCTTTCTGGGGAGAGCGAGTCTGAAAATGGCCTGAGAGAGCTGCGAGGGATAGCTGGCTTAGGGATTTATGGTGCTTGGGGTGGGGCTGGAGGAGGTAGCCCCACCCACGGAGGCTCCTGTGGTTTTGAATCCCCACTGGCACCAAGGGAGGTAGCACAAGGCCTTGTGACTGACACTCAAATCCCCAAATTGGAATCAGAATCTTCATTGCACAGGCTGTGGTTTTATGATGGAAAAGGGAATCTCAGTGGCTTTCTTCCCTTCCTAAAGGAAAAAGCATTCCGTCTGGACCCGCCTCTCCCGCCCCCTTGGTCAGCTCCCCCTGCCCCCCAGTTCTGCAGTCCTGGCTCAACAACAATCTCTGCTCCCAGTACTCTCCTCTTCCTTCTCGGTCTAAAGTGTCTGCAGTCAGGTTTCCCCCACCACTCCCCAGAAACAGCTGTTGTCAAGGGGATCACTCGCTTGCCTAAAAGCTGCTGAATCCTTGGTCCTTTCTCGGTCCCCATCACAACTGACCTGTCAGGGGCACTGGCCCCAGTTGGCCATCTTTTCCTGGGCTTTCAGGATATCAGATTTGCCTCCTCTTTCTCTTTGCCTGTCTCAATTTCCTGACCTCATAATTATTCAGGTAGCCCAGGGCTCAGTCCTGGGGCCTCTGCTGTCCTCTGTCTCCACTTGCACTCCTGCTGTAAATCCATTTAATTACAATAACTCTCAGGGTGTGTCTCCAGCACCCACCTTTCCCTGGAACCCAGGTCTATATGTCCAGCCGCCTACTCAGAGTTCCTACATCCCACACCGAGTTCTGCCCTTCCCCTGCACTCTGCCTCTTTCATTGTCTTCATCTCTCGTAATGGAAGCTTCATCTCTAGTTGCTCAGGGCCTGAACTGTGCCATTGTCCTGGAGCCCTTCTGTTACTGAACAGGGTTCTTGGCCTCCTTCATCAACAGAAACTGATCAGAGGGCAGACAGGAAATTTAGGCAAAGCTTTACTGGGACCCCTGCTGTGGCAGACTGGCGTGAGAAGCTTCAGCAGGTTGCCTTGCTGGGTTGCTCCCTGAGGGCAAGGGGGCAAGCTGGTCCCTTGTATGGGTAGGGGTGTGTCCAGAGGGCTGGCTTAGGTGGTTTGCCCATGCCTTTGGTGGCGCTGTGTGCGGGCGGCCAGTGCCCTGCTTTTGCTCCTGGCTCTTCAGAAGTGGCAGTTGCCTTTTTTGTACCTCGTTGTCCCTAATTTGCCCCCAGTCCACACGCATGCAGTTATTTTAGCCCCGTACAGTTTCTCTGTATTTTCTTGCTCAAGGAGACATTTTTCCAGATGCAAGCACTGCAGCCAAGGGTCCCACTGTCTCACTTCCTCTTTCTTCTCTCTCACCTTGCATCCAACCTGTCAGCTGGTCCTGAGGGCTCCACCTTGAAACAATATCCAGAAACCTGCCCCCACCCACCACCACCCCTGCTCCCAGCCCAAGCCGAACCACTGTCTTCTCTTCACCTTGGATTTCCTTAATAGCCTCGAACTGGCCTTCCTGCCTCCACCCTTGCCCTCCTAAGTCCTCCACACAACAGTCAGAGCGATGCTTTTTTTTTTTTTTTTTTTTTTTTTTAGAGCGATGCTTTTTAAAGCATCATACCGCACGTCTGCTTGGAGCCCTGCAGTGACTGCTCACGCCACTGAGAGTCAAAGCAGAAGTACTTTCTCTCCCACCAGGCCCTCACTTCTCATGCATGCTGCTCTAGCCACTCGTGATGTTTGCTGTTTCCTAAACCCACCCTTGCCTTTACATTTGCTGTCCCCTCCGCCTGCTGTGCTCCTCCAGGTATCAACGTGGCTCACCCGTCACCTCCTGCCAGGCTTTGCCCAAGTGCCACCTTCTCAGCAAGCCTCCCCTGGCCATCCTGTTTTAAATGGCATCATCACTCCCCATCACTCTCTATCCTGTATCCTTGTTTCTTTGTGACATTTATCGCTTTCTTGGAACAATATGTAATATGAGTTTTATTTATTGTCTGGTCTCTAAGTGCAGAGATTTTGGTCAGCTGTTCACTGCTATTTTCTACGGACCTAAAACAGTGCCTGATATATGATTGATACTTAGTAAATATTTGCTGAAGGAAGAAAGGGAGGGAGGAAGAAAGAATGAGGAAGAAAAGGAGGGAATGCAGGGAGGGGGAAGAAAGGAAGGAAAAAACTACATTTGAAACACATGATAGAGTCCTTTCATTGTGTTAAAACACAGCTAAGATCAAACTGGATGTGGTCATTTCACACTGAACTGCCGCTCTGCAGTACGCACATGGACACTCTAGGATGAGAGAGTCTTTTCCCAGAGCTGGCCAGTGGCTAGTAGAAGTGTCTACATCATCACACATACCCTGACATTCCACCTGGGAAGGGGCTCCAGGGCTATATTCTTGGCACAAGGCTGGTCTTCCCAGCACACAGATAGGAGGTTCAGCTGCAGAATTCGAAAACCCCATCCACCTCTCACACAGGAGGCCAGAGCTCATTTGAGATTCACATCTGGAAAGTGCAAGCATCCTTATTTCAGAACTTCTGAGTTGGTAAATATCCCCAGGAACTGTATGACACAGAATCAGCTGTGAATGGTCCTGGGGACTCGTGTGTGGGTGATTGCTCACTGTGAAAAGCACAGTAGGGGATTTGAGATTTTGTGTGTGTGAAATTTTGAAAAAATGTTTAATAGGTGTCTTTGTCATTTATAACATGGGACAGTTTGCATGCAGAAAACAGCTGCTTAATTTGGTTTTTCCCTTTCGGTAAAGATGCATCCTCATCCAACTGCTGACCAGAGGACCTGGTAGAAAAGCAGCTTGAGGTTCTGCCTGGCCCACTCTGCCCTGCAAACTGCCAGACTGCAGGAGGGCCATGCCATGCCTTGTTAAGTTGCTTCAGTCGTGTCCGACTCTGTGCGACCCTATAGACAGCAGTATGACAACAAAGTGCAATTCTGCAAACAGACAGCCTCTGGCTGAGATCTCTCAGGCTCAACTGAGTGAGCAACAGTGCCAGGGAGGGGGAAAGAGAGAAATACATTTGGGTTCTGCTCTACTGTTGAGTGCCATACCCAGAAACTGAGCATCTCTGACTTTTGTAATAAAATCCCTAAGTCAGTCATTTCGGGTACCTACCTCCTTGGTGGGAGATGGGAAGGTGCAAAGGAAGCAAACAACACAGAAAAGAACATTAAATACTGAATAAGAGAAAAGAGTCACATAGGGCCAAAAGGAAAATAGCTGGAGACTTTGTAATAGCTGCTTCTCCCTTAAAACTTTAATTCCCCGTTTTGGGTCTGAGTTTTATAAAAGGTCACCTAAAGTGTTGCAAGGCAGTTTTAGCAATGTGATCCCACAAATGCTCCAGTCTCTCAAAAATAACCCTGCTATCTTCTCTAAAACTCAGCTTTTGAGACCTGTGACTCCCAGTTTTAAAGTTCTTGCATCAGAAAATGGGTTACTACTCTCTGACATAAACCTCTTTGTTTTTCCTCTTTCAAAAACTGTGCACAAAACCAAAACACAAACAGCTACACATGGAAATGTGTGAAATGCTTAACACCACCTGAAAGGTCTTTGTCTGTAACAGGGAGTATCTTATGCATCTACATCTAAGCAGACTGTGAGAAACAGCATTGGTGAGCCAAGATTGTTGACATCAACCTCAATAAAACAGGTGGAGAAGCAAAGTGGGAAGGACAGCAGTGTTAACGTTGCACAATCAGTCAACCCCAGAAGCATCAGACTATTTATGTGCTTCCAAACAAGGTGGTTTTGGTTCATTTTGGAGACCCCACAGTCCTTCAGTTTGGGATGAACACTGTTGTGGATGAAGGAGATGAATTGTAGGACAGGCAGCAGGACTGGTCCTCCGGCTTTTTTGGGTCTCTTGAATTAAGAGTGGCCATCTGTTCCTGGAGCACAATTGGAGCAGCAGCTGGGCATGTTGTGCCATCAAAGGCTCAGGACACAGCAGGTTTGGAGGTCACCAGGAGTTTTAGGAGTCAGCCAGGTCAGCCCTTGATACCTGATGCTTTGATAGATTCCAATAAAGCCAGGATTATTCCACTTTGAAATGAGCATGTTGGCTGGAAGGATGGCAGGGTCCCACCCTGGTCTCTCTCACTTCTTTTGCTGTCCTGGGAATGAGTCTGCAGTTTAGTCATATCTTTTTGCTGCCTTCCTCCTCTTTCAGGACTGAAAACAAGCAAAGAATATAACAAACACTGACAGGCAGTTCTTAGGCAAAGCAACAGAGATTGGGCAGTATGGGGATATGCTCAGAGTTCATAGGATCTAGCAGGCTGGGCTTAGGAGTGTTGATAAAACAAGCTACCCCTTGGGTTATTGTTGCTGAGCTGCTAAGTCATGTCTGACTCTTTGGGACCCTACAAACTGTAGCACGCCAGGCTTCCCTGTCCTTCACTACCTCCCAGCGTTTGCTCAAACTCATGCCTGTTGAGTCAGTGATGCCACACAACTATCTCATCCTCTGTCGTCCCTTTCTCTTGCCCTCAAGCTTTCCCAGCATCAGGTAGTTTCCAGTGAGTCAACTCTTCGCGTCAGGTGGCCAAAGAATTGAAGCTTCAGCTTCAGCGTCAGTCCTTTCAGTGAATATTTAGGCTTTAGTTCCTTTAGGATTGACTGGTTTGAGCTGGTTTTATCATTCAGCAACTTGGGCTTTTTAACTCAGTATTTGTAGTGTTTTCTCTTTCAATCAGAAATGGAGAACCAGATGCAGGACGCCACAGGAAAGACCACAGTGAAAAGCTCTCAGGCCCTTAATCATCTGTCCTCTCTTAAGCATTCTCTCTCTCTCTCTCTCTCTCTCTCTCTCTCTCTCTCTCCCCCCCCCCCCCCTCTCTCACACACACACACACACACGGGTGTGTATTTTAAATACTGAAATAATAAGTAGTAAGCATACATTTAATAAACCAGTATCCATCGCCATGGAAAAGAAATGCAAAAAAGCAAAATAGCTGTCTGGAGAGGCCTTACAAATAGCTGTGAAAAGAAGAGAGGCGAAAAGCAAAGGAGAAAAGGAAAGATATAAGCATCTGAATGCAGAGTTCCAAAGAATAGCAAGAAGAGATAAGAAAGCTTTCCTCAGAGATCAGTGCAAAGAAATAGAGGAAAACAACAGAACGGGAAAGACTAGAGATCTCTTTAAGAAAATTAGAGATACCAAGGAAACATTTCATGCAAAGATGGGCTCGATAAAGGACAGAAATAGTGTGGACCTAACAGAAGCAGAAGATATTAAGAACAGGTGGCAAGAATACAGAGAAGAACTGTACAAAAAAGATCTTCACGATCCAGATAATCATGATGATGTGATCACTAATCTAGAGCCAGACATCTTGGAATGTGAAGTCAAGTGGGCCTTAGAAAGCATCACTACGAACAAAGCTAGTGGAGGTGATAGAATTCCAGTTGAGCTGTTTCAAATCCTGAAAGATGATGCTGTGAAAGTGCTGCACTCAGTGTGCCAGCAAATTTGGAAAGCTCAGCAGTGGCCACAGGACTGGTAAAGGGCAGTTGTCATTCCAATCCCAAAGAAAGGCAATGCCAAAGAATGCTCAAACTACCACACAATTGCAGTCATCTCACATGTTAGTAAAGTAATGCTCAAAATTCTCCAAGCCAGGCTTCAGCAATACGTGAACCATGAACTTCCAGATGTTCAAGCTGGTTTTAGAAAAGGCAGAGGAACCAGAGATCAAATTGCCAACATCCGCTGGACCATGGAAAAAGCAAGAGAGTTCCAGAAAAATATCTATTTCTGCATTATTGACTATGCCAAAGCCTTTGACTATGTGGATCACAATAAACTGTGGAAAATTCTGAAAGACATGGGAATACCAGACCAATTCACCTGCCTCTTGAGAAATCTGTATGCAGGTCAGGAAGCAACAGTTAGAACTGGACATGGAACAACAGACTGCTTCCAAATAGGAAAAGGAGTAGGTCAAGGCTGTATATTGTCACCCTGCTTATTTAACTTATATGCAGAGTACACCATGAGAAACGCTGGACTGGAAGAAGCACAAGCGATTGCCTGGAGAAATATCAATAACCTCAGATATGCAGATGACACCACCCTTATGGCAGAAAGTGAAGAGGAACTAAAAAGCCTCTTGATGAAAGTGAAAGAGGAGAATGAAAAAGTTGGCTTAAAGCTCAACATTCAGAAAATGAAGATCATGGCATCTGGTCCCATCGCTTTATGGGAAATAGATGGGAAACAGTGGAAACAGTGTCAGACTTTAATTTTTTGGGCTCCCAAATCACTGCAGATGGTGACTGCAGCCATGAAATTAAAAGACGCTTACTCCTTGGAAGGAGAGTTATGACCAACCTAGATAGTATATTCAAAAGCAGAGACATTACTTTGCCGACTAAGTTCTGTCTAGTCAAGGCTATGGTTTTGTGGTCTTGTATGGATGTGAGAGTTGGACTGTGAAGAAAGCTGAGTGCCAAAGAATTAATGCTTTTGAGGTGTGGTGTAGGAGAAGACTCTTGAGAGTCCCTTGGACTGCAAGGAGATCCAACCAGTCCATTCTGAAGGAGATCAACCCTGGGATTTCTTTGGAAGGAATGATGCTAAAGCTGAAGCTCCAGTACTTTGGCCACCTCATGCGAAGAGTTGACTTATTGGAAAAGACTCTGATGCTGGGAGGGATTGGGGGCAGGAGGAGAAGGGGACGCCAGAGGATGAGATGGCTGGATGGCATCACGGACTCGATGGACATGAGTTTGGATAAACTCAGGGAGTTGGTGATGGACAGGGAGGCCTGGCGTGCTGCGATTCATGGGGTCACAAAGAGTCGGACATGACTGAGTGACTGAACTGAACTGAACTGAACTATCCAGCGATTAAAATTATGTATGTGACCCAGAGAGAGTGATAGCAAAGGAAAAACCAGATTTCTTACCAACCTTCTGGGCTGAATGAATGATTGCAGCATTTTGCTGGGTGTCTTTGCATCTAGGCTGACTTTAATATTTTGTAACTTTAGGGAAATAACGTGCAGTCCAGACTCATTACTCAACCCCGGAACCTCAGACATATGTGTGGGAAGTACACTGATGGCCAAAGCAAAAAAAAAAAAAAAATAAGAGCAACTTTTTAAAATTAGAAGTCATTTGGATGGAAGGCAAGAAAAATAGAAAGACTGCAAAAAAAAAAAAAAAGGTTTATTTTGTGAAACAAAACTTTCATGAGAACTAGTGTTGGCCTCATGCTAGTCACTGGAGGTATACTGGGTAGAACAACTCAGGGGAGGGCCCCATTTTAAAAGCTGGTAATAAATCCTCTAGACACAGAGAGGAGGAAAGGAGCCCCAAGTCAGTCGTGAGCAGTTTCCACTATTGATGGGCTGCAATGGTCAGGGATTTCCACGAGAAGAAAGTCAGGAGACCTGAACATATTCCCCACTTCCACTAGGACCTTGGTTTTTGCATCTGTAAAATGAGAATAACAATGCCCACTCTTCCTTCCTCATGTAATAGAGACGTTACTGAACCAAACTTTCATTCATCCTCAAGCAGTAAAGCCCATCTACTGATCCCAGGTTGTGGTGAAGGAAAGTGCAGCATTTATTGTAAGGCACCAGACAGAGTCCAGGGCAGCTAATTCTTGAAAGGCTCAAACTCGCCAATAGGTTCCAGGGAGGCATTTTTAAAGGCAAGGGGAGGGAGGGGAGTCACAGGGTATGTGATCATGTGATGCACAGTCCTCTGATTGGTTGACCGTGAGGTATCAGGGCAGTGTCATACAGGTTAGTAAGATCAGTCCTTAGCCTCCGGCCAGTCTGGGGACTACAAGCTTATGGCATCATGTAGTCAACTGCTTCAGTATCTGCAAAATGACTCAGAAATGTGTGTTAGATACTGTTATTGATGGGAGGAACTGAAGATTCTATGACTGCCATATGGCTGATTTACCATTTAAATTGTTACCAGTGCTTCTGGCCCAACTGCTATTTTTGTTTTTACATGTTCACATCCTTACAATCGTTAATTCCTCAGCCAGGGTTTTGTGGCTCAGGGGACACCTTGAAGACTAGAGGTTTTCTACAAACAAGAGGCAGGCAGAGGACATGGATGACAGGGTGTCTGTCTCAGGCCCCTAGGGGTCTGCTTGATTACAGAGATACCATATAATATAATGTAGACCACAAATATACAATGTTACTTTTATTATTCTGGTCCTGAATTTGGTTGTGACCCTTAGGACGTGACCATGGGGCAGAGTGCCCCTGTTTCTAGTACCCCTTCTTATGACACCAGAGATCTGATAGCTTGGTCAGAAGGAAACCCCAAAGGGCATGGCCCCTGGGTGTTATGTCAGAGACTCACTAGAGTAAATTGACTGGATGACTAGGTTTTGATGATGATAAACCTCTACAGTGGTACTTTGACTTCAAGATATTTATAGCTGTGAGCAATCATTTAGCAAAATTTATCCAGCACCTACTTTGTGCCAGGTTTGAGGTATAACACTGGGGTCACTGCTTATGACCCGAGCACACACAGTATCTGATCTCATAAAGCCAGAAGTCTTGGTTGGGGGGGAGGGGGATGGTCATAGGTAATAATTTAAAAATCATACTGTTCATTCATGGTTATATAGTCTTAAGGTGGCCAGAAGAAAGGGTGGGAGGAGAAGCTGGAAGGGTGGCACCACACAGGCCCGTAAAGGCCATGATATGGATTTTTGCCTTTGACAGTCTGTGGAGTTCTAAGTGGCATGACGGGAGGTGAGGGTGGGGTGGGCATGAATAGAAACATTTTCACATTCTGTGTTTGAAAAGGTATTGACTCCTATGGCAGGGGTGGTTTTCAATAGCATGTAATCCATTCATACTTCCATCTTCTCTAATAATCCCCCTGAAGTGAAGTGTTTCAGATTAGTGCAGTGGTTTCCAATGGTAGGAGTACATTAGAATTCCCACGGGGGGGATTTTTAAAGGTCCAGGCCCATCCACAGAAATTTGGATATCATTGGTCTGAGTGAAGCTTGAATGCGGCTTGTTTGTTCATTTGTGTTCCCTGGGTGATTCTAATGGTCAGGGAAGGTTGAGACCCACAGGTACAGAGGAAAGCATGCAACAGGGATCCTCAAAGTGTGGTCCCTGGACCAGCAATATCAGCGTCACCTGGGAGCCTGTCAGCGATGCAGATTCTTCGGCCTGATCTCACACTGACTGAGCCAGAAAGCTTGGGGCCCAGCAGTCTGTGTTTGAACCAGACCTCCGGGGGTCCTGGGATCCTAGAAGTGTAAAAAGTGCTCGCTTTCGAAGGTTGCAGGCAAGAGAAACTGGAGTTTGGATCTGGGTCTAGACCTGGTTGTGGAATAGCTCTCTGATGGGGGAGGGGGCACAAATCATTAAACTTCCCTGATCCTCAGTCTCTCCAGCTGCAAAAAGAGCAGGTGGGATTAAATGAGCTCATAGACTATCTATGATGTTAAGAATGTATCTTTTGTGCACACTAAAGCTAATAAATTTGAGGTCTTTATAATGTACTTTAAAATTTGTATTTTTATATCATGGAAGCAGAACACAATCACTGTAGGAAGCTCAAAATATACAGGAAAGAATAAAGATGAAAATGAATGTGAATTAAAATTTCTCTACTTAGAGATAACTGTTGCCTTACTGCCAATATTTGGTATATTGAAGATATTTTGGTGTGTTTTTTGGTATTTTCTGCGTGATTGAAGTCATACTATGTTAGGTTTATGAGCCTGCTTCTCATCTAACATTATATTAGGTGAGAATATCCCTTCTTCACTCAAAGTTATTTTAATCATCTTTGTTAATATCTACCTAATATTCTATTGCATATTTATACCATAATGTATTTAACCTTACCCCACCTTCAATGTTTAAGCCTTTTCTTATTTCTTGTTATTATTATGATATGTATCTATCTACTAATTCTTTGTTTGAAGACCTCCTTAAGAGAATCCTAGAAATAGAATCATTGGATCAATGTACATGGGGCATTTGATACACTGACAGTTTTTTCCCCAGCAATGGGCCACTTATTACAAACAGAAGCATTCTATTAGCGAGCTGTCCCCATGATATCCTCACCAGCATCAGTAATACTGATCTTCATTTCATATACTACCATGAGGCAGCAGATGCCTGCATCTACAGGGTAGTGTGTGTAACAGGGGTATAGCTCAGGCTTTCAGCCTCTTAGGGGGACTCAGACCTGAGATGGAAGTGAGAGGGGCCCCAGGAGGAATAGGACTGGGATTGGAATAGGTGCAGAGAGACTGTCTTGGGACTGATGATGGCATTTTCAAAAAGCCCTCCTTAAAATGTACCACAGAAATGTACTCAGCACCTATGGAAGAACTACAGATTGACATAAGTCAACTTTTCTAGAAATTGGTACTAAAAAGGCAGAATGTTGTGGTCCCCAGAGGCCAAGATGCAGGTCTGCCTGAAGCCAGGTGGAGAAGGGACCTTTGATTAAATGAGCTTCTGGGATCCCTGTGTTTTTACAATGCTCTGACTAAAGTCAGAGCAGAGGGAAAGGGACCTTTGATTAAATGAGCTTCTGGGGTCCCTGTGTTTTTACGATGCTCATTACTAAAGTCAGAGCAGAGGGAAAGGCTTCCCCTTTCTCCCGCCATCCCTGAGCATGTTGTACGCACATGCGCCCCAGTGCACTTTGTTCCCCTGTCTTCCTGCCCAGTGCCTCTTTCTTCTTCTTTGTCTTCATCTGACAGACTTCCACTGCCTCTGGCTACCTGACGCCTCCTTGGGTGCAAGATCCTCATCACGGAGACAAAAAGCAGTGAGAGGCCATACACAGAAAATAGAATCCCAGCCCTCATTTATAAAAAAGGAAAAGGGAAGTGGTGAGCTTATTTCACCATTTATTTATAGCCCCACCTACTAACAGAAGTATCTTAAGTCGTGTCTGCTTTGGCAGAGGCCCCATTGAGCGCAAAAGTCTCCTCAGTGAAACCAGACCAGGCCACACCAGTCCTGAGAGTTGTTAACAAGTTAACTATGGGGAAGAGAGTAATTCTGGCATTTTAGCCTCTGAATATTTCAAAATGTGAACAATATTTGGATGAGAGGCAGTTTAGAGGATGGTTAAAAGCATAGATTTTGTGTTACACCCAAAAGAACTGGCACAGGTGTTCAAACAAAAAACCTGTTCAAGAATATTCTTAGCAGCAGTAGTCACAGTAGCCAAAAGGTGAAAATAGCCCACATGTACATCCCCTGGGGATAAACAATATGTGGACCATCCATAGCAAGGTATGCAATGGATTACTACTGAGCAATAAAAAGTAAGAAGTCAAGACACAAAAGGCCACAGATTGCATATTTTATTTATATAAAGTATTCAGAATAGGCAGATCCATAGAGAAAGCAGATTAGTGGTTGCCAGAGGCTGGAGGGAAAAGGGAATTGTGAGTGCTTAATTGGGTAAAAGATTTCATTTTGAATGATGGAAATGATCTGGAACTAGACAGTGGTAATGCTTGCAGGACATTGTGAATGTATGTAATGCCACTGAATTGCTGAATTATACTTTTAAATTGTTAAAATGATAGATTTGCTGTTATGCTGATTTTATCACAATAAAAAATAAACTGATTTTGGGGAACAAAAACAACCAAAAAATAGCATAGACCTAGGCATTGTGCCTAGGTTCTAATCTCAGCTTTACCACTTATCAGCTATGTGACCTTGAGCAAATCACTTAAATGTTCAGTTCCCATTTTCTCATCTGTAAAGTGGAAGTAATTATAACAGTACCTACCTCAGAGGGTTATAAAACTTAAGCCAATTTATACAAAGTGTTTAGAAGGGCCCAGGTGGCTCAGTGGTAAAGAATCTGCCTGCCAATGCAGGAATGTGGCTTCAACCCCTGGGTCGGGAAGATACCCTGGAGAAACAAAATGCAATCCACTCCAGTATTCTTGTCTGGAGAATCCCATGGACAGAGGAGCCTGAAAGGCTACAGTCCATGGGATTACAAAGAGTCGGACATGACTGAGCAACTGAGCATGCGCGCATGCAAAGTGCTTAGCTTATTAAATACCTGACACAGAGAAAGTGTGCTGTAAATGTCTGTTATTAATCTAACCCCTGTATTCTCAACTGGGGGCCGTTTTTCCTCAGAGGAGGAGTGTGGTGGTCTGGAGAGATTTGTGATATCACAATTGAGGGGTGCAGCTGGCATCTAGTAGGTAGCGCCAGGGATGCCGCTAAACATTGTACAATGCACAGGACAGCTCCCACAGCAAAGAATTATCCAACCCCAAATTTCAGTGGTTCCAAGGCTGACAATAGGGATTGAACCCCCGTCCCCTGCATCAGAAGTGCAGCATCTTGACCACCAGGGAAGCCCGACAATCCCTGGTTTAAAGAGGTTGTAGGCACATGCACTTTCTCTTATAAATATGTAAATGAAAATAGGTCAGATAGAAATTTTTGTCAGGAAAAGACGGCCAGCCTGTCTCTGTATATTAGAGCACATGTGTTAGACTTTGTAGGGGTATAGAAGAGACCCAGCCATGGTCCTGGAGGAGCTTGGATAAGAACTCTGTGTAGCGGGGCTGTTTAAGAGGCAAGTTTTTACCAAGTGACTTTTGTAAGCATTTTTCCTTTAATATGAGGGTGACCTGGGGCCATCCACACTTCTCAGAATAATGTTTGCTCAGCTGCCAACCTTAACAGTTCCCTATAAAGATGCATCTTAAGTGAACAGTGTCTGTTTACATGCCTGAATGTATCTTGTGTTTGGGTAAATTCTATTGAACAAATATCTGAAAAAGAAATCCCTGTCACAAATAGAAATAAAAAGTACTTGTTAAGAGTAAAAGCACAGACATGAGAAAAATGTTAAAGCTTATATTCAACCATTCACACACCAAAAGGTAAAGGAGACCCCTTTTGCCCACTTTCCATTGAAAGAGTTATTTTATTCAGATTCTAAAGCCATGTCGCCATATAATTAATCTAATTCGGATCACAGAATATGTGCTCACACAGAATGACTTGCTGTCAAAAGCTCTGTCTTGATTTGCTAGCTGGGAATAAGGGACCCTTATTCTTCCTCTCTGGCTTTTTGCCTTTAGGCTAAGGACTAGAAGACTGTTAAAGGCATGCCAGACCTTCACTCAATCCCTGTGTGTGGCAGATGTCCTCTAGGATTGGGCAACAGGAAGGAGGGCTAAGGAATCTGGTGGAGACCATCAGGAGGGCAGACCCCTGGGGGTTTACACTCTTGGAAGCTAAAGCATGGTGATGGATGGGGCAAGAGACCCACTCCATGCAGCCACTTTCGCACACCTTCCTCCATTATTCTGGTTTCCTACATGTATAGGTGCTTTCTGACAACTTATTTAACGCCTACTAAAGGAATCCCATTAGACACTCTTGTAGGAGGAAAAAAAAAGTGAACCAGACATAAAACGTATCACAGTGGATTCTCAATATGGCAGACTATAAGACCTGTTATAATTCACTCTAAGAGAGAAAGTGATTAAGTGCAATAAGAAAAATGTGAGAAAAACACCATGGATTCCAAAGCAGTGTTTGCCTCCAATGGGGAGTTTGGAGAAGTCTTTTTGGAGAGGGAGGTATTTGAGTTAGAATGTGAAGGTTGGTGGATATGTAAACATGGAAATGGTGCTAGAAAATGCTAAAAGACAGAGCAAGCTACCAAGGTGCAAAGTTGAGTATGTCAGAGAAGTTTTGTAGGATTTGTGGTGGGGAGTATAGGGAAGTAGATAAGATAGATAGGTTGAGATGAGCTCTTGTAAAACCCACAGTACAAGGATGCAGTCAAGCCGGGGGGAATCACTGACATTTCTGAGCAAAGGTGGAGTGGACTAAGAAGCCTGTTGGGTAGCTGTGTGGAAGGTAGACTGGACAGAGATCTAGGCTCTGAGTTATTGTGGGACAAGAATGGTAAGGAGGGCACAGACTTGACCAATATTTCAGATAAAGCATTTGGCAAGACTCAGTGGGTGACGCAGCACTGCACAGCCTACCTCGGTGCTAGGGTATGGGCTTCTGAACACAGGTGCTGGGTGCAGATGTTTCGGGTTCTAGTCCTGGCTCTGCTGCCTAAACTAGTTACATGTCTTTGAAATCTCTCTTAATCTCCTCATCCGCAAAATGGAAATAAAAGTCTTATTTTGCATATACATGAGCTGCAGATTAAATGAGTCAGTGCACTTAACACATTCTGAATCTTGTCTGGCTTAACAAGCTAATGTGTTCAAAAGCCCAATATAAAAATTGATTGTTATTATTATCAGAAGTTAAAAGGAGGTGAAATGAGAGGCAGGACATCTGAACCAAGTTGGAATTTAATTGCCAGGAATAAAGAATTATACAAGGAAAAGATTGATGTTTTGTTACTCTCCCCGTGGCTGCTTGGAAGGGCTGGAATGTGGGGCCACATAGAGGATGGGATGAAATTCATGGACAGTCCCATCTGCATCATGGTCCAGCCATCCACGTTCTTGCTTTCCAGTTCCAAAAGCATTGATTTTATTGTCTGGCATTAGCTGCATTAAACTTTGCCAACAGATTAGGAGTACTCATTAAGAGATAATGATTTCCTCACTTCTATTAATGCAGAGACCTGGAACCAGAAAACCAGGGTCCCGAGAGAGACCATCAAACAGATGATGCTTTTATGAGCCAGGAGGGCATTAGCTTGGATACTAACAGAATTAACATTGAAAATGTTTTATTTAAAAGAAAAAAAAACTATGATGTTTTAGTTTTAGTTAAGGAATACTGCCTTCTTTGTGGTGCGTGGGGAATTTGATGGGGGTATCCTGAGGCAAGACATCCTCTCCCTTATTTTAAACTTGTAACTGTAGATCCCAGAGCTGAAACACTATATACAGTTCTTGTATGCCCCATTCAGTGGTCAGACTGTTCTAATTTAATGTAAGCAGAAGAATAAAAATTAAGCTTTCAAGTGCTGGGGCAGATTTTTTTTTTTTTAAGAGACGCAGGCTTTATCCCCTATATGATTAAACAGTCATTAGGGTTTAAAGGTTTAATCTGCTGGAATTCAGCCCAGAATGGGGTTCAGAGCCCCAGAATAATTGGATACAGCCTCAGGCTTTGAAGATCAGAGTTGGTTGGTTGGGGGGGTGTGTGTGTGAAATATGCTAGCAAGTATCTGAGGTCTCTCCTTTGCAATGCGCTGTGGCAGGAGGAATTAAGCTCCAGCCCCTGCCTCCTCCATTGATTCCTCAGGGGCTGACTGGATACAGCTTCTGGGGGGTGCTGCGCTCATGAATGTGTGCTATTGTTCCAGGCACACGTCGGCCTTAAGAAATAACACAGAACAAAACAGGCCTGTCCTTATTCAGATGCAGAGCCCTCTCCATCACTCAAATGGGCCCTTCCAGGTCACATGCCCCAGGCCTCTGCAGACAGAACGCAGCTGCCTCGAATCTGCTGCCTAACATTAGCCGCAGTTCAAAAAATCTGACGGCGCTGCACTGCCCAGGCTCCGCAGAGGAAACCAGAAAGATCTGGGGTCCAGTCACTATGTTCTCCGAGGAACTGTGGCTGGAGAATGAGAAGAAGTGTGCTGTGGTTCGGAAGCCTAAGCCAGGCAGAAAACGCCAGGAGCTGCTGGCCGTGGCACTTGGGGTGAAGGTGGGAGTCAAAGGCGCCTTTCTCTGGCCCCCTCTCAAACTCTTTGCCTGTCCACAGATCTCCTCCCTGGTCCGAAGGGCCGCCCTCACACACAACGACAACCACTTCAACTATGAGAAGACACACAACTTTAAGGTAAGCAAACCTCTGCATGCTTTCTTCTGTTATAAAAGGGCAGGTGGAGAGCTCCAGGCCATGGTTTCTGTCTGGGCTTTGGTAAAGTCAAGAGACGGCAGATTTTGTTTTCCACATTGAGTTACTTGCTCTGAATCAAATCAAACAGGAGGTTTCAGAAAGCAGTTTGCTTGATGCTAATGTTCAGAAACACCTCTATGTATGTTAACTGAGTTCTAATGAATTCGGCCCATTTCCTCTCCGCATTCCCATGTCCAGTGAAAGAAAAACAGAGCATGCCCAATCTTTGGCATTTAGAGGTCATCTGGGGAATATCAAGCAGTACTTTTCCACTCGGAGTAGCAGTAAAGAATATTGTTATCTGTGAGCAAGTGGAAACAGTTGCCCGTTTCACATTTTGTGTTTTGCCTTTTGTTTTCAGGGATGCTAACTCTTTGGGTTTATGTGTGGACAGCTGTGAAAGCAAATGATGACGGGAGATACCATCCAGTAGCTTTTGTTTGTGCTTGAGGTGCAGGGGGCGCCCTGGCAGCCTTGCCAAGCTCCTTCTGGTCCCAGCCTTGGTCTTGCTCACCAGACCAAACAAAAAGATAGAAAGAGCTGGCGGGGGGTTGAGTGGATTTTCCCATGTGTATTTATAAACTGGAAATACCACTATCTTCATTTCAGACTAGCACTTGGAGAAACGGCCTGCCATCAGAAAATTATGGCCTGTTTCCTTTGACCCGATGTGTTTTCCAAGAAGGGCCAGGAGGAGGTTCTGATGCCAAATTGCCTGGTTTGAGATGCCCTTGAGTGCAGGAGAGACAGGACAGAGTTAGAGGCTTTACACCAGCGCAGGGGCTGACCGTGTGGAAGCTGGAGAGAATGGAGATGAAGGATCTAGGAAGAAGAGACAGGAGCAGCTAAATGTAAATTGTATTCTTTTTTAAAAATTCTTTTCCTTTAGGGTCAGTAGCCCAAGAAACTTTTGGAACTGGAGAACCATTTGTCAGAAGTGACCAGGAAAACCTAGTTCATTCTGTTGCTTTCCTACCCTTCATACAGACAGATGTGTGTCTATTAAATATACATTTGTGTTCGTTTGGTCTGTTTGCCCTGCTTCTGTTTTTAGAAAGCAAGGAGCTCAGACATTTGCATGCTATAATTGAACTGAGGCATAGAGTTATCCAGCCCTCCGGATTTAGCATGAGAGTGAATAATTGCATTAGATAGGTCCTTATCCATGCCAAGGCTCTTGTTATTTCTCCCACCACTGAGTAGTGACAATTCTAATTTGGGGCATCACTGAATAGTGACAGGTCTAATTTATGTTTTTTTTCTTTTTCCTCTTTTCTATCTTTACCCTAATTAATTTTTTTTTTTAATTTTAAGAAAGTGTCTTTCTGACTTTTGGCAGAAATTCCTGATCCTTTGCCTCCTGTATTTGCACCACCATGAATGGGAGGATGGATCTTGGACTTGCTTTTTTTTTTTTCCTCCCTCTTGAAAATTCTGATTCTTTTGGCTTTAAGATCCAGCTGGACTTTTGCCCTATTGCAATATATGTTTGCATGGAATAGCTTTCCTCTATAGATACTGTGTCTGAGTTTGTGTGAAGAACACACAAGTGTATTTAGTTGATTGGTACTTCAAAATTAATTTCAGTCTTTTTTTCATCTTAGATCTCTGCATAGGACATAAAAACATTTAAACCAAAAGGATAGTTGAACCTTATCTTCTCAAGTAGTTCTGTTGCTAACATGATCTATGTTAATTATTACTGAAAAACACTAACAGCTTTTTAAATGTTTGTTTAGAAAGTCTGTATCTATTGACAACATCTTTTCCAACTTACTGCTATTGAGAGAAAAGAAAGCAGAGGACAGATGAGTTGTCAGGGGGGAATGGAAGCCAGACAGGACCGTTTCTCTTCCGTGTTTTAAATAGCCGTCTTTGAGACATAGCAGACCCTGAGTGCTGTGTCAGTTGATTGTGGCTTTCAATGGTACTGCTCGTGCCACTGTCCTTAAGAATGAGAGGCTGGGGCAGGAGGGGGTGGCTCCCTCTGTCACTCCTGGCCCCTTTTATCCTCATTCAGCCCTCTCCTCACCCCCCACCCCTACCCACAACCAACTTTTAAGTGGAAACTCTGCATGGTCTTTAGAAGAACATTCTAAAAGCAGGTCCCTGCTATAAATAGAGCAGTAAGGTTTTAGTAACATGACCTAACCAAAGAAAGAAAGTGCTTATCAAAGGCCCCTGACATCTGCCTGGAATCTGTTTTATATCTTAATTTTGCAGTAAGTTTTTATTTATATTCATTTCTAGTAGGCTTTGTTCTGAAACTGTCTTGATTTGTAAGTTGGGTTATTATTTGAGGATATTATGTGTCTGGCATAAAGTAAATGTTTAAAAAGAACAAGTAATCACATTCTCATGCTTATCAACAAATAAGCTTTACTAGGCCCTGTCTGCACTCTCATCGAGAGGCCTTCTACCAGAGTCTTGAACCTGCCTGCAGATCTTGATGCCTCACTTCCGAGCAAGACTTTTTTTACCCCCATCAGGACTATTCCTTGAATGAAAAGCCCTTTCCTCACTCTCCCCAGGAGCTTCATCACAAGCAATGAATAGTTAACCTATAATGAAAAAAAATCACTTTGCCATACACCTGAAACTAAGACATCTTTGTAAATCAACTGTACTTCAAATTTTAAAAAATCATGCAATAATTGCAATTTTTTTTGTATTTTGGCCTTGCCATGTAGCATCTTAGTTCCGCCACTCCCTCGGCATTGGCAGCATGGAGTCTTAGCCACTGTACCACCAGGGAAGTCTCAATAATAGTTTTTAAAAAACAGCAATGGCTAGATACTCCTGACCTGGTTGAGGTCGTAACCCTTCCCACTCCGTCCTTTGAGAAGACTCCCATCAGTGCTCCTGAGGGCATATCTACTGCCCTTGATTTCCAAACAAAGCATGTCTGGGGAAAACTGAAATTCTGCTCTAGAAACAAAACCTTTTGGAAGCAAATTAAAGTTGGTCCTCATTTCATGCAATAATTATATACTTTTCAACATGTATACAAATGCACTTGTTGCTGGTTTAAATGTCAAATTCTCAGGATTACTTATACATATTAGAAACTAAGAGTATTTGTTGGAGGAATGATGAAATTAATAGGCTCCTCTCTATAATGAAAGCTGTCTGATAAACAGAGAAAGCATTCTGTTATTTAACATGTTTTATGTCTGCATCTCTGTTTATCTTCTGGACTGAAAGAGGCACTCTCTAGTAGGTAGAATAGCTCTGTTTTAGAGGGTCTGCCCTAAGAACACCTTGTGGCTGAGCTCTGAAACCTTCAAGAACCTCTCAACCCCATCAGCCTGGATAACTGTCTTTCTTTCCCCACCTAGCGCAATGATGAGGTAGCTGTGGCCAGCTTGGTGCCACTGGCCACAATATTCTCTTTAGCAAGTAGCTAAATTCTCTGAGCTTCAGTTTCCTCATCTGTAAAATGGGAGTGCCATAAGGTTTAAGATGCATGAAACAGGGTACTCAAACAGGGCCCTTCTGGTGCACTGGGACAACCCTGAGGGATGGGATGGGAAGGGAACTGGGAGGGGTGTTCAGGATGGGGACATATGTACCCCCATGGCTGATTCATGTCAATGTATGACAAAAACCACCACAATATTGTAATTAGCCTCCAATTAAAATAAATAAATCAGAAAGAATACTTGTGAATCACTGAAGGTCATTGGCACCCAGTAAGCTTGCCTTCTATTATTCTTTTATTGTTCATCTTTTTGCGTCTCTCATCTTCCTTTCATTTTGGTGTGTAGCTGGCTCTGTATTTCTTACTTTCTACCTTCACTTCTTCTTGTCCCTCTTGCTTTTTTTTTTTACCGTCTCTTTCTTTTTCCCTGGTCACTGAGATGTAATTAAAAACTGAAAGAGCAGTGCAAAGACATGAATCAGAACTTCGGAGTCAGAAATGAGCCAGGGGTGAACAGGGTGCAGGAAAGAGAGGATCCGGGAGACAGAAGTGCTCGCTGCACCTCTGGAGAGTCAGCTGGGGTGGACTGGATGGTCACAGGCTGCTGATCCATGGGCCCTCTTCCTCTCAGGCGGCTTGTGCTCTCGGCCTCCCAAGGCTACATGTGTGTGCACATCACTCACTCCTTCCGAAAGCTCTCTCCACCCAGGCCACTTGGGGGACATCTTTTCTCCCTATATGGAATATGGATGGAGAGCAGACGTCCAAAGAGTTCTAAACATTGGAGAGCAGACCACCCCACCCCAACCTCACCTGCGTTCCCCCGCCTCCCCTAGTCCTGCCCGTCCATCTGCCCTTCATTCCCTGTGTCCCCTGCCCATCCCTTTCCTAGCCCTCTGCCAACTTTATTTTCATCCCTATCACTGAACAGCAGCTGACATAGTACACATGTATTGATGTGTTTTCTGCTTATCAGAGAGAAACACCTTCCTGGGTCGGGGGAAAGGGGTAGAGACAGAGATTTTGTCTGTTTTACTTTCTGCAGAAACCCCAGTGTCTTGATCAGGGCCTGGCCTGTCAATGAATATGTGGAGAGCATGTGTAGCAGGCATCTCCCCACACTGATCACCTAAGCTTGCAGTTTCCTTCCTCACTTCCTGCCCCAGAGTTTGCTTTCATTCAAGACTCATGTTAGTTGTGTTCCAGTCCCTTCAGGTAGTGGGCAGCAGTCCATGCCAGGGTTACCACCTGTGCCGGGGAGACAGAGGCCGGATCCAGGCATGTCAGGCCAGCTCCCCATGTGGTCAGAGGATCTGGCTGTGCCAGCTACCCACGATCTTGCACACGTGCCCAGGTTTATTCTTGCTGTCCCAGCTTCCTGTGAGGTGCCTCTCAAAAGTGGCCTTGTCTGGATTTAAGTTAAACAGTTGTCTGCCTTACCCTTTCCTGTCCCCACACTCCACAGATGAGGCTGCACCAGCGAGCACCCTATTCCCATGGTACACTGTGCGTATATGCATGCTCAAGCAGCACACGCCTTCTAAACACACCTCCCACTCCCAAGACTCTGGGCGCCAGGACGAGAAGGTCAGAAGGCTGAGAGTGTGTCCTGGTGCCACGGCTGGGACACCCATCTAGGATGTGGCAGCATCACCGCCTCCCTGTTTAGGTTTTGTGGCTCCTTGATGGTTTCTATCTCTGTCCTCAGTTTCCACATTTTCATCAGTGGAGTGATCATTTGCTTTGGAATTAGCCACTTTTGCTTCCCACATGCAAGCCCCTCTTTTCCTCATCCTTGCTGACTTCATAAAATGTGCCAGCTCTCTCTCCCCAGTATTTTGCCTGCCCTGTGTTCTCATGGGTGTGCAGGGGCCCTTAGACTGTCCTGGTCCCGCTTCTGTTGGATTTTGCACCTGCACTTTGTCACAGGCAGACAATGGCTTCAGAAACAGTTGTGAGTTTTCTTTCTTTTGTTGTATAATCAGAAAAGGCTGTTTTGGCAGAAGCAAGTCTGGAAGGAACAATTCAAAGGGAAGCCAAGCTTCATCACCTTGAATATAAAACAAGGCTTGGAAATACTAGACTTTATGAAGAAAATATGGCTTCTGCTCCAAGAGGGCTATGAAATGGCCTCATTTTAAACTACTTCCTAGGGCTTCCCTGATAGCTCAGTTGGTAAAGAATTCACCTGCGATGCAGGAGACCCCAGTTCGATTCCTAGGTCAGGAAGATCCCCTAGAGAAGGGATAGGCTACCCCCTCCAGTATTCTTGGACTTCCTTTTTGGCTCAGCTGGTAAAAAAATCCGCCTGCAATGCAGGAGACCCTGGTTCAATTCCTGGGTTGGGAAGATCCCCTGGAGAAGGGAAAGGCTACCCACTCCAGTATTCTGGCCTGGAGAATTCCATGGACTGTGTAGTCCATGGGGTCGCAAAGAGTCAGACATGACTGAGCGACTTTTACTTTCCATCTATTTCCTACAATTGTCTGGCCGTTATAATTTTTAGAACCTCTGGATACCATCTTAAGTGAAATAGGCAAGTCTCATCAAGCCCCAGGGACTGTTTAGAACTAGGCAAGGAGGAAGCAGGAACTAGGGGTATACCTGGGCTCAGTTTCTCTGCCCCCTCCTTCCCTCTCTTCCTTCCTTTCTCTCCTTCTCCCTTCCCATCCCTTCATTGCTTTCTACTCTCTGGATATCAGCTTCATTATTCTCTCCCTGCACAAAAGCATCTTAGTCTATATGATCTGCACAGTGTGGCTGATGATAACTCTGGTTTATGTATTACAAAGACCAACCACAAAATCCCAATCCTAACTTTCCATAGAGAAAGAATCAGACTAGCCTGACTTGGACCAAGTGTCTGCTTTGCTCAGATAATTTTGGCCATGGAGGTCAAACCCCCATCCCTGTGTAAATACATGAATGGGGCTACAGGATGTCTGGAGGATGGGTGGTATCCAGGTTATGTGTGAAAGAAAGGAATCCTTCCAGGTAGAGGACCTGGAGATGTCAGCTGTAATCCTTTCCTCCTTGTTTTGAAGAATTCCACTTCAAGTTTCATAACACAGTCCAACTCTTTCCATTGGGTTCTGCTTGAAACAAGTCATGAAGCTGTCCTGAGCCTCGATGTTATTATTTAATATTATTGTCTGACAGCCTAGGTGCTCTGCAGCACTAATTAGCCTTGTCACCTACACTTTTGGCTCCATCTTTTGTAAAGTATACCCATTGCTCTTGTGCCATTTTGGAGCTATTAATAGGACTAGCCTTCAGCGAACCTGCAAAGTAAATGAGGTTTGTGTCTGGCAAACTCCACCCTTTACTCCTGGATTAGTTCTTGCCTGCCTCCTGTTGTTCCTGTCTGCCGAGTCACTTCATGGAACCACCCTGTTAAGACCTACCAGCCCTAGTTTCTAGATCTTAGCTTCTCCTTCCCCAGTTCATCGCCAGGCTTTGCATTCTACAAATAGGCTACACATTATGATTCATATGAAACAGCACCTGTCAAACCAACCTGGTAGGTTGCATGGAAACCCTTTCTTCTGTGATTCACCAAGATTTACTATTACTTTACAGGTAGTAGATGCTTGGTTTTAAAAGGGCTTGTTCTTGAAAATGACAGCTTATTTAATCTAGTAATCTGTTTTTATTTATTTTATATTTTTTAAGTATATATTTTAAAGTCTTTATTGAATTTTTGTTACAATATTACTTCTGATTTATGTTTTGGACTTTCGGCTATGAGGTGTGTGGTATTGAACCTGCACCCGTTGTATTGGAAGGTTAAGTCTTAACCACTGGACCACCAGGAAAGTGCCAGTAGTCATGTTTTAAATAGTCCTTTTGAGACCAGCAGCATAATGCCTTTTCCCAGTGGAATTTCATTCATGGGATTTTGACCAAGTTGAGGAAAAAGTTTTTGGACAAGGTTCTCACATAGGTGAGTACTCTCTCTGACTGGCAGAGTCTAACTTAAACCTCATCTTATACCTCCTTGACATGATTTTATGTAAATATTGGGATACTGTCATTGTAAATCCTTTATAAACCAGCAGAGCCTGCTGCAAAGAAAATAGTCTTTGACAGCAAACCCAACAGAGACTCCTTGGTTAGGCCCCACACCAGGGAAGTGGCTTGGCCAAGATGTTCTACTATTTTAAATTATTTATTAACAAGTCTGGCCCATATAAAATGCTTGGTTGTTATTCATTTTATATTGAGTTTGTTTTATGCCAAGAACGTATCATTCAAAGAGACTATTCTAAATGACTAAATGTTCTAAGAAGAGGTAACTATTTAGACACTGTTTTTTTTTAATTCAGCAAATACAGACTGAGGGCCAAGTATGTGCCAGGCACTGCCAGGTATCAGAAAGATGGTGGTGGCATAAGAATGTGAGCTCTTTCTTTGCTAGGTGGTTCTCAAACAAGGCAGTGGTGCTCCCAGGGGACATCTGGCAGTGTCTGGAGACATTTCTCATTCTCATGACTGGAGTCTAGCAGAAGCCAGAGATGCTGCTAAACATCCTACAAGGGCCAGGACAGTCCCCACCACAAAGGGTTATTGGCCCCAATGTCAGCAGTGCCAAGGCTGAAAAAAACTTGCAGTGGACAATGGGAGGCCTGGTAGTCTTTGAGCAGAAAAGTGTCAAAGGATGTGGGTGTAGATGCCTTCATCAACCCGAGAGGAGGATATCTCACCATATCAATGGGGAGACTGCCCAAAAGCTTTGTGGCAACAATCAATGTTTTAGAATTGAAAATCCTGTTTTAAATGTTTTAGAACAGCTGCTGAATGGATGCATCTGGGGGCTCAGTGGTGGAGAAACCCAGCTGTCCCCCCGCATCTGCTCAGCTGACCTTGCAGGAAAACCCAGAGTCTTCGGTCACAGCCCCAGTGATTCCCCCTGGCTATTTTCCTGCATCTGAAAAGGTTCACTTCAAGGTCAGTATTTCATCTGATAGTGCAAGAGGGAAAAGTCCAAAGTTCCACCTAATTTCTCATATAAGTTCAGTGTCATATGATGATGGGAAATGCAGTTGTTTATAGGAAAAACCCTCGGCTGAGAGTGGGAGGCAAGTGCTGCTGACTGTCTGGGTAACCATGGACAAGCTGCCTGTCCTCCAGCCCCAGGGAACTCTGGGGCAAAAGCTCAACTAGAAGAGCCCCAGGTCCAGAGACTTACTTGTAGCCGGAAGTGACTTTAGTCTCCCAGCCTCCTCTACTATGCATATAAAGCAGTTAAGAAAAAACTGCCTTTGATACATAAGTCCTTTTCAAATAAAAGTATAAGAATAAAGTTATAAGTAAGAAAAATGACAAACTGAGCTGATATGGTTTTAGTCTGTACCCACAACTCTCTATTATGGTTACTTTGTCCCCAAGAGCATATGTGGCACTATCTGGAGACATCTGTGGTTGGTCCAACTGAGGGGTTGCTACTGGCATCTGTTAGGTAAAGGCCGGGGATGTTGTTGACCACCCGACAGTACATGAAGATTTACCAGCCCCAAATGTCAGTAGAGCCAAGGTTGAGAGACTCTGATGTGTACTGATAAGGAAAAGCAAAATTTCTCAACTGTAGCACATCATGAATAGCACTTTCTGTTTCTTACGGTCTACAACTGGGCTGAGCTGGTTATACACTTGGGCGGTGTCTATACTGACCCATCAAAACAGACTTGTTATGAAATCACCAGGGAATACTGTTTTCCAGATTCAGCAGATATGAGACAAATAACATCCTGCTCATTGAGAAAGAGCCAAGTCGGGGGATACTCACTAAACGCCTGAGATTTTTCTTGACAACTCTCCTTGCTCTTGTTTTTACTGGGTGGCTATTCCTGGGCTATTTGTCAAACAGACCTTATCTCCTATAATATCATCTTTTTCTGTTTGGTGTGGTTTTTGAATTCCAGGCAGACCAGGCCTAGTATAATAGTCTTGGACAGACATTCTTCCTGTCTGGGGTATTTTCTTCCTGTCTAGGGTATTTTAGTTACTGCCCTAAAGTTTGCAAAATATTCTTTTTTTCTGAAAAGATATTCTTGAAAATCAATATCGTTCAGAGAATGGAAAAAGCTGATCACTGACTTTTCAAGATATGGGACGTTTCAATGGGAGAATAAAAATCATAATTCAATCCTAAATTAGAAGACTCCAGAGAGCGTACTCTCAGCATTTACATACAGCCTACTCTCTAGAGATTGTTCTTGTGAACCCAGAAGAAAACCGAACAATCTATCTGCCATGAAAATAAACAACAGCCCATCACAAAGAGGAAATTAGGCAGTGGGCCTAAAATAATGTTTAACTAACTTTACATTCCCTTCTGTCGCCATTTTGCCGATTTCTGGGGAATGTGTATTTGTGGGGACAATAAATAGAGCTATTTGCCATTCAGAAGTGCTTGCCTGCATTTGTTGGCTGAAGAAATGGGAGAGAAGACAGTGGGGATACATCATTGATGGGAAAGGATGTTGTTGAATAATTATTTTTTAAATATGGCAAAAATTTTAGAAAACCTATAATTAGCATGTCCTGGACTTCCTGAAGCATTCAGTCAACTAGTTTCCATCTTATCAATGGATAGTAAACACTATATAATAGCTACCCTCCCAGTTCCTAAATATTGCATTTTTATTTTTACCCTAAGGTGTGTAGTTATTTCCCATGTGATTTCTTCAACTATGGGAGGTGTTCCAGATAGGAATTTTTCACTCCCTTTTTTTTCTTGCATGACCTACGAGAAAAGAATGCCTTTAAAAAGTCAAACACCTTCACTGGCCTTTAGTTGTGCCATTTCCTCTTCTTGGAATGCTCTCCCCAAGTTATCTGCCTCCCCAGTCAACATCATCAGTGTCCCATCAGCCCAGTCTAGTGAACTCCTATCCATCCTTCAAAATCCGATTCAAGTATCATTTTCCCCAGCCTTCTCAGGAAGAATTTATTACTCTCGCACAGTATACTACCGCAAGATACTTATTTATGTTGCCTGATTATTCTGGTAGGTGAAACCCTTGAGTGCAGGAATGTCTCTGTTCCTCTGATCTATTTTTACTTTGTATTTCTGAGGACTAGTAGAGTACCAGGTTCAAAGTAGGCAATCAGCAGTTAAGTATCAAATAAATGAGTGAATAATGAGTGGGTAAATAGGTGGATGAACTGGGAAATAGTTCCTCTCTCTGACAGCCTTCCCCTACTAATGTGTAATGCCATTTCTGAGAAATACCAAGTCTCCATATATGTGTAATTTGGTGTCTGTCATTTCCTCTCTGTTCCAGTGGTTTGTCTTTACTGCATGATGCTTTACTTTTTTTAACTATAGAAGTCTCAAAATATAGTTGAATATATTTTCTTACATTCTTTTACTTATTCAAAATTATCATGGCTGTTTCTTTCTGTTCTATTCTTCCATGTAGGTTGTAGGGTCATCTTATCAATTTGGGGGAGAGCATTATGAAAACTTTGTTGAAACTGCATTGGATTTAAAGCTTCATTTGGAAAATAATTGATATATTTATAGTATTGAGCATTGTCATACGTGAATATAAAGTGTCTCCTTACTTATTATTTTATAATTATTTTAGATTATTCCTGATGCTGTGAATAGAGTCTTTAATTTTTATGATTTAACAAAATGAGAAACTGTTGATATGTACTGATTCCTTGTTATTGCTCTTATATTAAGTAAACTTGATAGCTTTGTTCTTTCTTCCAATTACATATGGTGTATTTCTTTGTCTTGTTTTAGTACGCTGGCTAAAACTCAGCAGGATAATGCCCAAGAGAAGCCTCTATAGCATGCAGCCTTATCTTTCTGCTGACTCTTAAGGAAATTATTCTGATGTTTTATCTTTAAATGTGATGTTTGTCATGTGCATATCATAGACATCTTTAATCAACCATTTTTAGAAGTTCCCTCTTTTCCTAGTATGCTAAGTGCTATTAGTATGAACAGGTATTGAATTTTGTTAACTGTTGATATTCTAATTTTTTAAATGATTTTTTGTTTTCTCTCTCTTGTTATTCTTCTGAATTCTAATGTCAACTACCTTAAATCCCTGAAATAAGCCTTCCCTTGGTCATGACATTTAAACATAATGCTATATTCAGTAGGATTTTTAAAGGATTTTTACATTTATGTTCATAATTGAATAGATGTATAATTTTACTTTTATGTGTCATTCTTGTATGGTTTTTGAATCAAGACTAGCTTCATTAAGTGAACTGTGAAACTTTTTTTTTTTCCTCTGTAATAGTCTGTATTGGCTAGAAATTGTTTTTTTAAAAGTTGGTTAAATCTAACAAGATTATTTGGAATCAGTGGCTATTAGATTTAATTATTTAATAGGCATAAGTGAATTTAGGTTTTTTTATATTATTTTGAGTCATTTTTGATAATTTATATTCTCTAATAAATTATCCATTTCACATAACTTTTAATTTTGTGGGTAGAAAGTTCTCAAGGTTTTGTTTTACATCATTACAGCATCAGCAATTATGTCCTCCCCTTTAGTGTTTGTGCCTTTTATCTTGATCAATTCTCTAAGGTTTGGCTATTTTGTAAAACTTTTTTAAAAAATCACCTTTTAGTTTTTTTAATCCTTTTGAAAAATTTTCATTCTATTTCATTATATTCTACAATAACCTTTTTTGTTTATTTGTTTTACTATTTGAATCTTCCATGTCATTTTTTTCAACCTGTTTTTAAGTCCTCTGAAATTAGTCATCTGGTTATTGTTTTTATGGAGAGGCTTGATTATATTGGCCCATGTTTCCCAGTTTTCTTGCTTACTGTGGCTTCTTGAATCCCGTCCTTTCCCACTAGGTTCAATGTGCTTCTTACAGAATAATATAATCCCTAGGTATATCTTTGACTGAGGATCTGTGAGTGGAAACTCTTGGCATTTGTCTGAAAATATCTTTCTTTCACCCTTGCTTTTGAATGGTGATTGGCTGTGTATAGAAGTTAGGTTGACAATAATTTTCTCTGAGGACTTTGATGAAATGCCTCTGTAATTTACTTTTCTCTTTTGGCTGAGGAGAATTCTGTTTTCCTCCTAACTACTGTCCTTTCGCAGGTAACTGTTTGAGGATTTTGCTTGTCTGTTTAGTGTTCTGCACTTCCACTCTCATCTGTTTAGGTCTAAATTATTTTTTATTCATCAGTTTTGAGACTCAGGTTTTTTTAACCTGAAGATTTTGTGTCTCTTAGGAATTCTGGAAAGATCTCAACTGTTTCTCTTTTTGAATGTTGCTTATATATATGCCCTTAATCCCATCATCTCTCAGCTTTTCAGGATCATCCCTCTTTTGCTTCTTTCCTTTCTGCATCTCCAATCTCTTCTACCTATCATATCAATCTCATTGACAAACTAATATATTCAAATGTCTCCCAAGTCAAGTGGGCCTTAGGAAGTATCACTAAGAACAAAGCGAATGGAGATGATGGAATACCAGTTGAGCTATTTCAAATCCTAAAAGATGATGCTATGAAAGTGCTGCACTCAATATGCCAGCAAATTTGGAAAACTCAGCAGAGGCCACAGGACTGGAAAAGGTCAGTTTTCACTGCAATCCCAAAGAAAGGCAATGCCAAAGAATGCTCAAACTACCACACGATTGCACTCATCTCACATACTAGTAAAGTAATGCTCAAAATTCTCCAACCCAGGCTTCAACAGTACATGAACCGTGAACTTCCAGATGTTCAAGCTGGATTTAGAAAAGCCAAAGGAACCAGAGATCAAATTGCCTACATCTGTGGATCAGAAAAAGCAAGAGAGTTCCAGAAATACATTTACTTCTGTTTTATTGACTATGCCAAAGCCTTTAACTGTATGGATCACAACAACCTGTGGAAAATTCTTAAAGAGTTGGGAATACCAGACCACCTCACCTGCCTCCTGAGAAATCTGTATGCAGGTCAAGAAGCAACAGTTAGAACTGGACATGGAACAACAGATTGGTTCCAAATTGGGAAAGGAGTATGTCAAAGCTGTATATTTGTTGCTCTGCTTATTTAACTTTTATGAAGAGTACATCATGAGAAATGCTGGACTGGATGAAGCACAAGCTGGAATCAAGATTGCTGGGAAAAATATCAATAACCTCAGATATGCAGATGACACCACACTTATGGCAGAAAGTGAAGAAGAACTAAAAAGCCTCTTGATGAAAGTGAAAGAGGAGAGTGAAAATGTTGGCTTAAAACTCAACAGTCAGAAAATTAAGATCATTGCATCTGGTCCCATCACTTCATGGCAAATAGATGGGAACAATGGAAACAGTGTAAGACTTTATTTTGGGGTGCTCCAAAATCACTGCAGGTGGTGACTGCAGCCATGAAATTAAAAGACACTTGCTCCTTGGAAGGAAAGTTATGACCAACCTAGACAGCATATTAAAAAGCAGAGACATTACTTTGCCAACAAAGGTCCATCTAGTCAAAGCTATGGTTTTTTCTGTAGTCATGTATGGATGTGAGAGTTGGACTATAAAGAAAGCTGAGCACCAAAGAACTGAAGCTTTTGAACTGTGGTGTTGGAGAAGACTCTTGAGAGTCCCTTGGACAGCAAGGAGATCTAGCCAGTCTATCCTAAAGAAAATCAGTCCTGAATATTCATTGGAACAACTGATGCTGAAGCTGAAACTCAAATACTTTGGCGACCTGAGGTGAAGAACTGACTCTTTTGAAAAGACCCTGATGCTGGGAAAGATTGAAGGCAGAAGGTGGAAGAGACAACAGAGGATGAGATGGTTGGGAGGCATCACTGACTGAATGGAGATGAGTTTAAGTAAGCTCAGGGAGTTGGTGATGGACAGGGAAGCCTGTTGTGCTGCAGTCAATGGGATTGCAAAGAGCTGGACATGACTGAGTGACTGAACTGAACTGAACTGAACGTCTCCCATCTTTTATTTTTAAAAAGTCCTCCCAGGGCCCATTCCTTACCTCCCTGGAGCTCTCTTGTTGCTCTGCTGGACATCACAGCCAAACTTCTTGATGAATTTGCCTCTACATTTCTCTCCTTCCATGCCTCCCAGTTATCCTCCCAGTTCCCTCAAGAATGACTTCTGCCCTCAGTGATCCAGAGACTTCTTTTGTTAAGGTTGCCAGTGACTTCCATGTGTCTGAGTCACAGCTGAACCCGCAATTGACTGGACCTCTTTCCTGCATTCAACCTAGAATTGGCCACTCCTTCCCTGAAACACGCTTCACCTCTTGACTTCTAAACCACTTTACTCTTTTGGTTCTCTCCAAATGCTGGTGCATCAGTGGGTTGGGGTTGGGCTCTATTTTCTTTATTTTCTACTGTCTCTAAGAGGTTTTATTTTCCCCATTCACACAGTTTTACATACCATATATTTGTCAAGGATGGCCAAAT
Organism: Ovis aries; assembly: GCF_016772045.2. Lineage (NCBI taxonomy): Eukaryota > Metazoa > Chordata > Mammalia > Artiodactyla > Bovidae > Ovis > Ovis aries. The sequence continues at coordinate 68,200,510 of NC_056057.1, read as the reverse complement.
GTAGACCTCCAGTTCCTCCTCCTGTGAGCTATTGAATTCAATGTAAATTCCTGCTTAATTCTATCATTTGGAATCTCAGCAGCATTTAACCTTTCATTGCTCAAAACTGAAGTCTTGAATTTCTCCCAAAAGAATGTCTTCCATATCTCAGCAAGTGGCATCACTATCTGCCTGCTTTCTAAAATGAGAATCGAGGAGTCACTCTTGATTACCCTCTCCTTCAAAGACCCACGTTTATTCTACAATCAAGTCCTTTAAATGCTAACTTCAAAATAGATCTCAAATCCATTCGCTTCCCATCTCTGCCTCCAATATCCTGGTCATGGCCTCTGTCGTTTCTCAACTGAACACTACTACCTAGTGGCTGAATCATTTCTACTATTAATACTCTCCCTTCCATTTTCAACACAGTGGTCAGAACATCTCTTTTTAAAAATCATCATCCTACTTGAAGTCCTCCAGGAACTTCCTGTTGTACTTGATCACAACCAAATCCACACTTGTTAAGAAAGCCTTCAAGGTGCTGTCTTACTTTCAACCTCATCCCAGTCCCTCTCCCCTTCACGCTGGTGTTCTGGCCACCCTGACCTTCTAGTTCTTCTAATCCCATTGACTGCAGCACAACAGGCTTCCCTGTCCATCACCAACTCCCTGAGCTTAAACTCATGTCCATTCAGTCAGTGGTGCTTCAGTCAGACCCCTTCTGCCTGAAATGCTCCCTTCAAAGCCCCCACCAGACTGGCTTCTTCCCTTCCTTCAAGCAATTTGAGGTCACCCTTTCAAAAGAGGACTTCCTGACTGTCTTGGATAACACAGGGGCCTTCTTTTCCACGCCTTTTGTTTTCTTTTCTTTCTTTTTGAGATATATTATTTTACATATTATTTTATCAACCTTGCAATTTCAACAGTATATGTGCGATCAACGTTGTTGCTTTAATTAACCAGCAGGAGTCCCTCACCTCCAGGGTCTAATGCCTGATGATCTGAGGTGAAGCTGACATAATAATAATAGAAATAAAGTGCACAATAAATGTAACACACTTGAATCATCCTGGAACCATCCCCTGTGAGTCTGTGGAAACATTGTCTTCTACGAAACTGGTCCCTGGTGCCAAAAAGGACTGGTGCTTTAGAGCATCTCTGCTAAAATATTAAGAAGCCTTTGGTTGCTTAATTTGTAAACTGTTCAGCTTTCAGTAGGACACTTTCCTGAGGAATTCTTTTAGAACCACGTTTCACGTGAGTGGGCCTCTCGCTAAATCGTGTATTTTGGCTCCGAGAGAATGCAAGCGCTCCCTCAGATAGAGTCTCTGCATTCCAACAAGGGGTGCTTTGTCATATCTTGGTGTCATTTCCTTGCAGCACTATTCTCCATTTTAGTCAAAACAATTCTGAGAGGTTTTTCTTTTCCCCTATCATGTTTCAAAGCAGAAATAGTATAATGGGAGAGAGTTAGCATGTGATAAACTGCAATACCAAAAGACTATTATAACATAGTTTTATTGCATAAAACTATGGTCAGAAGTTTCTCTTTTTGATTGGCTAATTGATCACTTTCTCTGCCCTGACAAATCTGTAAGTGCCATTAGGGGGGAACCAAATCTGTTTTGTTTGTCACTTTATATACACCCAATCACTAGCATATGTAAATAAATGAAGATCTCCAAGTGATGCTATTTTTTTCCGAAGTAGAGCTCTGATGAGCATCTTCACAAATTGTGACTGTAGTTGTCATCTTGACTATATAGGCCTGTTCAGGCCTCCCAGTCTCTAGAAAAAAAAAAATAATAATATTGTCTGCATGTCTTTTATCTGTTAACGGATGTTTAAAACTTTGAAAGTCCTTATAGAAACCATATAGTCTCATGATATTTTAATTTTGTAAAAATTCCAAACCTCTTCGCATTGATATATGTGCCCCCAGATAAACTGCCTGTGATGGTTTCTGGCTTAACCACAGCCGCATTTGCTTTCAAGGCATCCCCTGACTCTGTTTCTTGATGTTTACTGGTGCCAGAGAACATTTATTTTTGTTTTGTTCTGTTTTTGTTTTAAATCATGACTTAATATATAGTCCTGTCACAAGAGGTTGTACATAAATAATTAGAAATAAGACCATCTTTACATTATGATTTTTTTCAAAATATTTAACAACTGAGTTGGGCACCAACCAGCGAGGCTGGCACTCTGGCCAATCAGAAGGAAGTTTCAACTTACACACTCAGAAGCTACACGGGGTGGCTTCATTTTCAGAGTCAACTCCCTCCTTTGTTTTGTTTTGCTCTAGCCATGCCATGTGGCATGCGAGATCTTAGTTCCCTGACCAGGGATCAAACCTATGCGCCTTGCATTGCAAACACAGACTCATAACCACTGAACCACCAGGGAAGTCTCCTATACCTTTTTTTAAAGATTTTTCTTGTTGTTGTTGTTCAACTGCTATGTTGTGTCTGACTCTTTGTGACCTCATGAACTGCAGCACACTAGGCTTCCCTGTCCTTCACTAACTTCTGGAGTTTGCTCAGACTCAAGTCCATTGAGTCAGTGATGCCATCCAAGCATCTTCTGGAAGTGACTTAAAGCCTTTGAACCTTGTAATTATCCTATGCATGCATGCATGCTAAGTCGCTTCTGACTCTTTGCAACCCTCTGGACTGGATGGTAGCCTGCCAGGCTCCTTGGTCCATGGAATTTTCCAAGCAAGAATACTGGAGTAGGTTGCCATTTCCTACTTCACTGGATAGGACAACTTTGGTCAAAATGCCATAGTAACTGAGTTCTGCCTTCCAGAACTTACTGAACTAAATGCAGGTTATAGCGACCGGCTCAGGCTATCTGCCATTTGTCCATGTAGTGCTTTTTTAGGGATAGTGAGTGTCTCGTTCCATAGCTGATGGCATGGCCCTGTAATTTTATCATTTCTCCACATTCCTTTTTGGCTCTAGCTTGGGGCATGAGGCTCAGTGGAGAATTTTCAGAAATCAAAGTGCATCTGTTTTCTCCAGGTCTGTTTGCAACTCAACATCACTGGAAAGAAAAAGCCCAGTGAGGGATGCTTACTCCCACACAGGCCTTTGTTTCTTGGTGTCATTCATGTCCGAGGCCGCCTGCCTCCGAGTGACTGAATTTTCTGACACTTTTCTTTGTTTTGGCTTACAGGTCCACACGTTCCGAGGCCCTCACTGGTGTGAATACTGTGCCAACTTCATGTGGGGGCTCATTGCCCAAGGGGTTCGGTGCTCAGGTAGACATGCAACTTTCTTTCTCCTTTTCCATTTACATAAAGTGTCATCATGGTTACATGGAGGGCATCTTTTCAGAGCTGGGAAATAGGCTCAGATTATTAGCTCAGAAGTCTAGCTTTCTGGAAGACTCAAGGCATCTCTGTGCTTAATGGAAAAACTGTTCTAGGTGTTTGCCAGAATGAGAAGGAATATCTCACATTTATGCAAGAAAAGAAAAAAAAAATCCAAGCGAGTCTATTTTCTTACCCATCTACCTGCTACCCAAAATAGGTAGGTGTCCTTAAAAGAAAAAGAAACTTGATTCCAATGGAATTGTATAGGTAGAAAAGTCTCAGTGCTTTCCCATCCCTGTTTTACTACACAAAGCAGGGCATAAAAATAATAATGTAAGTGAACAATTACTTCATACCAAGCACTGAGCTAACACTTTCTATTCATCATATCATTTAGCCTTACCAACAAACCTTGTTGTGATCAGACGCTCAGTCGTGTCCAACTCTTTGCAACCCCATGGACTTTAGCCCCAAACATTGTGGGAGATGCAATTATTCTCCCCATTAAATAGATGAAGAAACTGAGCCTTATTAATGATTGTTCATTGCCCTTGGCCACACGGTAAGTGGTGGAACTTTGATTTGACTCCAGAGCCCAGGTCCAGTATTTTTCTGCCATCAAATTAGCAGTGAAAATACACACGTTGATTGCATATCACATATTTTCAAAATGCTTTGAAACCCTAGATGTTTTTCCACCTAGAACTGGATGCATACACCCATTGCTAAGTGCACACAACACATCTTAAGATATATATAACAACATAGAAAAGAATTGCCAAATTAATGTTTAACCGGGCTTCCTAATTCATCATGCCAGGCTTTTTATGGCAAACACTTCTGGCTAGGAGCAAGAACAGCCTCCTGTGATATATTGATTGAGTTTCCACTAATAGCTTAACTGATTTGTTTGTTGCTAGAGTATGATTTTAAAGAAACAATTTGTGTGAAGCATTTAAAATAAAATAAGTGGGCTCCAAAATCACTGCAGATGGTGATTGCAGCCATGAAATTGAAAGATGCCTATTCCTTGGAAGGAAAGTTATGACCAACCTAGACAGCATATTAAAAAGCAGAGATATTACTTTGCCAACAAAGGTCCGTCTAGTCAAGGCTATGGTTTTTCCAGTAGTCATGTATGGATGTGAGAGTTGAACTGTGAAGAAAGCTGAGGGCCGAAGAATTGATGCTTTTGAACTGTGGTGTTGGAGAAGCCTCTTGAGAGTCCCTTGGACTGCAAAGAGATCCAACCAGTCCATCCTAAAGGAGATCAGTCCTGGGTGTTCATTGGAAGGACTGATGCTGAAGCTGAAACTCCAATATTTTGGCCACCTGATGCGAAGAGTTGACTCATTGGAAAAGACCCTGATGCTGGGAGGGATTGGGGGCAGGAGGAGAAGGGGACAACAGAGGATGAGATGGCTGGATGGCATCACCGACTCAATGGACATGAGTTTGGGTAAACTCTGGGAGTTGGTGATGGACAGGGAGGCCTGGCGTGCTGCGATTCATGGGGCCGCAAAGAGTCGGACACGACTGAGCGACTGAACTGAACTGAATGACATTACATTAATATGATCTATTTCCCACACTTGAACTTACTTACAAAACAGAAACAGACTCACAGACATAGAAAACAAACTTATGGTTGCCAGAGGGGAGAGGTGGGAGCAGAGGGATAAAGTAGGAATTTGGGAGTAACATATACACATTTCTATATATAAAATAAACAACAAGGACCTACTGTATAGCACAGGGAACTCCACTCAGTATTCTGTAATAACCTCTATGGGGAAAGAATCTGGAAAAGATGTGTGTGGGTGTGTGTGTGTGTATATATATATATATGTATGTATGTGTGTATATATATATATATATATATAATCTGGAAAAAAATATCTGAATCACCTTGCCATATACCTAAAACTAACACATTATAAATCAGCTATACTGCAATAAAAATTTTAAAAATTAAAAAAGATGATGTATTTCTCCATGCTGCCCATTTTGGTTCACAAGATCATGGGACTTTAAATCCTTCCTCTGCCTGGAAAGGGCTATTTCAGCTTCTGTAGAGAGGCAGCAGTCACTGGTGGTGGTACCTGGATGGGTTCCAGGAGTGCTCATATAGGCCGGTTACTCTACCTGCCCCCACCCCAGATCTACGAGGCAAGCAGGAAACATAAGTTTGGAGACAGACTCTCCAGAAGTGTTCCAGAGACCTAGATTACCATGAAAAGCTTAGTCATCAAGAGTTACAGAGTATCTTACATCTCAACCACTGAGCAAAGTGTTCAAATATCTGCTTTACTCAGTGTTCATTAATTCAACCTGTTTAGAGTATACCCACCAAAAATATCCCTAATTGCTTGTATTATCCAATTTCAGCAGGAAATTGGTCCAAAGTCAATATTATGAGAACAAAACTTTGGAATTCAGATTAGCTGTGAACAGCAACTTTCTCTGGGATAAGAGGGTTTGGATTTTTTTTTTTTTTAATAAAACATATTCTAAGGCTATGTTACTCTTCTCCAATGACCACAGCTTAACCTCATACTTCCTCTGAGTAGCAGGAAAGCTGAAAACTGACCATTAAATGTTTGGTAGATCCATCATTGCCTCTCACTATTTTACATATTTCAAATGTTTTAAAAATTAACTAGACTTTATAGCATATAGAATTGTATTAGTTTGCAAAAACTGAGTATTTCTGTATTTGTTATAAAACATCTTTATTTTAATAAAATATCAGTATTTAACTCTACATAAAAACACTGTTATTTCAGAGCTTGAAATGAAGTTTATAAAGAAATTAAAACTAGAATTATCATATAATCCAGCAGTTCCACTTCCGGGTATGTACCCAAAAGAACTGAAAGGATTGAACAAATATTTGTACACCCATATTGATAACAACATTGTTCATGATAGCCAAAAGGTTGAAACAACCCAAGTACCCATCAGTGGATGAGCAGATAGACAAAATGTGGTACATATGTATAGTGGAATAGTATTCAGCCTTAAATGCAATGTTCTTCAGGAAATTCTACCATGAACTACAATGTGAATGAACCTTCAGGGCATTGTACTAAGTGAAATGAGGCAGTCACAAAAGGACAAATACTGTATGATTCCACTTATATGAGATATCTAAAGTAGTCAGATTGATAGATGCAGAAGGAAAAATATGGTTGACAGGCTCACGAGGAAGAAGGCCCCAGGAGTTATTGTTTCATGGGTACAGAGTTTCTGTTTTGAAAGATAAAAAAGGTTTGGAGATAGTGATGTTAGTACCTAAGGTGAAGGTACTTAATGCCACTAAACTGTATACTTAAATGGTTAAAATGGCGAACTTTATGTATATTTTACCATAATTTTAAAAAAATGTTTTAAATGAAATTTGTAAGAATTCACAGTTAATAAAAATGACTAATGAAATCACGTAAAAGTGGCTAAGCGGGCATCCTTGTCTTTTCCATCACCATATTGCTGTTTCTTCTATTTGACTCTCACGTAGCACTCCCCATACTTCAGACTTTGCATATATTAACTTATTTGATCCTCATGATAACCCTAGGAGTAGATCATTGTGCAAACAAGAAAAGCAGTCAACTCTATTTAGTTCAGTTCACCAATATTTATATTCAGTAGATCAAATGTTATTGACATTTACTTGAGCTTCGTTGAATTTCTCATGTTGATAAAGCTAAGATAATTAGAAGTGGTTTTGTTTTTAGAAAGGGATAGACAGAACTCACCCAGTAAAACATGACATGAAAAGCATATAATGACAAAAATCATTTATTGATGATTTCGCAAAAGTTTATATCCTCTCAAATCCTTGGTGTGGTTAAGTGCTTTTTAAAAAACAGTGAAATTATAATATTTATTATCATGTGTTTATAATATGTATATAAAAGATAAAAATGATTTTATTATTATGCTTTACACCTATGAAAGCAATATTAGAAGGTATTTTGAATAGACACCAAGTCAACTTTGAACATCTTCAGCATTAAATTTTTATTTTCCAGAATGTAGACTGTGCCTTGTTATTGTTAGAGAAATTCCGTTAGTGGATACCACCTGCTAATAAGGCTTTTAATATGTGCATTGAACTTAAAAGCGCCTTTTCTGCTTTGGATCTTGATATGAGCTTTATAAACAATTACTCTCATCATCACATTACATGGCATTGTTCTAAACTGTAAACTCTTGAGTCCTCCCACCAGTGTCCAGTTAGACAGTATTTCTACTCACAGGTGTCAAAATAAGGCAAGTAGAAAGGACAATGGCCTACTCAAACTGCCCAGCATAGAAGACAGGAGTGGAAAGCATGGGCAATTCTCCAAGAAGGCGGAAGAGTATGCCAATGGTCAAGGGGGTCTCAGACCAAAGACGAGAGATTCCTACAGACAGTGTAACCATGTCTTCCACAGAAGGAGTGTCACAAAGTCAAGGAGAACACCCTAGCAGAAGTCCTAGGTGCCCTTTATGGAACATGATTTGCTCTGGGAATCTAAACCCAAAAGCCTTCAAACAGATGCAAAGGTTCCAGTCCCAGAAGGGGAAAAAACATACAAACAACCTAATTACCAAAACTGTCTCTGTGAGATGTCTCTTTTCTTCTCAATAAGAGAAGGCATATTGAGAAAAATGGAATTATTTAAGTTTCATGAGTACAGATAGATTTCATACTCATCACCTCTAACTGGCATGGATGTTCCAGAGAGATACAACAAGCCCTGGGAGTGTTTTCCTTTTTTTATTTTTGGTAACATATAATTTGTGTTGAACTTTTACAAAACAGCCAGGCAAGACTCACATGGCTTCTCTTTTTACAGACTGTGGATTGAACGTACACAAGCAGTGTTCCAAGCACGTTCCCAATGACTGCCAGCCTGATCTCAAGAGGATCAAGAAGGTGTACTGCTGTGACCTCACGACACTTGTGAAGGCTCACAACACGCAGAGACCCATGGTGGTAGACATCTGCATTCGGGAAATTGAAGCAAGAGGTTTGAAAAAAACTTATTATGGTGACTTTCTTTTTAGTGTTGTCAAGGAGACTTTATTCTTATAATTGTTAAATTGACTCTCCACTATTGATCTCAGGGAAATGGTCTGCATGCACAAATACACACACACAAACTAAATCCAACCAATGACATCAATTTCTGTTTCATATAAAAACCATGCATGCATGCATTTTATACATGCTTGCCAAGCATTCATTATGTACTGCACACTGGGGACATAAAAGTTATAGTTTATGCCTTTAAGAAATTCATAGGATAGTATACAGAATCAGGGGTGCAAATAAATAAATCTATGAGTGCTTACATGCATGTGCGCTAAGTAAATGCTGTGAGTACATGTGTTCAAAATACCATGGAGTCACAAAGAAGGACATTTTAATCTTATCTGAGGAGAGTTCAGAAAGGGTTTATGGCAGAGGTGAGGTCTAAATTGAGTCTTTTAAAATGCTTCTTTTAAAAAAAAGTTTAAAAGTTATTGGTCAACACATGTATTTTCTACCATATAGAAATTTGTTGCTAGTATTGATTCTGTTTATTTCAAAGAGGAAAGCTAAAGACTGAAAGATTTATCCACCAAAAACTGAGAATACAAGGAAGGTGGGAACATTTCAAAGAAAAGATTCTTTATATTATGCTTGAGTCATCTTTCTTTTATTTGAGCTTTGTTTGGCCACTTTTCAGTATCAAAATGTTCAATGATATGGTGGTTATAGTGTAGCTGGAGAGAATTTGGATTGTTGGATGTAATTTGAGTAATTGGAAAGGCTTTTACAAGTGTTGCCATGTATGTACCCTACTATAGCTGGTACCATTGTTGTGTCCAAATTGGCTTACTATATGCTACAGGTATTTATGCATTTGCCAACTATCCCATCCTTTCCGAAACAAAAGATGATATTATAACTTGTTTTCCCAAAGCTTTTAGAGATAGGAAGTGATTCCCTCTTCCATGCAGGCTGAAAACTACAGCTAATCTGTTCCCTTAAGACTCGCTCATTTCATCTCAGATTGTAAGAAATGCCTCCGGCCTTTTGCCTGCTGGGTCTGTTAGAGTTGAGTAGGGGCTTTGGGATCTGGTGAGTTCTTGATACAAGTTGAGGGGGTACCCTGACTCTGGATGAGTAGCTGGGAAGAGCAGCCCTGGGTACTGCTGTTTTGAGGGTCCTGCTACCCCAGAGGGTCAGATAATCAGCCTCTCCAGAGCTTACCATCAGGACCTGCACTTCTCTGAAGAAGCTGGGATCACCCCATGGTGATCCTCATCAGAGACTGCCAACAACTAGAGACAAGTGACTACCACATCTGACGGCTAATGTGTCCATGGAAAGCATGGCACTAAGCATGTCTAGTATAACAGCTAGAACAGCACAAGTTAGGAATCTGTGCTAGTCACAGCAAAGGGGCTGGAGCTACAGGCATTAGGGTCCCATGCATGTGAGCAGAATCCAGAGAAGGGGCTGGAAGGAGTTCATGTGACGCTTCCATTTCCAGCTTCATTGCCACCACTGCCAACATCTTATCCCACCTTCAATCCATAGTCAATTTCTTATTGTTCTCCAGATGCCTTTATGGCCATTTGTTTCTGCATAATGTGGCAGAGTGAAAGGATCATGAACTTGAAGTTAGATTCCCAACCATCTCTCATATCAGCTACAGAATGACCTTGGGCAAGTTACTTACTCCATTTGAGTATCTGTCTCCTCATCTTCAAAGCGAACAGAATCAGTTGTAGCTCATAAGGTGATTGATTCATGCTTCCATGATGACTCAGATGGTAAAGAGTCTGCCTGCAATGCAGGAAACCTGGGTTTGATCCCAGGGTTGGGAAGATTCCTTGGAGAAGGGAATGGCAACTCACTCCTGTATTCTTGCCTGGAGAATTCCACAGACAGAGGAGCCTGGAAGGCTACTGTCTATGAGGTTTCAAGGAGTCAGACACAAATGAGTGACTAACACTTTCACTTTCTTTTCTTTCATCTTCAAAGTGAACAGAATCGCTTGTACCTCATAAGGTGCTGATCCAGATAACCAGCCCAGTACAGGGCCCAACATATAAGACTCAACTGTGTTATTTTTTACCTGGTATGACCCAATCCTTTAACTCCACCTCCAAATCTGTGTGTCTGACCAATGTACTTAACCCAGATGCTTTCATGCTATCACAGAGACCCCAACTAATAGTGACATCAACGAGATGGACACCTCTCTCTCTCCAGCAGCAGTCCAGGGCTGGTGGGGCAGCTGCCCAGAGGCAGGAATTCAGGCCCCCAGCTCATTACCCCATCATCTCTGAGTGCTGCCCTCCTCTGTATGGTCCCAGATGGTTATCACCATCTCATCTGCATTCCGGCCAAGAGCAAGAGGGCACGCCCTTCAAGTCCATGGGCAGCACTGTACACATCACTTCTGCTCTCTTCACATTGGCCAGGATTTAATGGCCTCTGCAATGAGTGTTGTTCTAAAAAACCAAAGGCTTCATCACAGCAGAGGAAGGGAGAATTAATATTAGAAGGGAGGAGGCAGCCTCTGCTAACTCCGGCAAAGTCCAGCCCATCCCTCATGACTTCCTCCATTTATTTATTTATTTATTGTTACTATGGATCATTTTATCATCTTTATTGACTTTGTTACAATATTGGTTCTGTTTTATGTTCTGGTTTTTTGGCCACGAGACATGTGGGATCTCAGCTCCCTGACCACAGATAAAACCCACACCCCTTGCATTGGAAGGCGGAATCTTAACCACTGGACCGCCAGGGAAGTCCCATGACTTTCTTAAAGACAGTTCCTCAGTAAGACCTTCCCTGTAGCCTCTTCTGTCAAAAGGCAGGGTTAGTGTCCACTGCACTGTGCTCCCAAGTGCCAGTGTGTAGTCACCTCTGTTGCAGGGTGGGTTACAACTGGACCAAGGCATGCTTAATGCACCACCAACTAGAACCAAGTCTCATCTATGGGCCAATTCAGTTGATCACTAGTGGCACCCTAGACAACTGTCCTGAAACAAATTCTGAATCTGAGTGGGGCTCAGTAGGAAAAGAAAGCTGAGGTCAATGAAGAGTGTCTCTGATGGCCATAGGAGAGAGGAGGGACAGTATCTGTGCCATGCATTTGCTGTCTCTGATGCAGACCTAATGTTGCTTTTGTTCAGTTGCTAAGTCATGTCCAACTCTTCATGACCCCATGGACTTCAACAGGCCAGGCTCCTTTGTCCTCACTATCTGCCAGAGTTTGCTCAAATTCATGTCCATTGAGTAAGTGATGCTATCTAAACATTTCATCTTCTGCCACCCTCTTTTGCATTCAGTCTTTCCCAGCATTTGGGTCTTTTCCAAAGAGTCAGTTCTTTGCATCAGGTGGCCAAAGTATAGGAGCTTTAGCAGATCCAGTGCCAACTTTTTTATATATGGCGGATAGTATACATGAAAAACAGAAATGTACTTTAGTTACATTGCTTGACAGACTGTACTGCAGCAGCAGTAGAAACTTTTTATTTGCTTATTATGACTGTAGCTATAGTTTGATAGCAGCTGGTTTTTGATATACAATGTCTGAAATCTTATCCTCTATCCTTTCTGATACTTTGAAATGTCCTAACAAATCAATAAGGTCTAGGAGCTGTACCCACATCTTTTTCTTACCCTAAATATACAGTGATCAAGTTTCTAGGCTCATTCATTAGAATTTTATTTTCCTGCATCTATTTGTATAATCATTTATTTGAAGGTATTCCCTGGTGGCTCAGAGGTTAAAGCGTCTGCCTCCAATGTGGGAGACCCGGGTTCGATCCCTGGGTCGGGAAGATTCCCTGGAGAAGGAAATGGCAACCCACTCCAGTATTCTTGCCTGGAGAATCCCATGGACTGAGGAGCCTGGTGGGCTGCAGTCCACGGGGTCACAAAGAGTCGGACACGACTGAGTGACTTTACTTAACTTACTTATACCAATTAAATCAATCATATGTAGTTAAACATTTAACATACTGTCATTATGATGATGAACACATAGGCTATAAAACTTGGATAGTTCTAGTAAACTCAGGATAAGATGAACCACACACAGGCATACTCGTGTACTGAGCACCGTGCTACATGCAGTAAGGCATATGGGTAGAGAGGATGCTGGGGAGAAAATAGTTTGCTGAAGTGAAGTCTCATCCACTGTCAGATGAACAAAGGAAGCAGGACATCATGACTGCTGAGAATCTTAACCTTGGGTTCACTCTGCAGAGCCAGGCAGGAGGAAGACCAGACCCTGAGGTCTCCACTGCCACACAAGCAATGAAGACAGATGCACGGAAACGGAGACGGACATTTCAAGTTCTGATGTGATAGTGTGTAATATATAAGAGCGTGCCTGTGTGCATTCGTTTCTCAGTCACTCAGTTGTATCCGACTCTTTGTAACCCCATGGACTGTTGCCTGCCAGGCTCCTCTGTCCATGGAATTTCCCAGGCAAGAACACTGGAGTAGGTTGCCATTTCCTCCTCATGGGATCTTCCTGACCCAGGGATCAAACCTGTGTCTCCTACATTGGCAGGCAGATTCTTTACCACTGAGCCACCGGCGAAGCCCCTAATAAGAGCACTGACTACATTCGCTCATTTCCTGATAGCATGCAGTGTAGATAGGAAATTATCTTCATTTTTAGGTGCTTTAGGAAGCTACAGTTAAAATCTCTCTCTTTTTTTTACAGGATTAAAGTCAGAAGGCCTTTATAGAGTCTCCGGGTTCACAGAACACATCGAAGATGTCAAAATGGCATTTGACAGAGGTAGGCTTGCCCTTTGCATGTACGTATGTGTTAGTTGCTCAACTGTGTCTGACTGTTCATGCACAGACCCCATGGACTGAAGCTCACCAGGCTCCTCTGTTCATGGGATTTCCTAGGCAAGAATACTGGAATGGGTAGCCGTTCCCTTCTCCAGGAGATCTTCCCAACCCAGGGACCTAACCCAGGTCTCCTGCATTGCAGGCAGATTCTTTACCATCTGAGCCACCAAGGAAGCCCCAGACTTGCACTTTACTGAGTGCTAAATGACTTCTCCTTAGCATCTTCTCTTTTGGAACCAGTTTTATTCATAATGGAAATAGGGTTTTAGAGCTACTGAGAGCTGTTCTTTAGGAAGCCAGGAAGTAATGTTTTATAATCCATCGTTCTCTCATAGTTCTCTGATTTTCTGGGGAAAGTGTTTTTTAAAAAGTCTTGGACAGTGACTACATGGAGAAGTGAGTTTTAAATGCTACTTGAATGATCAGGCAGCCTTTGGTGCCTTTAAGCTTCTTGACTTTGTTGCCTAACATTTATGATCTGTCACATGGCACCTGGTACCTTCTGCATCCTCTACCGCAGATCCCATTTACTCCTCTCCTCCTCCCGGAGATCCAAAGAGGAGAGCATAGGGATGGGGGTACCCCTGGCGCTGAACTAGGAGAAGTTTAGGAGGTGACTCCTTTTCTTCTTGATGACTGTGCCATACTGTCCTCCAGGCCATATTCTCGCTTAGGCCAGATATCATGAGCTAACTAGGGAACTCATGAAAAATACAGATCAGCAGGGGCCACCCTGCGAACTCATTCAGGAAGCTGAGTGAGCCTAAGAATCTGTATTTCCTTTGAATGATCCAAATAATTCTGATACAGCCAATCAGAGATGGAACCTCTGGCCCCCTAGATAGGTCCTCTGCTCTGTAGAATAGTAGATGAGGTCTTTGATGATCTATCTGCATGCTCATAGCCACAACCTCCTCTCTATAGACTTTGTACCCTAGCAATACTGAAGTACTTCCCACCTCTCTTCATGAACAAGCACCTGGGGTCACCTTGCTCTCTCCATCTGGAATGTGTTCACAATTCTGCCTGGCAAACACTTAATTGCTTTATTAATGTTAGCTTAAGTCCTCCCTTTTCATGACTTTTCCCTGACCACCCCACCCTGACCTAAGAATTCCATTTCCTTTTCCTCTGTCCCCCTCCATGTTTCCACATTTCTCCAGCAGAGCTGTCTTCCCATTTCCTTGCAGTTGTTGAGCTCCATGCCCGACTTCCAATCTAACCAGAGTTATTTGAACAAAAGTACCATTGGCCTTCTGTATCTGCAGGTTCCATATTGGTAGACTCAACCAATTGTGGATCAAAAATATGTTTTTTAATTCCAGAAAGTTCCAAAAAGCAACACTTGAATTTGCCACAAGCTGGCAACTATTTATGTAGCATTAACACTGCATTAATATTATTTACATAGCATTTACATTGTATTAGGTATTATACATAATATAGAGATGATTTAAAGTATACAGGAGACTATACATAGGTTATACGCACATACTAAGCCATTTTATATAAGGGACTTGAGCATCCCTGGATTTTAGTACCCATGCAGCTGGGAGTTCCTAGAACCAATCTCCCATGGATACTGAGGGACAAATTTATGTCTTTTCTTTAATTCACTAGGGCTTAACAGTGCCTGGCCCATGGTAGAGTCTCAGTAATTGTTTGTTAAATACATAAATAATGCGATCAGATGGCCTATCTGCTATACTCTGTTTTCTGTACAGTAAGAGCTTTTTAATCCTCAGAACCAAATTTACTGAGACATTTGTTCTTTCTTTCAATTCTCTATAAAAAAGATAATGCTAATAGTCCCTATATGATTGAAAAAATTTTATAGATTGTGACAGTTAAATTGGACCGATATCTACTAATGGTAAAAACAAAAAGTCAAAATATGTCTTCAGAAAGATTGCAAAAAATAGTAAGAAATATAACATTACCTACACATGAGGGAAGGTTTAAGTTTCCCAGATTAAAGTCTTAGGGATTAAGGAAGGAATAATCAAGTGAAAAGAAACTTTGGTAAGCCTGAAAGAAACATTAAAACCTGAATATATTCAACTTATTTTATGTATGTGATCTTCAAATCCAAATCCAAGCAATACTATATAAGATTCTTGATTTTATAATTTTAAATTAGATTGTTATCCTATTATAAGCTTTGTGTCTAGAATATAAATTACTGTGCTAGACTTCTATTTAGCAAATTACCAGGGGCTGGCACCCAAAGAACTATTTTAAGTCTATTTCACTACTTTTTTGGCTGTACTTACCCTCAGACCCAAAATCCCTCTTACCAAACTTCTTTTTGTTACTTCCTGCATCTCCATGTTATTAGATGCCAAAGGAGTCAGCTGAGGCTTGTAAGGGAGCATTCATTGTTGGATCTTTTTTTCTTCTCTTTCTGGGCATGGTTTAACTTGGTGAAATAAGATCCTAATTAGGAATTGGATCATTGTTTTTCAGATGGTGAAAAGGCAGATATATCTGCCAACATCTATCCAGACATAAACATCATCACTGGAGCCCTTAAACTGTATTTCAGAGACTTACCCATTCCTGTCATCACCTATGATACCTACTCCAAATTTATAGAAGCAGCAAGTAAGTACTGAGAACTAATTTTTTAATGGCACCAAAGTTTTAAGTGTGATGCTTTTGACTTCAAGAAAATGAAAACTCAGATCCTGGTTAAATTATTGCATGACGACTTGCTTTGCCAAGTGAGGGCACAACGGTACAGTTAGTAGAGAACCAGACATAGTACACTAGCTGAATGGAACCAGTGCTAAGCCGGTTCTACTCGGCTGATGCTGGGTACCAGGCAGTTCTGTCTCTCCCCACTGTTTCATCTATGCTGGAAACCAGCACAGTCAGACTTACTCTGTTATATGCTGAAAGTGAAATGCTTTTCTAGTAAGCAATCAGATATTATTCAGTGAGGACTGTATAGATTAACTACTTTCATCTAGTAAGCAGAATCCCCTTGCTAACTGATTAAAGTCATACCCCATGTTAGGGCACATTGATGCTGTTCAAAATTAGTAACAGGTCAAGAAGATACTGTATCAAATACTATCCTAGGAACTCTCACCAATATCTCCTTTTTTAACCTTTTCATCTAGCTGATGAGGCAAATATTGTAATCCCATTTTACAGAGGAGGTAAACTAAGCTTAGAGAGCTGAGCTCATAGGTCCAGAAATGGAACATTAGCATTAGTCTTCCATCAGCCCAGAGCTGCTCCTTCAGGGTTTGGCATTTGGGTCAGTGCTATCAGATGTGAGGACGTGTGTGTGTGTCTGTGTGTGTGTGTGTGTGTGTGTGTCTGTGTGTGTGTGTGTGTCTGTGTGTGTGTGTGCGTGTGCACACGCATGTGTGTGTGGGTTGGGGGTGGGGGGAGTTGCATTACACTTTGTCCAGGACTGTAGTGAGGAAGGGGAGATTCAGGTGCCAGAATGCATGACACAGAAGTCAAGCACACTTTGAGGAAGTTTTTATTAAAAACTATAATCTTTAAAGGTAGATGTTGCTAAATATAGTAACAAGATACCTGATGGGGAGAAACGTGGGCAGACTGGAATCGCTCAGGGTGTACTTTCCAGATGAGCTGTGGCTATACTCCCTGGTAAGAGAATTCTTTCCTGGATCCCAGTGGTCATGTGGGGAAGGTTCTGACAGCAGGTACCCTCTGTACCAGGAGGAATGACCAGAGAGCTTTATTTGAATGGCTGCCAATACCTATCAGAGTCCTGAAAACAGAGGCATGCATGCTTCCTCCCATTGTTAACATGCCTACTATCTACTTCCTAACCTGGACAGCACCCTAGGGTTCACCATGCCAACATTTTGACAAAAAGTGCCAACAGTGCAGCCTGAATTGGCTGGCTCACCTGCCAGTGCCCTTGCATTACAAAGTGGATTCAGTTATGCCTGCCAAGAAAAGATCTGGTAGACCATTTCAAGAGAAAGCTCCCAAGTGTGGTCCAGTTTAAATTAAAGCTGGTCATAGTTTCTAGCAAATCCAGTGTTCAGAAGATGGGCAAAGCACAGTCTGTGCGTGTGCCACCAGTAAGTATCTGCAAGGCTACAGATTCCTGGAGGGCAAGGACCACAGGCAGCCTCCTGCCACGCAGCCAGCAGACATTCAATATGCGTGTGGCTCCCAGCCTCAAACCCTTTCTGGAATAAGACAAGACATGAACAAATGAATCACTTTAAGTGAAATATTATTAGACATCCCCTTCATCTGTAGCCTGAACAAACCAAACTTCCTGTAGTTTCTCTGAAAACTTTGATGTTTCAGCACTGCACTGATACTCATTATGTGCGATCTTCACAGAAATCTCCAATGCGGATGAGAGGCTGGAAGCAGTCCATGAAGTGCTGATGCTGCTTCCTCCTGCCCACTATGAGACCCTCCGATACCTGATGATCCACCTCAAGAAGTAAGCTGACACCTCCTTGGCACTGCCTCCACACACTCTATCTGCCCTGCACTGCTGATGCACTAGGAAAAGTGCACAGTCTCCCCAACCCACTGGGCGGACAGATCCTCCTTTTCAGTGAATTAGGTTACCTTCTCCAGGCCAGCCCCATTGATAACCCTAGACACTCACTCTGTGTCTAGGAGACAGCAGGAGCTGCTCCCTGCACTTTAGATGTGTCCTGTCTCTGAGGCTGGTACTGTTAGGAGCCTCATGTTACAGATAATACTTCTGAAGCTTCGGGACTTTACACAACTGCGCAGAGAGGCGAGGTAAAGCCAGGATGGAAACCCAGTGTGGCCCATAAGCCCTTCATCTGTCTTAACCATGTGTCTATGCTGCCCCTGCATCTGCACCCTCCTCCCACAAAGCCTTGAACTCTGTTCTGTCCTTCCTCCTTTTGCTCACCCTAAACCCAGACTCCTGAGCTGCCTTCTTTCTGGGCAAGCAGATTTCCACCCTAATTTCTTGTTTCATCTGATGTATTAATTATCTGTCATGTGTGTGTGCTCAGTCATGTCCAAATCTCTGCAACCCTATGGACAGCCCATCAGGCTCCTCTGTCCATAGGATTCTCCAGGCAAGAATACTGGAATGGGTTGTCATTTCCTCCCACTGACAGGTTGCCCCCAAACTTAGTGGCTTGAAACTGTAAGTGTTTATTATTGCATAGTCTCTGTGGACAGGAATCCAGGTGGCTTTTGCTGGTGCTTTTGGTTCAAGGTTAATAATGAGGCTGCAGTCAAACTGCCAGCCAGGCTGCAAGGCTCGAGTAGGGAAGCGTCCACTTCCAAGCCCACTCACATGGTCTTTGGCAGGATTCAGTTCCTCAGAGGCGACTAGCCTGCAGGTGTCACTTGCTGACTGTTCTCAGAACAGGAACCCTCTTTCCTGTCATATGGATCTTCCCATAGGCAGCTCCCCACATGGCAGCTGGCTTCTCTTAAACAGCAAGCAAGCCACCCACAATGGAAGACAGTCTTTCTGTAAGCTAATCTCAGAAGCCATACCCCACTGCTCTTGCTATTACTCTCTGTGTTGGAAGCAAGTCACTAGGTCTAGCCTGTGCTCTAGGGCAGCAGTCACCAGCCTTTTTGGCACCAGGGACCAGTTTCATCAAAGACAGTATTTCCATGGACCAGGGTTTGGGGGATGGTTTTGGGATGATTCAAGCAGATTACATTTATTGTGTACTTTATTTCTATTGGTCTTCTCTGATAGCTCAATCGTTAAAGAATCTGCCTGCAATGCAGGAGAGCCCGGGTCAATTCCTGGGTCAGGAAGATCCACTGGAGAAGGGATATAGGCTACCCACTCCAGTATTCTTGGACTTCCCTTGTGGCTCAGCTGGTAAAAAATCCACCTACAATGTGGTAGACTTGGGTTCAATCCCTGGGTTGGAAAGATCCCCTGGAGAAGGGAAAGGCTACCCACTTCAGTATTCTGGCCTGGAGAATTCCATGGACTGTATAGTCCATGGGGTCGCAAAGAGTCAGACACGACTGGGCAACGTTCACTTTCACTTATTTCTGTTATTATTACATCAGCTCCACCTCAGACCATCAAGCATTATTAGATCCTGGAGGTCAGGGACCCCTGCTCTCAGGGAAGAAGTTACAGAAAGGTATGGATTCCAGAAGACAGAGCTCACTGGGGGCCATCTCAGAGGCTGCCTGCCACAGGGGGCTACACACTGGGTTATTTATGTGAGGTCATGTGAGATAGACAGAGATGGCTGTTTATAGTACACTGGAGTTTCTGGTTCCAGACTGTTTTACCTAAACCACAGATCTCTTTCCTTCACTTTACTTGTGAGGTCAATATATTGGTCTTTGAGATGTTGGCAGGATCAGGGTACTTCCGTGTGCCTTCCTCTGTGTTTTGGGGGGATACATGGTAGCAGCCCATTTTTAGATAAACCAAAAGATATCTATACTGACCAATTTACAGACCAATTCAGTAAATGAAAGGAAACAAGTTGATAAAACTATAGAAACACTTAATGCATTGAGGTTTTAATTTTTCTACCTTTAAAACAGATAAATACTCTTGGTCATATTCAAGGTGATCAGAAATATAACAGTTATCTTAGAGTCTCATTTTGATTAATTTATTGAATTTAAGAGTACAAGTAAATTTTGGATAAAATCTTTCAGTGTCCAATTATGATACTTTGAAAGGTAAAGTAAAAAATGCTGACACATCCCAGTTGAGTCTTAAATGCCAATTATTTAGTATTTTTACTATGGAGGGGTTGCTATCTGTCTTATCTGGTCAGGTGTGGTGACTGACTTGATGGACAACTATGAGTAGTTTGAAAATGAAGAATATCCTCTTTCTTACCTCCCTCTTAACTTTGCAATGTGGAGGTAATGCAAGCTGAGTTGACCTTTCTAAAATAATGCTAGATGGCAAGTCTTAGGAAGGTCAGTTCAGCTTCATTACCTTCACATTGCAAAGTTAAGATGGCAACCTACTCCAGTATTCTTGCCTTGAGAATCTCATGGACAGAGGAGCCTGGACAGCTATAGTCCATGGGGTTGCAAAGAGTTGGACATGACTGAAGCCACTTGGCCTGTATACACGCACAGCTAGTCTTAATTAGCTTTAAGAGAATAAACACAAAGGGATAGCTTTTTGTAAAAAACTTAAACATATGTCAATCCAATTTTGCTCTTTGAAGAATGTACTCCCTTTTAGATCTATTATGAACATCCTAAAACCTTAATTCCTTAAAGCAAGAATCTGAGAGATCATAATTTTATTCTACATAGGAAGGTTTTAAGCCAACTTTGGAGTTTGAACTTCATGTTTAAAGGCTTTGCAGTTCTTACTTGGGTGTTTTTAAAATTATTTTATTGGAGTATAGTTGATTTATGTTTTGTTACTTTCTGCTGTACAGCAGAGTGAATCAGTTATACATAAGCAAATATCCACTCTTATAGATTCTTTTCCCATACAGGCCGTTACAGAGTGCTGAATAGATTTCCTTCTGCTATACAGCAGGTCCTTATTATTTAGCTATTTTGTATATAGTCCTATGTGTATGTCAAGCCCAATCTCCCAGTTTATCCCTCCCTACCCCCATTTCCCCCAGAAAACTGTAAATTTTGTTTTCTACATCTGTGACCCTGTTTTGTAAATAAGTTTATTTGTGCTTTTTTTTTAAGATTCCATATATAAGTGATATCATATGGTATTTGTCTTCCTCTGACTTACTCAGTATGACAGTCTCTAGGTCCATCCTTGCTTCTGCAAGTGGCATTATTTCATTCCCTTTTCAGCTGAGTAATATTCCCTTAGGATCCCTGGTGGCTCAGATGGTAAAGAGTCTGCCTGCAATACAGAAGAGCTAGGCTCAGTCCCTGGGTTGGGAAGAGCCTCTGGAGAAGGGAACAGCGACATATACACCTGTTCCATTGTGTATGCGTACTGCATCTCCTTTATCCTCTGTGGATGGGTGTTTAGGTTGCTCCCGTGTCTTGGCGGTCGTAAATAGTGCTGCAGTGAACACTGGCGTGCATTTATCTTTTCAAATTAGAGTTTTCTTCAGCTATACGCCCAAGAGTGGGACTCCTGGGTCATATGGTAGTTCTATATTTGTTTTTTAAGGAACCTCCATACTGTTCTCCACAATGGTTGTACCAGTTTACAATCCCCTCAATAGTGTAAGAGGATTCCCTTTTCTCCACACCCTCTCCAGCACTTTTTCTTTCTAGATTTTTTGATCACGGCCATTCTGATTGGTGTGAGGTGATACCGCACAATACTTTTGATTTGCATTTCTCTAATGATTAGTGATGAGATGAGTATTTTCAATTCCAATAACAATTACTGCTCCAGACCTCATCCCGTGGGAACTAAAAATAATATCTAACTGTGTTCCCACTTGGCCACATTCCAGCCATTCTCTTGTCCCGTGACAATGCCTTGACCTTTCTCCTTGGGCAGTAGCCCTGCCAGCAGGCAGGGAATCTGCCCTCAGCTTCCTGGTTTGCCAGCATACAGACCAATGGACAGCAAGAAGAGGGAAATGAAGGCAATCATACAAGCCTCCAGCATTCAGACCTGTGGGGACAACAAGATGAGGGAAGGGAAGACAAGCAGACAAGCCTCCAGCATACAGACCAGTGGACAGCAAGAAGAGGGAGATGAAGACAGCCATACAAGTCTAGACTAAATCTGTATGCATTTAGTCTAGACAAGTCTAGACTAAATCTATATGTATAATCGGCTTCCCTGGTGGCTCAGAGGGTAAAGCGTCTGCCTGCAGTGTGGGAGATCCGGGTTCAGTCCCTGCATTGGGAAGATCCCCTGGAGAACGAAACAGCAACCCACTCCAGTACTCTTGCCTGGAAAATTCCATGGACAGAGGAACCTGGTAGGGTAGGATATAGTCCATGGGGTCTCAAAGAGTCAGACACGACTGAGCGACTTCACTTTTCAATAATCTCTACTGCCCCTTCAAGTCAATGTTCCTTCAATGAGAGTTCCATGTTTATTTAGTAAGAAGGACTGATTTTATAGTGTTCAAAAGTGTGTCTATACCAGATTCACTTAGTAGTTCACTTCTGTGGGCTGAAGACAATGTCAATAATCTAAACAATTAATCTGAAAATTTAGTTCAGTTCACTCGCTCAGTCGTGTCTGACTCTTTATGACCCCATGGACTGCAGCTTGCCAGGCTTCCCTGTCCATCACAAACTCCCAGAGCTTGCTCAAACTCCTATCCATTGAATCAGTGATGCCATCCAATTTTCTCATCCTCTGTTGTCCCCTTCTCCTCCTGCCTTCAATCTTGCCCAGCATCAGGGTCTTTTCTAATGATTCAGTTCTTAGCATCAGGTAACCAAGGTACTGAAAGTTTCAGCTTCAGCATCAGTCCTTCCAATGACTATTCAGGTCTTTAGGATTGACTGGTTGGATCTCCTTGCAGTCCGAGGGACTCTCAAGAGTCAACACCACAGTTCAAAAGCATCAGTTTTTCAGTGCTCAGCTTTCTTTATAGTCCAACTCTCATATCCATACACGACTACTGGAAAAACCATAGCTTTGACTGGACAGACATTTGTTGGCAAAGTAATGTCTCTGCTTTTTAATATGCTGACTATGCTTGTCATAGCTTTTCTTCCAAGGAGCAAACATCTTTTAATTTCATGACTGCAGTCACCATCTGGAGTGATTTTGGAGCCCCAAAAAATAAAGTCTGGCACTGTTTCCATTGTTTGGCCATCTATTTGCCCTGAAGTGATGGGACCAAATGCCATGATCTTAGTTTTCTGAATGTTGAGTTTTAAGCCAGCTTTTTCACTTTCCTCTTTCACTTTCAGCAAGAGGCTCTTTAGCTCTTCTTCACTTTCTGCTATAAGGGTCAGGTCATGTCACCTGCATATCTGAGGTTATTGGTATTTCTCCTGGTAATCTTGATTCCAGCTTGTGCTTCATCCAGCCTGGCATTTCACGTATGTACTCTGCATATAAGTTAAATAAGCAGACAATATACAGCCCTAGAGAAGGCAATGGCAACCCACTCCAGTATTCTTGCCTGAAAAATCTCATGGACGGAGGAGCCTGGAAGGCTGCAGTCCATGGGATCGCTGAGGGTCGGACACAACTGAGCGATTTCCCTTTCACTTTTCATGCATTGGAGAAGGAAATGACAACCCACTCCAGTGTTCTTGCCTGGAGAATCCCAGGGACAGGGAGCCTGGTGGGCTGACGTCTATGGGGTCGCACAGAGTCGGACACAACTGAAGTGACTTAGCAGTAGCAGCATACAGCCTTAACATACTCCTTTCCCAATTTGGAACTAGTCCATTGTTCCATGTCTGGTTCTAAGTGTTGTTTCTTGACCTGCATGCAGATTTCTCAGGAGGCAGGTCAGGTGGTCTAGAATTCCCACCTCTTTAAGAATTTTCCACAGTTTGTTGTGATTCAGTCACACTCAAAGGCTTTGGCATACTAGATAAAGCAGAAGTAGATGTTTTTCTGGAATTCTTTTGTCTTTTCTATGATCCAACAGATGTAGGCAATTTGATCTCTGGTTCCTCTGCCTTTTCTAAAACCAGCCTGAACATCTGAAAGTTCATGGTTCACATACTGTTGAAGCCTGGCTTGGAGAATTTTTTTTTTTTTTTAATTTTAGTTTTTTATTTTTTAAATTTTAAAATCTTTAATTCTTACATGCATTCCCAAACTTGAACCCCCCTCCCACCTCCCTCCCCATAACAACTTTCTGGGTCATCCCCATGCACCAGCCCCAAGCATGCTGCATCCTGCGTCAGACATAGACTGGCGATTCAATTCACATGATAGTATACATGTTAGAATGTCATTCTCCCAAATCATCCCACCCTCTCCCTCTCCCTCTGAGTCCAAAAGTCCGTTATACACATCTGTGTCTCTTTCCCTGTCTTGCATACAGGGTCGTCATTCTGGCTTGGAGAATTTTGAGCATTACTTTACTAGCATGAAAGATAAGTGCAGTTATGTGGTAGTTTGAACATTCTTTGGCATTGCCTTTCTTTGGAATTAGAATGAAAACTGACCTTTTCCAGCCCCTGAGCCACTGCTGAGTTTTCCAAATTTGCTAGCATATTGAGTGCAACACTTTCACAGCATCATCTTTTAGGATTTGAAATAGCTCAACTGGAATTCCATCACCCCCACTAGCTTTGTTCATATTGATGCTTCCTAAGGCCCACTTGACTTTGCATTCCAGGATGTCTGCCTCTAGTCCAGTGATCACACCATCATGGTTATCTGGGTCATGAAGATCTTTTTTGTGTGTTCTTCTGTGTATGCTTGCCACCTCTTCTTAATATTTTCTGCTTCTGTTAAATTCAAGGGATTAGATATAATAGAGTGTCTGAAGAACTATTGATGGAGGTTCGTGACATTGTACAGGAGGCAGTGATCAAGACCATCCCCAAGAAAAAGAAATGCAAAAAGGCAAAATGCTTGTATGAGGAGGCCTTACAAATAGCTGAGAAAAGAGAAGCTAAAGGCAAAGGAGAAAAGGAAAGATATAAGAATCTGAATGCAGAGTTACAAGGAATAGCTAGGAGAGATAAGAAAGTCTTCCTCAGTGATCAATGCAAAGAAATAGAGGAAAACAATAGAATGGGAAAGACTAGAGATCTCAAGAAAATCCAAAAATTACCTTTTAAAAAATACTTCTCTATAATTCCAGTCCTTAATTTTCCTTTGCAAATTCCAAAACCAGAGAAGCTCTCAGGGGCCTATGCTCATAATCAGTACACAAATCCACCCTTGACTCTGTATAATGTCTCTCTGTATATGTTTGTCTTGCAGGGTGACTATGAATGAAAAGGACAATTTCATGAATGCTGAAAACCTGGGGATCGTGTTTGGGCCCACCCTGATGAGACCTCCTGAGGACAGCACCCTCACCACCCTCCATGACATGCGGTACCAAAAGCTGATTGTGCAGATCTTAATAGAAAATGAAGATGTTTTGTTTTAATTCACCAGGGAAATGAGTTGAGTGGCCCCAGCCCCATCTAAGTTGATAAGGCTAAAGAAATAAAAACATCTCTTGCACTTGATTTGTTTTCCAAACAAGTGATGGAATTTCCTGGACCACAGTGGATTGCCAGGTTGGCTACTGTGTCTCATAGACACTGGCCCCTCCACGGGAGAACAGCAAGGATGAGGGCAAGAAAAAGTCCTCACCTCGGGTCTTTGCCGTGCCTCGTATGTCTGTTTTGTTGGAAGAGTGATTAATAAATCTTTCTTTAACTTATTAAAAAAACAGCGTAGACCTTTAAACTTCTGTCTTATCAGTAATAAAAGGGAACTTAATTCATAGAGGTACTTGATACAGTTATACATTTTCCACTTACAAAAAGAAGACAATTCTATATGTTAAATGTTAAATGAAACTTATATTGTAAGATGTATTTTTATTTTAGCTTCAAGAATGTTACTTTATTTTAGCAAATAGAACTCAATGCAGTGCATTGATTATTACCCTGTATACCTTGTCCTGCCTTCTTGCTGTGATCCCTGAAAAAGTGTCCCATGAATGCAGTATTATCTTGACATACCTCTGTCCCTATCAGTGCTTTGCAGTGAAATTTCACCTCCCACCTCTGTCCCTGCTTTTAATAGTTTTTGCTGTTAAGCACTGGCATTTCGCCATTGTGCAGTACATGTTTATAGCAACTATAGGATGGCCTGTCACATCTACCCTTTTCTTTCCATAGAAATTTTGTGAAATCCCAAAGTGTGTTTCAGAATTGGTCATCGTTCTTCCATATCATGTGTATACATCACAGAACATGCAGAACATGGTCATTTTACAGAAAATGATTTGGAAACACTGGTTATATCTAGGCCACGTAAAAAGCACTTTTCCTCTTCATTTCAGGCAAGCACTCTGAATTCATCTGTTAATGGCAAGTTGCATTTTCACCATATGTCTGTATTTCTGAAAAGTGAACCTGCAGAGTCATTGTTGATTTTTTTCATTTTTGTTTTATAAACAAGCCTATTTTTTAAAGAATGAATAAGTTTGGTTTTTATGAATATGTGTATCCATCAGAGCACATGGATAATTTAATATGATGGATAATTTAATATGAGTTGATGACTATAGTTTTATCTTATTGGTTCTATTTATCTTATCATGAGCTTTCCACACCAAGATTTCTATATTTTGTAACATAGGTAAAATATTTAAAATGTCAAAAGACTGTAAACCTAAATTTGTTTTTCTTAAACCTAACTGCAGTGTCTTTTCCTCTGATTCTCTGCGATGATTCGTGTTGTCATTCACCAGTCTTGTCTTGGAGTGGCCAGAAGAGAATTACTGTGTGTTAAGTGAGCTGAAAGGGGAGAAGGCAGTGCAGCTGTCGTTCTGGAAATCCCGAGGGCCGTGTGAAAGGCCTTCGCTGGCACTCGGGGGTCAGGATGGTTCTGCTTGGTCCCTGTTAGCATTGTTCCTCCCAGCTATACAGGTTTGTTTGTTGTAGCTTATGTACTTCTTGATACTGTCAAAAAATTATCTGGAAATGGTTTTATTTTGTGAAGTGAACAATACTTTGTAATTTATGATAGTGTAAATGGAAGGAAAAGCATTAAATGTATTAAATTCTCCGTCTATCATTTGGGAAGACATGAAAGAAATTGGTGTTGAGGGAAAGAATATTCACAACACTGCTCCCAGATGGAGTTTAGGCAATAAAGTTTCTATCATCGCCAAAACACAATAAGAAAAGAAAGATCCCACGGAGTCTCCACCTCTGGTCCCACTCCCTCCTCCATTTACCTCCTGGGGAGCCTGCCTGCGATTAAGGTTCCAATACTCGAGCTTCCCTTTCTGTAAGACCCACTGTGTTTATGGCCTTCATTGAGTTATGTGGTCTTTAGAGCAGATCACCCTAGGCTGCCTGCAGGAGGGCAGAACAAATGGAGTCAGAAAGACTCATGTTTGAGTAGCAGAAAGTGAAAGTATTAGTCGCTCAGTTGTGTTCAACTCTTTGCAACCCCATGGACAGTAGCCCATCAGGCTCCTCTATCCATGGGATTCTCCAGGCAAGAAAACGATTGGGTTGCCATTCCCTTCTCCGGGGGATCTTCCCGACCCAGGGATCAAACCTGGGTCTTCTGCATTGCAGGCAGGTTCTTTACCATCTGAGCCGCCAAGGGCCTGTCTGTTATTGGCTGCATATGACCTTGGGAATGAGTTTGCTCCTCTAAAAAACTGGGGGAAATATTCTGATTGGGTTTTAAGAATGATGACTTAGGCGAGGAAAGGATATAACATGAGGTGGAAAAGAAGACACGTGAAAGAAAATGTCAAAAGACTGTAAACCTAAATTTGTTTACAAATTACAAATTTGTCCCAGGTTAAATCCAAGTCCAAGTAATCATAAGGGGTATTATTATAACAGGGCTCTAATGTGTAATGAGGGTCACTTGACTCCTTTGCTCGAATGTGATTACAACACTTGATCCCCTCTAGCTTGCTTTAGTCTGAAGCCTGCTCACTCATGCCTATCTTCCCCACCATCTGGCAGCCTGACGTGGCTCCTCTTACCTGGCTTGAAATTCCTGCCCTTGGAATAACTCTAGTACTTTGACCTGAAAGGAGGCAGTGTTGTTTCCAGAACCCACTGTTAAACTGTCCACAGGTGGGTTGTAAGAGGTGGGACAGGGACAGGGTGGGTAGAGAAAGACCCTTTCCTTTCTCCCATTAACACAAATGGGCACCTGGTCTCCAGGCTTGGAAGGGAGCTGGTGCAGGATTTCAAGAACAGCAGCCTGGAAGGAGCAAGGGAGAAGAGATTTGAGGAGTTAAGGAAAGTAACATAGCACACAGGAGTGCTACCTGGGCCGTCCTGCCTGCAACTGAAAACCCAACTCAGGTAGCTTACAAGTTCCCAAGATCTACCAATCCCCAAATCCATAGTCAATCTTTTGATTTTAAAAATGTGATATTCATCAATTTTCAATGAATACTTAACAAGCACTTATTAATGGGCCAGACATTGAATACTGGCAATGAAAAGGTTTACATCACTTGCTGTGCTTCAGTTCAGTTCAGTCACTCAGTCGTGTCCGACTCTGTGACCCCATGAATCCCAGCACACCAGGCCTCCCTGTCCATCACCAACTCCTGGAGTTCACTCAGATTCACGTCCATCGAGTCAGTGATGCCATCCAGCCATCTCATCCTCTGTCACCCCCTTCTCCTCCTGCCCCCAATCCCTCCCAGCATCAGAGCCTTTTCCAATGAGTCAACTCTTCGCATGAGGTGGCCAAAGTACTGGAGTTTCAGCTTCAGCATCATTCCTTCCAAAGAAATCCCAGGACTGGTCTCCTTCAGAATGGACTGGTTGGATCTCCTTGCAGTCCAAGGGAACTCGCTGTCATGTCTGACTCTTTCTGACCACATGGACTGTAGCCCACCAGGCTCCTCTGTCCATGGGGATTCTCCAGGCAAGAATACTGGAGTAGGTTGCTATGCTCTCCTCCAGGGGATTTCCCCTCCCCGGGAATCGAACACAGGTCTCCAACATTACAGGCAAATTCTTTACCACTGAGCCACCTGGGAAGCCCAAGAACTCTGGAGTGGGTAGTCTATCCCTTCTCCAGGGGAACTTCTGACCCAGGAATCAAACCAGGGTCTCCTGCATTACAGGCGGATTCTTTACCAGCTGAGCTACCCGGGAAGCCCTTATGTCACTTGGAAGAATTAAACAATACGTTTAGTTTGGCTGGACAGAGAAAACTGGTCATGTAAAGGATTTTAGACTCTAACCTAAACAAGTCTGGTGCTACTGTTTTGTTTTTTTTTAATTAACTTAGTTTTGGAGTAGTCTTATATTTACAGAAGAGTCGCAACGCTTCTGCAGAGGGTCCCTGTGCCCTCTTCACCCACTCCCCTAATGTAAACATCTTACATAACCACAGTAAACTAAGAAACGGACATTAGTACTTTACTATTAACTGAACTCCAGGCTTTATTCAGGTTTTATGTGTTTTCCACTAATGTCCTTTCTCTGTTCCAGGACGTAATCTAGGTCACCACATTGCATTTAGCGTTAATGGGTTTTAAGAAACAAATGACACAATTGGGCTTACATTTTTAAAAGATCACTTACTTGACTGTGGATCCATCAGAGAATATGTGGGCAGATGAATGTAGTGAGGTTAGACTCAGGGAGTCACTCAGATGTTGTCATTTAGAGGACTAAGGTGATATAGCCTGGATCAAGTGGTAGCAAAGCAGAGATAAATAGAACTGAGTTCTATTTAGGAGGCAGAGTTGTAAAAGTTTGGTTATAGATTGGATTAAAGAACCAAGAAGGGGGCTTCCTTGGTGGCTCAGTGGTAAAGATTCAGTCTGCCAATGCAGGAGATGGGGTTTGATTCCTGGCATAACCCCCAAGACTTCCAACAATAGTACAAAGCTACTGTAATCAAAACAGTGTGGTATTGGCATTAAAAACAGACATATGGATCAATGGAACAGAAGAGACCAGAAACAAACCCACACACCTACAGTCAATTACTCTTCAACAGAGGGGGCAAGAAGATACAATGGGAAAAAAAAAATCTCTTGAGCAAGTGGTGTTGGGAAAGTTGGACAGTCACATGTAAACCAATTAAGTTAGAACATATCCTCTCATCATATACAAAAATAAACTCAAAATGGCTTAAAGACTTAAACATAAAACATGACACCATAAAATTCCTAGAAGAGAACATAGGCAAAACATTCTCTGACATAAATTGTACCAATGATATAAACTGACTGACCTTAGGAGGCTAGGTCAGTCTCCTAAGGCAATAGAAATAAAAACAAAAACAAACAAATGGGACCTAATCAAACTTACAAGCTTCTACACAGCACAGAAAACCATAAACAAAACGAAAACACAACCTACAGAATGGGGGGAAATATTTGCAAATGATGCAACCAGCAAGGGCTTAATTTCCAAAATATACAAACAGCTCAAACAACTCAACAACAAAAACAACCCAATCCAAAGAGCAGAAGCCCTAAATAAGACATTTCCCCAAAGAAGAACTACAGATGGCCAATAGACACATGTAATGATGCTCAATATTGCTAATTATTAGAGAAATGCAAATCAAAATTATAATAAGGTACCATCTCACCGGTTAAAATGGACATCCAAAGTCTACAAATAACAAATGCTGGAGAGGGTATGGAGAAAAAGGAACCCTCCTTCACTGTTGGTAGCAATGTAAATTTGTACAACCATTATGGAAAACAATATGGAGGCTCCTTAAAAAACTAAATATGGAACTACCATACAATCCAGTAATCCCACTTCTGGGCATGTACTGAGAGAAGATATATGCGTCCCAGTGTTCATTGCAGCACTGTTGGCAATAGCCAAAACATGGAAGCAACTTAAGTGTCCACTGACAGAGAAGGGGATAAAGAAGATACGCTACATAGACACAATGGAATACTACTCAGCCATGAAAAACAATGAAATAACACCATTTGTAGCAACATGAATGAACCTAGAGATTATCATACTACATGAAGTTAGAAAGACAAAAGCCATATGATATCACTTGTATGTGGAATCTAAAATATAACATAAATGAACCTGTCTATGAAACCAAAAAAGAAGCGCAGGCATAGAGAACAGGCTGGTGGTTGCCAAGGTGGAGGGGGTTGGGGGAGCGATGGACTGGGAGGTTGGGTATAACAGATGTAAACTTTTATATATCAAATGGATTATCAACAAGAACCAATAGAGCACAGAGAACTATCTTCAATATCCTATGATAAACCATAATGAAAAGAATATTAAAAAGAATATATATATGTACACACAAGTATATATATGTATATACATATATGTGTATGTAACTGAATTGCTTTGCTGTGCAGCAGAAATTAACACATTATAAATCAACTATATTTCAGGTAAAAAAACAAGAATGGAAAAGAAAAGAGTGGCCACCATTGCACACAGAACCCAGGATTTTTTTTCCCTTTTTTACCCACCAGGAGCTTAAATACTGGTGACATGGGAGCTGATATTACTAATACATATACAATATTACTAATAGCACTCACTACTTGGGGAGGAAAATCCAAATTTCTCTGTTAAAAAAAAACTTTCTCAAGTTCAGTGAAAGGGAACACAGCAACACAGTAGCAAACACAGTCGATAAACGTGCACCACCGCAGAGGTAAGGAAAAATCAAGCAACTTAATAACCTCACCTGTTTTCCCTTGTTCTTCAGGAAGAATTCTTTCTGCTCTCTGATACAGGTAAGCAAAGTCCGAGGCATAAACAAATGAAAAAAATATATGTTATACCCCCAGTCATAAGTGTGACCTCAAGTGTTGTGTGACCAACAGAACCCAACAAAGCTTCAACCTTAGAATACAGCCATCCCATGAGGCTAATGGTTACTGTACTTCCATTTCTAGCCATGCTAAGTTGGAGCCCAAACACCAAGTTTAATTCGCTGCCTTTAAACCAATTCACAGCATACGTATTCTGAGCAAGTGCTAAGGACTCCTCACCAGTCCCAAACACAAACTTTCCAAACTCCATCAGCCAAAAAGCATTAAATAGTCCACCCAGAGCAAAATAAGCTGCCCAATGCAAATAAAGCAACTAAAAATAATGGCTCCCCATCATATTCCAAATACTCAGTGGATCAAAAAGCCACCAAAGAAACACAAAGCTACGTTGGGTCAATAATACCAGGCATACAGCAGCATCAACTTCGTGGTGCTCACCCACATATTCCATTTAACCTGAGTCTGAAGGGCAGCAGGATTATCACAGCCAAAAATGCTGCTGAAGCCAAGGACGTACATCAGAAACAGCACCGAAAGCCAGCACGCCAGGCCGCTGGGGACGCCGAGGGCCGCAGCACCATTGGGGGGCAGCAGGGGTGGTGGGGCCACCTGGCAGTGGCGCCCTCGTTTCCTCATCTTCCTCCTGCTCCCTAGGTCAGTGGGAGACGTAGAAGTGACATGCAACTCCGGGAGGAAGCCACCGTGCTCACATGACCACAGTCGCTCATGTGAGGACGCCTCACTTACGTGTTCAACAAGCCCTCCAGGTGATTCCAATGTCTGCATTAGAGCAGAACCGGTATAGAGCAATCAGGGTTTCACCTGAACTGGGAATCAACCCATTCTCTCCAAGGTGTTTGGATATCTGAAGAAACTTGGGAATTAGTAACAGAGAAGGGAAAATAGCTTTGTAGCACTGGGAAGGTTGTTCAGACTTTCAGAGGCTGAATAAGACCCTCCACTGCCATAGTCTAAGGTCCCCGTAGGCTTCTCACCTCCATAACCACAGAACCAACTTAATCTCTAAAATGACACTGTCCAGCCTGTAAGCTTCATGAAAGCAGGAATCTGGTCTAGGCCGAGCATACAGTAGGCACTCAAACATTTTCTAAGTTAATAGCATAGTCCTACAAATACTCAAATGCCCTGTAGTATTTCAGTTTCATGGAGGAGGGGTTGATTGCAGAAGCAGAAGACTCTGAAAATGCACACTGACTCTTGTCCACCATTTAGATTCGATCCAGGGTCTGAACCCTTAAGGTACTGAAGCTTTCTGGGAACTAGTTATCCATTTCTCACCTAATCTTTACCATATTCTTTCTCCTTCCATCCAGAAGGAATGATTAAGTCTCAAAATAATTCAGTTTGGAGACTCTGAAGATCTAAGTCTCTAGTTCAGTTGCCTTTTGTATGTGTGTGTGTTCAATCCTCAGTCCTCTCCGACCCTTTGTGACCCCATAGACTATAGCCCGCCAGGCTCCCCTATCGATGAGGATCCTCCAGGCAAGAATACTGGAGTAGGTGGCCATGCCTTCCTCGAGGGGACCTTCCCGACCCAGGGATCGAACCTGTGTCTTTCACGCCTCCTGAATTGGCAAGTGAATCCCTTACCATGAGCCACCTGGGAAGCCCCCAATTACCTGTTACACAAGTCAGTTACAGGTTACAACCCCCTTGTTTCAATCCTGGCTCTTAACACTTTCTGATAGTGTAATTTAGGGAAAGTTACTCTACTTCTTAAACCTCAGTTTCCTTGTCATTATCGTGAACTTGTATTGTTACTGATTCCATGGAACAACTGTTGAGGCTTAAGATAATCTGTATATAGCACTCAGTATAGTATTGGGGGCACAGAGTAAGACAAATGTTTATCTAAAAACTCAACAGCTGGAGGAGACTTTTATGAGAAGGCTTATACCATTCGTATCCTTCACAGCTGTGAGACATCATCACTCATTGTTGCCTAGAAAATTGGAGTTACAGAAATTTTAGCAATTTACTGCCCAATGAGTTTTTAAAACCAAGCCATACCTGCTTGTGCTGTGATATGGTGGAAAGGTATCATGGGAGCCCTACGATAGCACTGGATTTATTTTTTTTAATTTATTTATTAATTTTAACTGGAGGCGAATTACAGTTTTGTAGTGGTTTTTGCCACACATTGACATGAATCAGCCATGGGCGTACATGTGTTCCCCATCCTGAACCCCCCTCCCACCTCCCTCCCCATCCACCCCTCAGGGTCATCCCAGTGCACCAGCCCTGAGCACCCTGTCTCATGCGTCAAACCTGAACTGGCAATCTACTTCACATATGATAATATGCATGTTTCAATGCTATTCTCTCAAATCATCCCACCTTTGCCCTCTCCCACAGAGTCCAAAAGTCTGTTCTTTACATCTATTTCTCTTTTGCTGTCTCGCATACAGGGTCATCATTACCATCTTTCTAAATTCCATATATATGTGTTAGTATATTGTATTGGTGTTTTTGTTTCTGGCGCACTTCACTCTGTATAATAGGCTCCAGTTTCATCCACCTCATTAGAACTGATTCAAATGCATTCTTTTTAATGGCTGAGTAATCCTCCATTGTGTATATGTACCACAGCCTTCTTATCCATTTGTCTGCCAATGGACATCTAGGCTGCTTCCATGTCCTGGCTATTGTAAACAGTGCTGCGATGAACGTTAGGGTACACGTGTCTCTTTCAGTTCTGGTTTCCTCAGTGTGTATGCCCAGCAGTGGGATTGCTGGGTCATGTGGCAGTTCTATTTCCAGTTTTTTAAGGAATCTCCACACTGTTCTCCATAGTGGCTGTACTAGTTTGCATTCCCACCAACAGTGTAAGAGGGTTCCCTTTTCTCCACACCCTCTCCAGCATGTATTGTTTGTAGACTTTTTGAAGGCAGCCACTCTGGCGTGAGATGGTACCTCATTGTGGTTTTGATTTGCATTTCTCTGATGATGAGTGATGTTGAGCATCTTTTCATGGAGCACTGGCTTTAGAGCCACAAGACCCAGCTCAGTCACAGATCAAGGCTTCCAACATTTCTGAGCCTCAGTTTTCTCCCCTCTGAAACTTAAAAATTAGTGCCTGTCTGTCTCTCTGAGGCAGCAACCTCACGGGTTGCCACTAAAGCCAGCTGGCACAGGAACAGCTGTGGAGGCGCGGTGGCACACCTTCTCGCCTGCAGGTCCAGCTTCAGCCCTTGCGCTCCCCACAGGGTGCTCTGCCTGGAGCCCCACCAGCCGCACTGAGACTCCGGGTCTCTGCTTGCTTGGTTTCTCATTTGCAGGCACAGTTGACCACTCCCTTTTTCTCACACTCCCTCTCTGTTGGCTGCTGTGACACCACCTCACCCCCTCAACATGCCAGAGACAGGTCAGTCCCTACAGAAGCAGAAGGAGGTGTCCAGGAGGGATATTTTTAGGAAAAACAAAATGGAACATATGTATGTATTGATATGACAGCACCTGGTAGAAAGTACCAAGAAACCATTGGGAGGTGTAGGAAAAATCAGAAATAGGACCCAAAACAAGCAGATTGAAAGGACTGAGGTGGAGGGAGAGTGGACAAGGAGAGGTCATTATTAACTTTAGAAAAAGACAAAAAGTTGGGAAGCAAATATAATGATCTGTGCATTATAATGCTTAGCCTGAACAATATCTACAAAGGCACAATAATATCAAAATGCAATAGTCAATTAAACAAAAGCTGTAATATGACCCTACTGGGATCTGTGAGAAGGGAAGCAGAAGGCATGATGGTATAAGAGAACAAAATCCTCAAATATCATAACAGGAAATTAATAGAAGTCAAATACGGATTAATCAAAAGAGAGAATAAAACACATATTATTTGGAAATACAGAGACGTGCATGTGCCACGAGTAAAAAGCCAAAATTGTTGAAGGCGGTTGGGGAAGAGAACTAAGAGAAGAAATGAGGTGAGAAATCCGTGTGGGGACTTCCCCCGTGGTCCAGTGGTTAAGACTTTGTTTTCTAAGGCAAGGGGGTGCAGGTTTGATCCCTGGTCGAGGAGCTAAGATCCCACATGCCTCACAGCCATAAAAACCCATAAAACAGAAGCAATATTGTAACAAATTCAATAAAGACTTTGAAAAATGGTCCACATCAAAAAGAAAAGAAAAAGAAACCCCTGTTAGTTACTATAATCACTTTAATAACATTTGACTTTTGAACTTGGTGTGCAATATATTCAGTTCAGTTCACAGTTCAGTCGCTCAGTCGTGTCCGACTCTTTGCGACCCCATGAACCACAGCACGCCAGGCCTCCCTGTCCATCACCAACTCCCAGAGTCCGCCCAAACCCATGTCCATCGAGTCGATGATGCCATCCAACCATCTCATCCTCTGTGGTCCCCTTCTCCTCCTGCCCTCAATCTTTCCCAGCATCAGGGTCTTTTCCAGTGAGTCAGCTCTTCCCATCAAGTGGCCAAAGTATTGGAGTTTCAGCCTCAACATCAGTCCTTCCAATGAACACCCAGGACTGATCTCCTTCAGGATGGACTGGTTGGATCTCCTTGCAGTCCAAAGGACTCTCAAGAGTCTTCTCCAATATTACTTTAATAAACTAAAAACTAATTTCTGGAAACAATAGTGCTGTGTCTGCATAGCAGAGCCATGATGCTCCTGTTGTTTCCCTCCTGTGGGTCTGATTCAGTGGTGTGGGTTGTATACTAAGATTCCAGGAGCTAATGGGGCAGCACACATTAAACATATTCCTTGGCTTGTGCCTCAGTCACAGGTCAGTAGGGGCCTTACTGCTAAGGATTCTGCATTGTGATTTGCTGATCCTTTTCTGGTAACTTTGCTTTCAAACTTAACGGAGCACACTTCCTCCTTTCACAACAGGTAATGCACTTGCAGTGCTGAAAGGATGAACAGCATTCTTGAATCACATACAGAAAACTTCTGCTTGATTTGATTTAATCATCAGGTATGTTTCTGAAAAAAAAAAAAAGTTTCAGAGCAAATTGTTGCATATTAAATACTCTCCAGTAACTTTTAACATGATATTCTTTGGGGGAGTGGGGTGGAAACAACGGGCCCCAACCAACAATAATGACAGTGAATTTTAAGACTCTCTACTCATTATTTTCCAAAAGCACTTGGAAGTGATTGACTTCTAGAGTCTGTTCACAGTGCTTTCCTACACAGCCAATGAAAGAAGTCAGTCAAGGAGAAACTAACATTTACTGAGTGCCTATTACATGTCCGGCACTGTGCTGGGGACTTAATAAATGTATTGTCTCAGGCAAAGGAGAAGACGGGATGAATTGAGAGAGTACCATTGACATGCATAACTGCTGCTGCTAAGTCCCTTCAGTCGTGTCCGACTCTGTGACCCCATAGACGGCAGCCCACCAGGCTCCCCCATCCTGGGATTCTCCAGGCAAGAACACTGGAGTGGGTTGCCATTTCCTTCTCCAATGCATGAAAGTGAAAAGTGAAAGTGAAGTCGCTCAGTCATGTCCGACTCTTTGCGACCCCATGGACTGCAGCCTACCAGCCTCCTCCGCCCATGGGATTTTCCAGGCAAGAGTACTGGAGTGGGGTGCCATTGCCTTCTCCATATAACTACCATGTGTAAAAAAGATAACTAGTGGGAAGCTGTGATATAACACAGGGAGCCCTGTGACATTCTGTGACGACCTAGAGGGGTGGGATGGGGCAGGGAAGCTCATGAGGGAGGAGATATGTACATACTTATGGCTGACTCATGTTGCTGTACGACAGAAACCAACCCAACTTTGTAAAGCAATCATCCTCCAATTAAGAATAAATTAAAAAAAATTTTTTTAATATATCATCTGCTTGAATCTTGGCAACCATCCAGAGAAGTAGGTACTATTATCCCCACTTTACATTTAAGGAAACCAGAGCCTAAAGATATTAAGTAATTTCCCCAAAGCCACACAGTTCGTAATTCAAACCAACCATCAAGTCTTTACACAAGAAATGTATATAATTACAATTCCCAGTGTTAGTTTGAGCTTTGAGTGCTCTGTGATTCCATTGGGCTTTAATATGCAAGCAACCACATATGATTTAGCATTGTTCTAAGTGGGAAACTTAGAAGATGATGACCTAATTCGAATATTTTCAGTATGACTACCTCTTTTGATATAATAGCCTTGATACCAATAAACACTTATTGATCTAATGATTAACTAAATGGCAATATGAGAGTCAAATGGAAGAAGAACACTGTATTAAGGAAAAAGTAATTAAAACTGAGTCAAAATAATTGTACCTCTTATGCTCCTGTGACCTTGAGCAAACTGCTTCAACTTTCTAAGATAAAACCGTAGAACTTGTAATCTCTCTCTCAGGGTTGCTCTGCCATTAAAAAAAAAAAAAAAAAAAGTGGGAAGAACAGTAACCACTTTTGGATAAACACACAGCAAAGTGAAAGCCCAGAGTAAGCATTTAAAATCTGAAGCCGTTTCCCCCACTATGTAACTTAAATTACGTCAAATAGGTGAACCTGAATGTTCCTGAAGAGTGGACAGTGTGAGATTTACCTGTGTTGGCACTGAGCAGAAAGCTGAGTCCCAAAACTTTGATGCATCTTTTCTAACAGCCTGTGATAGAAAAGCAGCTATTTCTTACAGACTTCTGACTCAGACAGTAAAGAATTTGTTTACAGTGTAGGAGACCTGGGCTTGATCCGTGGGTCAGGAAGATTGCCTGGAGACAGGAATGGCTACCCACTCCAGTATTCTTGCCTGGAGAATCCTATGGACAGAAGAGCCTGGTGGGCTACAGTCTATGGGGTCACAAAGAATCAGACAAGACTGAGCAACTACTACTTTCACTTTCAAGTTTGACACTGGCTTTGAAGCAGGTGAGGAGACCAAAAGATTCCCTCCCTGCATCATGTTACCCTCCCATCAGCTATCCACCTCATGCCTGTACACATGTGACCTAATGGGCTGACACATCAACACAGCACAAAGGAGAAAATAAAATCTGACAAATGGAGCATAACCAAATCGACTCTTTGAAAAGGGAAACGAACAACCACGGATAGCAAATCACCTTTTACAGGATCTAGTTTACCCTGGCCCTGACCTGGATCCAGGTGACCAGCCAGAGAACATTACACACAACTTTTACTTACATCAGTGATTTTCTGATAAACACTAAAGTGGCATTATCTTTGTTTCCTGAGAGAGTCAGGATGTGCTGTGGAACCATGTTCTGAAATGTCATGTCCTCTAAATCATTCATTTATTCCTCAAGTACAATATTTAATAAAATATCAGCTGCCATCCTCTGGTATTACACTGTTCTGCACAATCCACATCTTACCCCCTAACCTCATCTCCTTCAATGTGTATTGCAACATGATAGTATTCTTCCAGTTTTAAGGAAATCACAAAAATGTATCAGGTAATTTGGCATACCTACTGTTTTCACTCCTCAGAATTAAAGAAAATCAGGCTATTCCTTTTTTATATAACTTTTTTTAACTAATTAATTTGGTTTCATTGGGTCTTAGTTGGCAGCAGACACAATCTTTCTTGCATCAGGCAGGATCTTTCACTGCGGCACAGACTCTCTAGCTGTGGCATACCGGCTCAGTTGCTTCACGGCATGTAGGATCTTAGTTCCCTAACCAGGGATCGAACCCATGTCCCTGCATTGCAAGATGGATTCTTTACTACTGGACCACCAGGGAAGTCCTCAAATCAGGCTATTCTTATGAATAATAACCAATTAAAACTTTTTAAAACATTTCTTTTTACAAGTCAGTCATATTATAACCAAGAAAGCATTCCTATTTATGCATTGGATGGTCACACATTCAACAATATTAAAAACTATTATCGTCAGGCAGATGCCAAGTCCTAAAGACTCATAGTAACCTGTTCTAGTACTCCCCAGGTGGCGCTAGTAGCAAAGAACCCACCTGCTAATATGGGAGATGTAAGAGACATGAGTCCGATCCCTGGGTTGGAAAGATCCCCTGGAGGAGGGCACAGCAATCCACTCCAGTAATCCTTGCCTGGAGAATCCCTTGGACAAGGCAGCCTGATGGGCTACAGTCCATGGGGTCACAAGGACACAAATGAAGCAACTTAGCACACACATGCCAAGTGCTCATGGAAAGGCATAGCACAGTGCTAAGTCAGTCTCTCGACTCTGAAGCCAGTTTTCCTGGGGTCAAATGCTGACTCTAGTACTTACTGGCTGTGTGACCTTGGGCAAGAAACTTAAGTTCTTAGTGTCTCAGTTACCTCATCTATAATAATAGTGCCTGTTTCATAAGGGCTTTTAGGAAGATTAAATAACTTAGTATTTATAAAGCAATTAGAACTATACCTAGTACCTAGAAAGTGTTCTGTAAATGATCACTAAATACACTGGAACTCACTTTCTAGTGACGGAGTCAGACAATAAATAAATATGAAAATTACAGTCGAGTCATGGGGACAAACACCAAGCAAACAATTTACAATAAAATGAAAACACACCCACTCCTGCCAATGGCACGCCAGGTTATTTGGCTAAATTCTCCTGTTGGAAACAATTGGGCACCAAACCAATTGTTTTGGTTTCCTCCTGAAGGAAAAGGGACAGAATTTTAAGTGAGTGTAGGGCTCATCCAAAAAAGAGCAATTAATAGAACATCCTTCCCTTGATAAGCATTGACCCCCAAAGGGTTTGAGCAATCCAGAAGTAAACTATGCTTATCCCCCCAACAGGTCTTCATGGAAAGTTAAGCTAATTTGGAGCAGAAAAGATCTGGGGAGGGTAGGGAGGCTTGTCCCAGGTGTGACTATGGGCTGCTGCTGCTGCTGCTGCTAAGTCACTTTCAGTCGTGTCCAACTCTGTGCGACCCCAGAGACGGCAGCCCACCAGAGTCCCCCATCCCTGGGATTCTCCAGGCTAGAACACTGGAGTGGGTTGCCATTTCCTTCTCCAATGCATGAAAGTGAAAATGAAAGTGAAGTCGCTCAGTTGTGTCCGACCCTTAGCGATCCCATGGACTGCAGCCCACCAGGCTCCTCCGTCCATGGGATTTTCCAGGCAAGAGTACTGGAGTGCGGTGCCATTGCCTTCTCCAGACTATAGGCTAACAGTCTCTTGTTCTGGTTATCCCAAAACATGACTTATACTAAGCCATGAACCTAGTCTACAGTGGCCCCTAAGATCTTGAAAAGAATTTCTAGAAAAAGTGACTTTTGATTAGGTCTTAAATTTTCCTACAAATAATTTTTTAAGGAAAATGAGGAGCATACAATAATATCCAAGAATACTAAGGAACCAGATTCAGAAAAGAGGAGGCTAGGAGAGTTGGGAAGAGTCAGCTGGTGATGGCTGAATTTCAGAGAGAGGCTGAACTGTACAAACTAGCCTTACTTAGGTCAAGTTTGGAACTGACATGATTAGTAATATTTTGGGACTATAATTTTTATACTTCTAGATATGCATTCACGTTAACTGACAGGGCACAGGATGAGATGCTATGAACAGTGGATTCCACCATCAGGCATGGGTGCAATGTCCTCTCTTTAAAAGTTTACAAACTAAATCCAACAAGACTGATGTGAATACACAGAAACAAGAAAAGAAATATTAAATTACCAGTACATGGATAACTATAAAGGAAAAGGCCATGGGAGCAGCAAATCCAATTTTCAAAGAATGGAAGAGTCCATAAAAGAAAGGGATGATGGAAGGGGGAAGGGAGGGGAAGGAAGGGAAGAGAAGAGAGAAGGTGAATGGAGAAAATGTGAAAATAGGGGGCAAAAAGAGTAAAAGGACTAACACCGAAACATCAACCATGGTCATTCCTGGGTGAAGAGAATATAAATGATCTGTATTTTCTTCATTTTGATTAGCTGTATGTCTTATATTTTCTCATCGCATGTTTTCCTTGCCCTAGTTGACACCATAAATGCTTTAAAGAGAGAGCAATTTCTCAGCCTCTGATGCAATGCCAGATTTACTAAAATTGCAAATGCAAGTTTAAATTCTAAAGTTTCTCTTTTAATTTCTAGTATGCAAACCTTGCTCTCTAGAAATTCATTCTCTGTTGTCTTTTAATATAATCATTTATTGCACTTAAAGGTCACCTGAGAAATAAACAATATAGTTTTTTTTAAAAAGAAACTGTCTTTTCTCAAACCATCAACACATTTCTGAAAAATTTTAAATGACAAGAAAAAAATATTATGAAGAAATGTAAGTACTGCCCAATCTAAGCTTATTTAAATTGAAAGTCACGACTACTCACTGGGTAGATAAACCAACTTTTAAGTGTATCTACACTGTATTCATAATTTACCAATGTAGAGGTTTAGGACCCACCCCCCTCCCCCATGTTCTCTTTATAGAAACAAACTGCAGGATTCCTAGATCAATAGTTACATAATAAAACCGTATTAACATTAACTCTCTTTTCTTTTCTTTTCTTTTTTTTTTTTTGCATGGGATTGGTTATGAAAATTTTTATAAATTTAAACAATTCTAGATTCAAAAATGGAGGAAAATAAGTTTTAATTGTTTTTACTTAAAACTCTGTCTTTAAAAGTCAAACTACCATGATATCTCAGATAGTCTGATTCACCTCATCTTTTGGATTTACTCAGCATTTTGGATTTACCCAGGTTTGTACACATACCTTTATCTACTCATTTCCTTAAGTCCAAGCCTTTTCAATGAGAGTGCCTTCTTTTGCAGATGCATCCCTGGCCTCTAAAAACTTCCCCATTACTTAAATATTTCACTAAATCATTTTTCCAGGAAGAACTGTTCAGATTGAGCCAGAAAAAAATGTGACAACGCTACCTGTTTGCCTTTTGAAAAATATCTTTTTTTTTTTCTATAATCTACTACATTATATCAAGGAGGGATGTTTTGGGCTGCAAGTAACAGAAAACTGTAGTTTGTAAAGCTGTGGTTAAATCACAGGAATCCATATTATCTCACTGAATTAGTAGTCAGGAGCTAGATCATTCCAGCGCTCCTCAGGGGCTCACCCGTGTCACAGAAAATACTTGTTCTATTTGTCCCGCTCCCATGTCATCAGCCTTAGTGTGCTGGGCTTTATTCCCATGTCTGTTGCCTCACTGTTGCATGATGGCAGCTGCACTCTCACACTGCACTGCAACATAAGAATGAAGGATAGTGC
Organism: Ovis aries; assembly: GCF_016772045.2. Lineage (NCBI taxonomy): Eukaryota > Metazoa > Chordata > Mammalia > Artiodactyla > Bovidae > Ovis > Ovis aries. Next base: position 68,157,860 of record NC_056057.1, on the reverse strand, counting down.
AAAAGATGTTCTTCTGTCAGAAGGCTCTGTCCTCTGTTCAGGAAGGAGCATTTCCAGAAGTCTTCCTATAGCCCCTGAAGTCAGAACTGGATCATGTGTGTGCTCCTAGTTACAAAGAAGTCTGTCAAAGTATCTCTCCTTTAAGCCTCTAATTAAACTCAGGCTCCTCTTTTGTATGAACTGAATGAAAGAGTGTCCTGTTGATTTTACCTCCTAAATCTCTTTGGCATAAATCTCATTCTCCTCAGCGGTAAAAGAATCTGCCTGCCAATGCAGGAGACACAGGAGATAGGAGTTCGTTCCCTGGGTTGGGATGATCCCCTGGAGGAGGAAATGGCAACCCACTCCAGTATTGTTACCTGGAGAATTCAATGGACAGAGGAGCCATGGGGTTGTAAAGAGTGGGACATGACCCATAATTCCGTGCGCTCGCCCCTCCCGCCCTCTTTCCGTGCCGCCATAATGGTGCGCATGAATGTCCTGGCTGATGCTCTCAAGAGTATCAATAATGCCGAGAAGAGAGGCAAACGCCAGGTCCTTATTAGGCCGTGCTCCAAAGTCATCATCAGGTTTCTAACAGTGATGATGAAGCATGGTTACATTGGCGAATTTGAAATCATTGATGATCACAGGGCTGGGAAAATTGTTGTGAACCCTCATAGGCAGGCTAAATAAGCATGGAGTGATCAGCCCCAGATTTGATGTACAACTCAAAGATCTAGAAAAATGGCAGAATAACCTGCTCCCATCCCGTCAGTTTGGTTTCATTGTACTGACAACCTCAGCTGGTATCATGGACCATGAAGAAGCAAGACGAAAACATACAGGAGGGGAAATCCTTGGATTCTTTTTCTAGGGATGTAATACATACAAATAAAATGCCTCGGGGCGAGGGGGAGAGTGGGACATGACTAAATAGAGTGATTGGGCATGCACACATTCTCCTCACCATCCACACTTCCAGCACTCTCCCACCAGCCATCAAAATATCCCACCTGACATATTCCAGCGGTTCCTACCTGGTTTTCCCATAGTCCCCTCTTCCATCTACTCTGTACAGCTTCAGTGATATTTTAAATGCAGATCTTACCATATTACTTTCCCTTTGATGAATTACGTTCAAAAATCCTACAAATGACAAGGTCCTGAATGGTCTGCTCACACCCACCTTTCTAGCTTTGTCTCTTGCAGTGTGTTGCTCACTTTGCACTCAGATCACACTGGCCTCTTCACTCCTTAAAAATCCTAAGCTCCTGCACAGCTCATGGTCTTTGTGTGTGCTCTTCCCTCCGACTGGAGTGATCATCTCCATTCTCCATCTCCCTAGTCCCTTCTACCTCATTTCTTCTCAGTTCTCAGGTCTCCATTTTAATGTTTTTACTGCACTCAAGGGTTATGTGTAAGGTGTTATCAAACCAATGAAACATAGAAATATTCCAAAAGTTGTTAAGCACAAATGGGAGTGATGTAAGAGACTGAACTTTTTTAATTTCAGCAGTTGGATGTTGATCTATTAAGAAAATGCTGGCCCTCTGCACTGGAGAAGGAAATGGCAACCCAGTGTTCTTGCCTGGAGAATCCCAGGGATGGGGGAGCCTGGTGGGCTGCCGTCGATGAGGTTGCAGAGTCGGACACAACTGAAGTGACTTAACAGTAGCAGTCTGTTCAGTCATGCTAGATGAGGAGCCATTTGGCAGGACTCATTTTCTTTTCCTAATTTTTTTTTTTCCTTCACCCATTTGATCAACAAACAATGTAGCAACCCAGGTGTACCACTTTCCAGCAGGGAGGGTTCCTCAGACTGGGCCTTCCTCCTTGGTCCGGTGTCTTCTCTGTAACAGAATGGGACTATGACAAATTGTTCTGTCCTCCTCTCACAGTTGGTGGCTTATCTTTGTTCCATTCTCGTGCTGTGATTGTAAGTTTTCTCTCTAAAATTAATTCCAATAAATATATGAAAATGCATCACTTTCAAATACATGCTGCTGTGGTTATCATTTTAAAAACCCAAGAATGCTGCTTGGGGCTGGTGCATGGGGATGACCCAGAGAGATGTTGTGGGGAGGGAGGTGGGAGGGGGGTTCATGTTTGGGAACGCATGTAAGAATTAAAGATTTTAAAATTTAAAAAAATAAAAAATAAAAAAAATAAAAATAAAAAATAAAAACCCAAGAATGCTAAACTAAGAAGTTAAAAATATAAAGTATTTGTATTTTTACCATATTTCAAAAATTGAAACGATCTATAAGAATTTCTATTAATTCCAAAATTTAAGTTATGGAATACCTAGGTATCGTGTCTTCCACTACTTTCACCCCTTCGGCAAGTCCTCAGAACCAACATGCTGGGATGTCGGTGGCTCCAGTCCTTCAGAGAAGTTACACACTGAGCTCAGGGAGCAGCAAAACAGTTCTTTGAAAAAGAAATGCATCCTGGAAGATGAAGCCGGTTGCACCTCTGCCTTTATTAGTGAAAATTCCCTATGTCAAAGCCTTTCTGTCCAGGTAACGAAAACCACCCATTTGTTCCTGGGAACAAAAGCCTCCTGAAACTTGACCGGCAATGGGCAGGTTCACTTACTTCACTTCCAGTTCTGGGCAGGATTTGTACTCCCCGAGTGCAGTGGCGCTCCACGGACTTCCAGACCCGAGAAAAGGTAATTCCCATGCTCACTGAGTCGTGCTGAGCCCCACACTGAGGGGCAAGCTGTGGTATAAGGTGCCGATAAAACCCCGGGGAGCCGGAGTCAGATCTCCGGGGTACAAATACAGCTCTACCAGGTACCAGCCATGTAACCTTGGGCAACCGTTTACCTTTCACAGCTAAGTTCTCCTCGCCTGTCAACTGAGGATAATCATAGTTCTTACCTCCTAGGATTGCTGGGAGGAGGAGTAAATGAGTTAATCCACAGAAAGCTCTTGGAACAGCGCCTGGCTAGCACATAACGAACCTGTTAATGTTACAGCCTTTCAACCCAGGGCCCCTGCAGCTCTGCAATATTTTGCCTGGTTATGGAACGGCTCCTGAGAGTTACAAAACTTGAGATTCCAGGAGCTGAGTGGCCACAGCCGGTGAATCGGAGAGTAAAGGAAAAAAGAAATTGGGGTAGGGACAGAGGGAGAACTGCGACTTTTGTCCACCGGCGCCCACCTGCAGCCTTGATCTCTCTGCCTCCGTTTCTTCTTCCAGGAGTCCGGCTCCGGAGCGGCGCACACTCAGCCTTTCTCCAATCAGACATCCCAAGGCCGCGCCACGTATGCGACCTGGTCCAATCTCGTCCCTGGAGGGCGGGAACGCGAACTTTCTACCTGCACCTGTGGCTGTAGTGGCCGCCTCCTGGGTTCTTTTTTTTTTTTTTTTCCCCCTTTCTTCCCGCTGCCCCGGAGTTCTGGTTTCCAGAATCACTTGGCGAATAACCAGCAGGTGGGCAGATGTCTTCTCCCCCGCTGGACCGACGCGGTAGGAAGGTTCAATGCATCATAGTGAGCAGTTGAGGTTCCATCTTCCGGCCGCTCCCGGCCGGTGCTACCAGGGAAAAGGGACGCGTCCGAGTATGGAAGACTACTAGGCGGGAGAGCTTGCCTGGCCATTCACCTGGGGCAGTGAGCCTGGCGCCCACTCACTGCGGGGCCCTCCAGCCGTATCCAACCACACTTGGAGCTCCGGGCTACTGTCGCCGCTGCGCCAGGAAATCGGAGGCGCCAGGGGAGACCAGCCGCAGCAATCGGCTTAGCTGGACTGCACCGATTTCGGCTGGCACACCTTTCAGAAAGAAGCCCAATCTCTCCAAGACCGCACAGAGGAACGCCGCTCCCGGACTTCCAGATTAACCCAAGCGCAAGAGCTCCCGACTTGGCCCGGGAAGAGAGAGGCGCGGAGCCACGGGGTCCAGGGAAGCCTAAGCAGGTGAGCGATGGGGTGATTCTCCGTCCTCCAAGACAGAGCTTATTCCAGGGTGTCACCCTGGGGAGCTCCCCCAGCTCCCGAGGAGAAGTTGTTAGAAGCAGGCGCTCTGCGTAATTTGCAATCTTTTCCTTGAGAAATACGTGCATAGCCCTTCTGTGCATACAAAGTTGATTGTGGAGAAGACAGCGTAGGATAGAAGACAGAAAGCAGCATCAGAACAGCCACCACTATCACCATCACCACCATTAGTGACCAACTTGGGGGTGCTTTTCCGATCTATAAAGTGGAGGGAGACTGGATGTTTGCAAACCATTGCAAACTGTGCCAGAGGGTGTGGGTGCCTTCAGCAGGGAAAGAACTTTGGGCCATTTTTTCCTTCTATTGTTTTCAAGTCGCAGCCCGAGTGTGCCCTCGGGGAGTCTTGGGGAGAAGCCGGTGCCAAGGTCTCCCAGCTCAGCCGAGGCCGTGGCGGCCTCTGGCGTAGGCGTTCGGGTTCTCTCTCTCCCAGCGGTTTGGGAGGAGAGTTTCTAACCACAAACACCGCGGAAGTTTCGCTCTCCAGCGCCGGCGAATCCCAGGAGCGTTGCGCGCGTGGGATGGGAAGGAGCCCAGTGGAAACCTGGAAATGAGCCGCGGCGCCAGCGAATCCTACTCATTCGTGGAGTTAGCGCAGTGTAGACCCAGCGCAGAAAGTGGGCAGAGAAGTCTCGCTTCTGATATTCGCACCTTAAGTGCTAGTAACACTTTTTGCCTTTTCGTTCCGCTGGGTGCTGTTTTAAAAGCTGGGAGGAGGGCAGATTGGAGTTCCGTTGTGCGCCGTCTCCTTTGGAGGAGCGAATTGCGCAAGGAAAAGAACAGAAGCCTTTCATTTGAACTAAAAATCCCGAGTTGAGTTGCCTAGTACACACAGACTCGGTGCATATTTTAATACAGAGCTAAGGAAAGAGGTACTTGGGTTCTTCTCAACTGGCGACCGGGGGTGGCTTCAAAGAGACGCAAGAATGGTCTTTGGAGAATAAAAGGAAGAGCAGGACGGCGGTTTTCAAGGGAAGTCTAGACATGCTTCTCTGAAAGTCACAAGGCAGACGTTTTGTCAAAAGCAGAACGTAAAAGAAACAAAACAAAACCCCACGAGCTTGTCTCTCACTCTTGCTAGTCTGTAAATCCCCAGCCCCCGCCCCCGAAAAATGACAGCGAAAAAGTATCCCGGGACCAATGTCTAGGGAGCAAAAACCTTTGAGGGAAATTTCGGAACTGTCTGCGGTCTACTGTTCGTGCCCACGTACCGCGGGGACGCGCTTGCGTCCGGACGCCCTCCTCCCACGTGTTGTTCTGGACCGGTGGGTCACCTTTGGGCATCGTTTACAATGGGGCAGGCTGACAGGACGGGCCTTTTTCCCTCTGGGGCCTGGTTAATCCAGAAGCCCCGGCACCCACCCCTGGGTGGCCCTCGAGCCTGGGCGGACCACTGCCCTATCCTGGAAGCCGGGGAGCGCCAAGACTCCATCTCCAGACCAGAAGGCGGCGCCCGGGAGGCGGTTCGTCCGCCTGCGCTCTGGGGGGCGCGGCGAGGCTCTCTGAAAGCCCGCAGCTGCGGACCATCGGGCTGCAGCCGATCCTGTGCCCGCTGGCCACTGGAGAGGAAGTGGGATTGGGGCGCACGTGACTTCGACAAACCCAGTAACCAAGTTTTGTTTTCTTCCCCAGCACAAGCCGCTGGCCTCTGCTCCCAGCCCGCAGCCCGCTCGAGAGAGACCGGCGCAGGTCGGGTGGATCCGAGAGCGGCTGCCGCCGCCGAAGCCCTTTCCCGCGCCCCGCATCCAGCGCCCCTCGGCCGGCCTGCCATGGCCGACGGCGGCGGCACCGGCAGCTCGGGCTCCTGGTGGAATTCGCTAACGAACAGCAGGAAGAAAAACAAGGAGGCCGCCGGGGGTGCGCAGCCGCCAGCCCAGCCTGCCCCCGGGGAACCCGCGCCGCCCGTCCAGGACTGGACGAGCAGTTCCCGGGAGAATCAGCACCCCAGTCTCCTCGGGGGCGCCGGCGAGCCCCACAAGCTAGACAAGTTGGGCGGGGAGAAATCGGGCAACAGCCGCCGAAATTTGAAGATCTCGCGCTCAGGCCGCTTTAAGGAGAAGAGAAAAGTGCGTGCCACTCTGCTCCCCGAGGGAGTCAGGTCCTCGGAGGAAGCGATCTTCCCTGGTGACCCCCACGACGACAAGCAATAGCTCGAGAGCTCCAAGACTCTCTTCCCGTCACACCTCCTCAGCCCCCAGTTCCAACCCCGAGAATTCTGACCCTCTAGTCTCATCCCACCTAATTCAGAATATTCGCACCAGGCCTCCAGATTTTATTGTCCTGGAAACTGAAGTGACAATTGAGTGTTCCGGTAGTTCACGGCTCAAGGATGCATTAAATATTTATTCGTGGTAAGAGAAGATACCACAGAGGAACCTGGTATAAAATTTTTTTTTTCCAAAAAACTTCCGTGGCTTTTGCGTCCCCCATGGAAATGAGGAGGTACTTCTCTAAGAGACCTTAACTCAACTGAAACTGTGCAGCCTTCCAACAAGGTTGGCATGCTCTGATTCTGGACTTGCTATCGGAAAGCAAATCCCAGTGCTCTCTTTAATGAGAAATAAAAGAAATGCACTTTCGGAGTATTTCTTCAGCCTTATACCTTAAGTGAAGGGATGGCAGAGAGCAGGAATCATTCTTAAGTAGAAGCGTTTTAAATAAGGCAAGATTGCTTTTAATGTTGACCTGCTAAACTGTACTGCCTATTTTAGCGAGGACTATTAAAACTGTTGCACTGTAAGACTTAAGGTGACTTTTGTATTTTTTTCCATTGCAAGACTGAAAACCCATCATACTTAAAAGCAGGCATGCAAAACCCAAAGTGACAGACTTAATCATTTGCCACATAACCTGACAGCTCCTCTCAAAAAACTGCAGAGAGGAGAACATGTCTAGAAACTACCAACAGCCAAATTGGAATTGCAGTTAGCTAAAGATTCCTATTTATCAACCATATTGGAGGAAAAGAGGGAGAGGTGTCAACTCATTATTCCTAAATTTTCTTTTTTACTCCAGTGTATCTTCATAAGGTAGAATAAGTCACCATGCTAATAACAGCTCTTTCAAGTATGTTATTAACCTGACTCACAATTATCTAAAAATACTTATTCAAACAGGTGGCCTGAACTCTAAGTTTGTGCAAAGCCAGCTTTTTTCCCCACTCACTTTGCTTTAAAAGCTAATTTCTTTATTCTAAAGTATGAATTTGTCTAGTTGCAAAGCCTTAAAGATCTACCAACTTGAAGATTTTTAACAAAAATCTACCTGTTTGCTTTTGTTACAAACTTTAAGTAAAAGAGTAAATGAATACCACTAGCTTCCAGCAAATTATAAGAGCATTATTGTAGTTAAGATCCCCAGGGACCTTTTCTCACCACAATTCAGCTCATTTATAAACATCTAGAAATGCATGGGGGCTTCCCAGGTGACCCAGTGGTAAAGAATCTGCCTACCAATGCAGGAGGCACTGGAGTCAGGATTTGATCCCTGGGTTGGGAAGATCCCTTGGAGGAGAGAATGGCAACCGACTCGTTTTCTTGCCAGAAAATCCCATGGACATAGAAGCATGGGGGGCAATAGTCCATGGGGTTGTAAAGAGTCAGACACAACTGAGCATGCATACACCCCCAAGAAATGCATAGCAGGAAAAATATAATGATCAAAGTGTATATATAAATATACACATAATGTGGATAATGAGAGACAAGAGCTTGATTGGATCTTCTGAATTTATTATATATAGTTTTTTGTTCTCTCAAATTTGTAACTTATAAAATAACAAAGCATGTTGATTGTCTAAAGAGCTTTAACAAAGAAACTTGATGAAAATGGCTTAAATGGATTTAAATTGGTGAATCAAGCTTGGATATCAGCAAAGTCATAGTGTACCATTTGATACATGAGCACATAACTAAAAACTTACTCCAAAAGAAACTGTTTTCATGGGGATTATGAAATCCTTACCTTCTTAAAAGAGAGTTTGTGAGGTGGTTTTCTTTTTTTTTAATCTTGTAGTTTTTTTGGTTTTATATTTGGTACGTGACCAAAGTCTCATCAGGGTGAGCTTTCTGAATGAGGAGGACATTACAACAATTTTAAGTGGGCCTACCTAGTAGTTCAGATGGTAAAAAGTGCCAGTAATGCAGAACACCTGGGTTCGATCCCTTGGTCAGCAAGAGTACCCTGGGGAAAAAAAAATGGCTACCCATTCCAGTATTCTTGCCTGGAAAATCCCATGGATGGAGGAGCCTGGCGGGCTATACCCCATGGCATTGCAAAGAGTCGGACATGACTGAGCGACTAACACACCCATACATACTCCTACAGCCTCTAGACTTTAATGAAGATGAAGGAGTCAGGATCTTGGACTCATAGAAGTTCATTGTAAGGGAGGAGATTGGGGGCTGACCAGCATTGGGAGTGTACAGAGCAGAAGCTGTCAAATCAGGCTTTGAAACACCTTCATAAAATATTTTAATTTCTGTAAGTAATCAAAATTAGAGTGGATAACTAGCCAAAATGCTTTTCCCCTCCTGAGAAGACAAATAGATTAGATCTGTACACATTTATAAAATTAAGCTGGCCATTGTATACTTTTAAAATCTTATACTAACTCTTTCATCCACAGTTTTAATGTTTTAAAGAACTTTTTTTTCTTAAAAATTCCTTTAATTCACAAAACATTGGCCTTTTCCCAGGTTCTGTGTCTAGTTTTGGATCCCACCCGAGTCTATAATTGCCGCAGATAATCAATATCAGACATATAGCAGTGGAACATACTAACAGAACGTCTTTCGCCACAGTTCTGAAAGAATTTAAAACCATGCTAATGGCAGTTACGACAATGAGTGCAATGTACAATCGGCAGTTGAGGTTTGTAATTACATAGTTTTAAAGCAGTCTTAATTATGCAGTGGGAGGAATTCACTGATTTAATCCCAACTCAGAGAAATCAGAAACCAAGCAAAACTGGTGAGATACAAAGATCATGAGTAAGATGAGATAATTTGACAAAGTGTCTGCTGGGATTCACGTGCTCTGCAGATGATTAATTACATTCCCATAACACATATACAGATTTTGAAAATGTATAAACTTTAAGATATTTTATATTAAATAAAGGGAAAATGTTTAAGTTTGGAGTTAATTAGGTTAGAGCCTTTTGTTCTCTTAAAGCCCTTAACAAATGAAATTTCACTCACAAGTTTGGAAAAAATTAAAGAAATTCTCATGCCATGCTTTCAAATTATGTAGAAAAAGGGACAATAATCTAGCAGTGTTTTTGCTAAATATTTTCATAACCATGATAATTATTAATATATACACAAGGTAGTTTTGGCCCCAGTGACTGCCCTTGCAGTCAGTGGCCAAGCTGTAACTCATATTACAGGTCATTGAATGTCCTTTTATGTCCGTGCTTCTGTTGTTCATCCCATTGTGACTTGCATTTCAAAAGCAGAGACTCTGTTTTGTATACACTTAGGACATTCTGGTTTATTTAACACTTAGAAATAATTTTTTCTGCTTTGAAATATAATGCAAACCCAGAATGCTGACATTGCTGAGTCCTTAGAAAGGAACTAAAAACTTAATGAACAGTAAGTTTGAAGGCTGAAGCTTTGTCAGAAATAGTTCTCCTGAGATACACCGAAGAAAATTTGGGTGGTTTAAAATAAATAAATAATAATAATGGGCAGAAATGATTTCAAATAAAAGACTAACTGGAGGGATTTTTTGGTGGTCCAGTGGCTAAGACTCCCTCCTCCCAATGTAGGGTACCCAGGTTTGATCCTGGGTCAGGGAATAAGATCCCACAGGCCACAGCTAAGAGTTCGAATGCCATGACTAAAAGATTCCACATGCTACAACTAAGACCCAGCACAGGCACACAATAAATAAATAATTATTTTTAAGGTGAACCAGAAAGGAATAAGAGGGGAAAGTGGGGCAGTTAATATCCAGTGATCACAAGGCACCTTTTATGAGGAAAAGAGAGAATATTATTTTTCCTTAGCTGAGAAGAGTCACCAGACCAAACACAGAAAGCTGGTTTGATAATATAAGGGTAAGTAAGCTTTAAAAACTCTATTTTATCTGTGGAGCATTTTATGATAATTACACAGAAATGGAAGAGATTCTTGGGATAGGCATGAGTTATTATCTCCATGGTAAGTAGAGAATGAGACTAGAGATATTTTATACCCTTGGGTATCTGTATAATAAGTGTCTTAGAGTAGAAACAAGTGTGCAGCCCAGAGCAAACTTTGTCATCGATAAGCTGGCTGTCCCATCACAGCTTTGTTCTTCTCACTTGTTTTCTATTTCTCTAGCCCCATTCACCTTGCCTCGGAGCCACGGCAAGTACATTCCTATCAGGCTCAGAGATGTGGAAGAGGGATTGCTGGGAGGCCCAGGGCCCTCCCTCAGCCTCCTGCAGGCATGGCAGGTCAACAACCAGTTTGTTGAAGGATGGCCCTGCACATAGGATGAAAAGCATTCATGGTGAGAGAAGATTATCATTTAGGAGACAGGGTTCTAAGAAAACTTCACAGGTCTTGCCCTAGCAGAGGACAGATGACCCCTGTACAGACGTGGTAGTAGCATTCGTGCATGCTAAATCGCTTCAGTCATGTCTGACTCTCTGTGACCCTATGGACTATAGCCAGCCAAGCTCATCTGTCCATGGATTCCCTAGACAAGAATGCTGGAGTGGGTTGCCATGCCATCCTCCAGGGGATCTTCCAGACCCAGGGATGGAACCCATGTCTCTTATGTCTCCTGCATTGGCAGGCAAGTTGTTTACCACTAGAGGCAACTGGGAATCCCAGTAGTAGCTAGAAACCATGATAAATAACAAAGACAAAGTTTATCAGTGATACTTCCAGGTATTCAAAACAAGGAATTCAGCCATTCTTCCAAACCAAATTGTGCTTCAGGTGACAAAGTGATGGATTTGTAGCTATCGTATCAGAGTTGCTGACATAACCTCATGCAATTAAAAAAAAATGGAGAGTCTTTATTGCTGACATGTGTAATAAGACTGCTTACCCACAAGACAAAAATTTCTGGCCCTTAAACTAGAAAGATTCATGTTGAAGAAGATGAAGATTCCTACCTACCCTTGAAAGGAACTGCTGATTGACCTGCTCATTGAGTAAGGAATACGGGCCCATCTGGGACCTCCCTGTGGTTTTCTGAAAGGATATCCCGTGAGTTACAAGTACCCTAGATTATTCTTTTGTTTTTTTAGTGGCGGTCAACAAGCATGTGGCTCAGATGGTAAAGAATCCACCTGCAATGTGGGAGACCTGGGTTTGATCCCCGGGTTGGGAAGATCCCCTGGAGGAGGGCATGACAACCCACTCCAGTATTCTTGCCTGGAAAATCTCCATGGGCAGAGGAGCCTGGAGGGCTACAGTCCATAGGGTTGAAAAGAGTCGGACAAGACTGAGTAACTAAGCACAGTGCACAAAGACGGCAGCAAAGAGCGCCTGCAAAATCTTCCAAAACACCTGATTGTAATTCCCTCTCTCACTTGCTCTTAGATGAGTCTTTGATGAGCTGGTGTCAGTTTGCTCTTCTGTAAAATGATGAGATGGAGTCTATATTCTGACTTTAAAACTCTCTTTTAGGAGCCTGCTATTTTGAGCAACAGGCTGTAAAAGCAAATTTATACAGTACTCATTGTTTAGTATAAAACACAAAGGCACCAGCTTTCTGGCACTGATGGTCAGGTGGGGGGCTGGGAGGGAGGTAGAGAAGTGTAAATTGCAATAAAGCTACCACATTAGCATACGATGCTGTCACCACACTGTCATCTGGCCCAACGATCAGAATAGTCCTACTGTGTAGGAGCATGAAGCCTCATCACTCATTGAAAAAAAACAAACAGCTGAAAGTGAAAGTCGTTCAGTCGTGTCTGACTGTGACCCCATGGACTATTAACCCACCAGGCTTCCCTGTTCATGGAATTCTCTAGACAAGAATACTAGAGTGGGTAGCCATTCTCTTCTCTAGGGAATCTTCCCAACCCAGATATTGAACCCAGGTCTCCTGCATTGCAGGCAGATTCTTTACCATCTGAACCATCAGCAAAGCCTCTAATCATCCTTCATGCTTAGAACCAAATTGCAGCAAGGCTATCTAGTTATAGATATCCAAAATGGGTGATTTCCACAGCTACTATCTCATCCGTTCCTCATAACTAGCCCTCACTGTCCCCCAGTCCTGCCAATCTACCTGCTACTGTACTCTTGTTTAAACTCATCTCTTTCCATTCTCATTGGATAAGGTCAAACTCCTTCACTAGAGCTGTCACCCCTACCCAGCCGTTCTGTGTTATTGACAATTTCTGAGAGTGGCTATTCCTTGTCATGCCAGGTTTCTGTCTGTCCTGATGTTTCTGCTTGGCATATTCTTTTCCCACTACCTGCCTGGCAAAGCCTCAATCAACCTTTAAGATCCAAGAGTTTCTTCCCATGTAACTGATATGTTATCTCCTTCACTCTGTTGGAAAACACCTATGAGGAATACATTTAAGTCTGTGTTCCCACCCCCACTGACCGTATTTTATGCATGTGTCTCATTGCCCTTTAAGTCAAGGAACTCAGGGAAATTAAAGGGCAGTGTCCATTCTTTATGTCCTTTCATTAACCCCCGGCTAATCTACAAGGACACGGGCCCTCCAGGTAGCACGTGCGGCTAGCATGTAGTTCTTGGTAGTGCCATAATCTTTTTTCCTCTAGGAAAGCAGGCTGTGTTTGGCTGCTGGTGAAATTTGGGGGCTTGTGAATCAGTAAGAGTCTTTTCAGCAGAGAGAAATTACACAGCGTATTTGAACAGGGAGTGTTTACTATACAGAACTATTATCCGTGATAGGGACTGGCATTAGAGGGATTGACTGGTAAGAAGTAACAGGAACCTAGACTTCCCTGGTGGGCCCGTGGTTAAGATTCCATGCTCCCAGTGCGCTGGCATGGGTTCAGTCTCTGGTTGTGGAAGATCCCACATACTGTGTGGCACAGCTTCCCCTTTACCGCCCCCCCACCCCCGACACACACAAAAAGAAAGAAGTAACAGAAACTCGAAAGAACACTGGAATACTCTAAGTGGCAGCCACTACTCCAGAGCTGAGATGAAGCGCTCAAGGATGAACCCCTCTTCCCTTCAAACCCCTACACCTTGTTGGAAGGGACATGGCTGGGACCCACTAGTAGGCAGAGAACTCACATCAATGAAACTTGCTGGAAATCCACCTGCTAGAACTGGTTTCTGTGAGCCAGTTGGTACTAAAGCACTAATCACTAAATTCTTTGAATAGCATGGGTAAAAATATAAGTGATACCACTGTGTTAAAACAGCATATGACAAAATTGGTATTTCTATAGGCTGGGCTACATTTATTTCAAGAGGGCAACTCCTTGCCTATAAAGCGCCCATGAAAGCTTCCCAGGTGGCCCTAGTAGTAAAGAACCTGCCTGCCAATGCAGGAGAAAGAAGAGACTCAGGTTTGATCCCTGGGTCAGGAAGATCCCCTGGAGGAGGGCATGGCAACACACTCCAGTATTTTTGTCTGGAGAATCCCCATGGATAGAAGAGCCTAGAGGGCTACCAGTTCATAGGGTCACAAAGAGTCGGACACGACTGAAGTGGCTTAGCACACACACACGCAGGCAAAGTGCTAGTCAGAGTTAGAAAAAGTTTCTATTTCCTCTGGGTGGACTTTGGCCCAGTCACACTCCGTGGCAGCTACCCTGGTCCAGCAAATGACCTACACAGCCTTATACAGCAGCTGTGAATCCATAAACAGAGGGAACTATGCTCTGAAGGTGATGGGCTTGGGTAAAGGACAGGCCTGCCTGACTGAAGGGAAACCCGGGTTCTAGACCCACTTTTCAAACCAGTAACTGTGTGGTCTCAGGCAAATCACTTAATTGCTCTGGGCTTTCATTTTCTTATCTGTAAAATAAGAAGTTCAGATACTTCAAGTTCAAGATACTTCAAGAACTTCTGTTCTTATAGCGTCTATGTAAGAGAAGTGGTGTTTACTTTGATGTTAAAAACAGACCAGATCTCCAATGACACGCAAAAGTAGGGTTGCAGTCAACACTGTGTCCCTTACCATTGACATGATGTTTTTCTGGCCTGTGATCAGATCTATCAATACCAGATCTTCCAGCTAACTTGAAATTCCTCCTTTGCATGTATGCATGCATGCTCAGGCGCTTCAGTTGTGTCCCACTCTTTGCAACCCCACGGACTATAGCCTACCAGGCTCCTCTGTCCATGGGGATTCTCTAGGCCAGAACACTAGAGTGGGTTTCCATGTCCTCCTCCAGGGGATCTTCCCCACCAGGGATCAAACCCGAGACACTGTGTCTCCTGCATTGGCAGGTGGATCCTTTACCACAAACGCCGCTTGGGAAGCCCGCCTCCTCTGCATGTATGTCATAACTAGACATATAATTCCTACTGTTCCTTCAAGTCTTAACAGTGACATTGGTTGCTTCAATAAGAGCCCCCAAGATAGAGTTAGATACCCTCATCTGTGTCCCTGCTGAGGACACACAGACTCTGGCCAGAGTCTCATCCCAAGGACAGTATGTTCACCATCTCCACCACCAGATGGGAAACTCTTAAAAGGGAGGGACTCTGATTTATGCTGGCTCTGCTGTGGCCAGCACAGTGCTTAGCACGTAGCACTCATTAAATATTTGTTAAGCCGATGAGGACTTAAATCAAGCTTCTTGCTGGAGAAGTGAAATAATATAGTAGTTAAGACAGTGGATTCTGAAGTCAGATGAGTTGGATTTAAATCCTAGCTTTTCTATTTACTGTTTGTGCACCTATGTGAGTTATACAACCTGCCATGCTTTAATGTTTGCTGTTGTTATTTGTTTTGTTTTGTGTTTTTTAATCCCAATATTGAGTTATAATTGGTATATAACATTATATTAGTTTAAGGTGGACAATACAATGATTCAATAGATTTATATATTGTTAAATGGTCACCACAATAACATTAGTTAACATTTACCATCTCACATAGTTACAATATTTTCCTGTGATGAGAACTTTTAAGATCTGCTCTCTTAGCAATTTCTAAAGATACAGTGTGGTGGTGTTACCTACAGTCATCATTCTGTACATTACAGCCCCAGGACTTACTCATCTTACCTTTTTGACGACCTTCCTCCATTTTCCTCACCCTCTGTGGCAACTACCAATCTCTTCTATCTATTCTGCCAATCTATTCAGTTTGTTTTAGATTTCATCTACAGAAGAGAATGACAACCCACTCCAGTATTTTTGCCTGATAACTCCCATGGACAGAGGAGCCTGGCAGGCTATGGTCCATGGGTTTGCGAGTCAGACATGACTTAGAGACTAAACGACAACAATGACAAGTGAGATTATCGTATTTGTCTTTCTGTGTGATTTATTTTACTTTACATTCTTTACCTTCAAGAATGATTGAACCCAATTCATTGATTCGTTTAGAAAGTTGCGTGGGAAGTATACAGAACTGACCTCCTTATATGGGAAACTCTTAATAAACATTAGCCTACTAATTATTGTCACCAATATTCAATTCGACTCATGTAACATTTATGGAAGGAAGTTGGAAGGTAAAATGCATCTTGTCCCAGGTTCTTCACAACTTTAAAGAAGACAACTGGAGCAGTTTAAAAGTTCAAAGCCTTTCCTATAATTTTATAAATCCAAAAGTGCTCATACCAGCTCACTCTGTCAGCTGATCCTAGTCTGACATAGCAGTCAGGTTTAGAATGATCTGCATATTAGAAGACTCACAGATGTAAGGTCCCTTCCTCGTCTGGAAAGAACAGCTGTCCCCACTCGTCAGCGACTGTCATTGCTATACTCTTCCAGGTCATGCTTTTATTTTTGCTGATATTTTCCTTTTCATGTTGTTAATACAGATTGATCATGAATCCTTTAGAAAATACTTAACAAAACTTTCTTATAAGAAGTGCTTATACACCCAGAGTAAGCACTTCTGGGTGTATGTTCTTCCAGTAAGTTTTAGTGCAGGTCTTATAGGTGTGAGTTTGTGTGTGTGTTTAAAAATCCTGAGACAAAGTTTTATTTTAAATTTTTCCCCATTTGCAGCCACTTACTATCACTGACCCACATTAATAACTCTGAATAGTACAGAATAGGTGAAGAATGGTGGAGAACAAGGCGTTACCACTGATCTAAAATGATTTTGTCATACTAGTTGTGTTCCTTTTGAGATCAGCCCCTATGAAGCCTCCCTGCATTGCTTAACCCCGTTGACCAATGTCCTACCTGCAATGTTTCTATTAGTGGCTATGACTCAACCTGCTCCCGAATTTCTTCTCACGCCCTTGCTGTTCTTCCTTCAGTATTCGTAATTCCTCAGGCCAGAAAACCAGGACTCATCCTTGGTTCTTCCTTCTTCCTAACTCACTGGCTCTCTTCATCGAATCGATCGGTCTGTTCTGTACTTTTAGTAAACTCTTTCAAATCTGTCCACCTCTCTCCATTTCCCACCACACACAGAATCGAAGGCACCGTTTCTTCTTCCCCTGGCCCAGCCCAGCGGCCCGCTCTCTGGTCACCTCTCTGTGTCCACTCCTGCCCCCTCCTGTAACTTGTTCCCCAGCCCACTACTGAACTGAACTCTGTAAACAGTAAGATTTCAAAACTCTTTAAGCTAGAAAGCTAATCCAGTATCTCCTTCCCCTGGTTAACTTTCTCTGATGTTTGATGAAGCAATATTTTCCAGATAGAATTCTCAGATGTGAGAGTCGGACAGTGAAGAAAGCTGAGCGCCGAAGAATTGATGCTTTTGAATTGTGGTGTTGGAGAAGACTCTTGAGCGTCCCTTGGACTGCAAGGAGATCCAACCAGTCCATTCTGAAGGAGATCAGCCCTGGGATTTCTTTGGAAGGAATGATGCTAAAGCTGAAACTCCAGTACTTTGGCCACCTCATGCAAAGAGTTGACTCATTGGAAAAGACTCTGATGCTGGGAGGGATTGGGGGCAGGAGGAGAAGGGGACGACAGAGGATGAGATGGCTGGATGGCATTACTGACTCAATGGACCTGAGTCTGAGTGAACTCCGGGAGTTGGTGATGGACAGGGAGGCCTGGCGTGCTGCAATTCATGGGGTCGCAAAGAGTTGGACACGACTGAGCAACTGAACTGAACTGAAAAGTACTTTAAGATTTTAAGTTTAATTAGGTCCTATTTGTTTTTCTTTTTCTCACTCTAGGAAGTGGATCAAAAAAGATACCGCTGCAATGTACATCAAAAACTGCTCTGTTTTTCTCTAAGAGTTTTATAGTATCTGGCCTTACATTTAGGTCTTTGATCCATTTTGAGTTTATTTTTTATGTATAGTATTAGGGTGTATTCTATTTTCATTCTTTTACATGTAGTTTTCCCAGCACCATTTAATGAAAACTGTCTTTTCTCTATTGATATTCTTCCCTCCTTTGTCATAGATTTATTGACCATAGGTGCATGGCTTTATTTTTTTTATTGGATTATAGTTGATTTAAAATGTTGTCTTAGTTTCCAGTGTATAGCAAAGTGATTCAGTAATACATATACAAATACTCCTCTTTTTTTCAGATTCTTTTCTTATATATGTTTTCAAAGAATATTGAGGAGAGTTCCCTATGCTATATACAAGGGTCTTGCTGGCAATCTATCTTAAATACAATAGTGTGTGTATGTTAATCCCAAGCTCCTGATTTATCCCTCCCCCACATTTCTCCTTTGGTATCCATAAATTTGTTTCCAGTATCTATAAGTCTGTTTCTGTTTTGTAAATAAGTCCATTTATATCTGTTGTTAAAGCAGATTCCACATACGAAAAAATAAATAAGTGTTTTAATCATCCTACTCCAGAAATGAAGAGGATGAGCCAAAGTAGAAACAACATCCAGTTTGTGGATGTGTCTTGTGGTTAAAGTAAAGTCAGATGCTGTAAAGAACAATATTGCACAGGAACCATGAATCAAGGTAAATTGAAAGTAGTCAAACAGGAGATGGCAAGAGTGAACACTGACATTTTATGAATCAGTAAATTAAAATGGATTGGGATGGGTGAATTTAATTCAGATGACCATTATATCTACTACTGATGGGCAAGAATCCTTTAGAAGAAATGCAGCAGCCCTTATAGTCAAAAAAACAGTCCAAAATGCAGTACTGGGGTACAATCTCAAAAATGACACATGATCTTGGTTTGTTTCCAAGGCAAACCATTCAATATCACAGTAATCCAAGTCTGTGCCCCAACCACTAATGCTGAAGAAGTTGAAGTTGAACGGTTTTACAAATACCTGCAAGACCTTCTGAAAGAGATGGGAATACCAGACCACCTGACCTGCTTCTTGAGAAACCTATATGCACGTCAGGAAGCAGCAGTTAGAATTGGACATGGAACAACAGACTGGTTCCAAATAGGAAAAGGAGTATGTCAAGGCTGTATACTGTCACCCTGCTTATTTAACTTATATGCAGAGTACATCATGAGAAACGCTGGGCTGGAAGAAGCACAAGCTAGAATCAAGACTGCCGAGAGAAATATCAATCACCTCAGATATGTAGATGATACCACCCTTATGGCAGAAAGTGAAGAGGAACTAAGAAGCCTCTTGATGAAAGTAGAAGAAGAGAGTGAAAAAGTTGGCTTAAAGCTCAACATTCAGAAAATGAAGATCATGGCATCTGCTGATCCCATCACTTCATGGGAAATAGATGGGGAAACAGTGGAAACAGTATCAGACTGTATTTTTTTGGGCTCCAAAATCACTGCAGATGGTGATTGCAGCCATGAAATTAAAAGACTCTTACTCCTTGGAAGAAAAGTTATGACCAACCTAGATAGTATATTGAAAAGCAGAGATATTACTTTGCCAACAAAGGTCTGTCTAGTCAAGGCTATGGCTTTTCCAGTGGTCATGTATGGATGTGATAGTTGGACTGTGAAGAAAGCTGAGCGCCAAAGAATTGATGCTTTTGAACCGTAGTGTTGGAGAAGACTCTTGAGAGTCCCTTGAACTGCAAGGAGATCCAACCAGTCCATTCTAAAAGAGATCAGTCCTGGAAGGAATGATGCTGAAGCTGAAACTCCAGTACTTTGGCCACCTCATGCGAAGAGTTGACTCATTGGAAAAGACCCTGATGCTGGGAGGGACTGGGGGCAGGAGGAGAAGAGGTCGACAGAGGACGAGATGGCTAGATGGCATCACCGACTCTATGGACATGAGTTTGAGTGAACTCCAGGAGTTGGTGATGGACAGGGAGGCCTGGCGTGCTGTGATTCATGGGGTAACAAAGAGTCAGATGGGACTGAGCGACTGGACTGAACTGAACTGAACTGAACAAGACCTTCTAGAACTAACACCAAAAAAAAAAAATGTCCTTTTCATCATAGGAGACTGGAATGCAATAGTAAGAAGTCACGGGATACCTGGATTAACAGGCAAGTTTGGCCTTGGAATACAATATGAACGAGGGCGAAGGCTAATAGAGTTTTGTCAAAAGAATGCACTGGTCATAGCAAACGTTCTCTTCCAACAACACAAGAGATGACTCAACACATAAATCACCGTATGGTCAATACTGAAACCAGATTGATTATATTCTTTGCAGCCAAAGATAAAGAAGCTCTTTACAGTCAGCAAAAAAAAAAAAAAAAAAAGACCAGGAGCTGACTGTGGTTCAGATCATGAACACCTTATTGCAAAATGCAGACTTAAATTGAAGAAAGTAAGGAAAAGTGAAAGCCAGTAGGCCATTCAGATATGACCTATATCAAATTCCTTACTATTATACAGTGGAAGTTACAAATAGATCCAAGGGATTGGATTTGATAGAGTGCCTGGGGAACAAAGGATGGAGGTTCATAACATTGCACAGAAAGTGAAGTGAAAGTCTCTCAGTCATATCCAACTCCTTGTGGCCCCATGGACTATACACTCCATGGAATTCTCCAGGCCAAAATACTGGAGTACGTAGGCATTCCTTTCTCCAGGAAATCTTTCCAACCCAGGGATTGAACCCAGGTCTCCCATTCTGCAGGTGGATTCTTTACCATATGAGCCACCAGGGAAGACCAAAGCCTTTCTTCCCAAGAAAAAGAAATGCAAAAAGGCAAAATGGTTGTCTAAGGAGGCCTTACAAATAGCTGAGAAAAGAAGAGAAGCAAAAGGCAAAGGAGAAAAGGAAAGATATGCCCATCTGAATGCAGAGTTCCAAAGAATAGCAAGGAGAGATAGATAAGAAAGACTTCCTAAGTGATCAATGCAAAGAAATAGAGGGAAACAATAAAATGGGAACAACTAGAGATCTTTTCAAGAATATCAGAGATACCAAGGGAACATTTCAAGCAAAGATGGGCACAATAAAGGATAGAAATGGTATGGACCTAACAGAAGCAAAAGATATTAAGAGATGGCAAGAATACACAGAAGAACTATATTTAAAAAGTATTAATGACCCAGATAACCACGATGGTGTGAGCCCTCACCTAGAGCCACACATCCATGAGGGCAGAGTCAAGTGGGCCTTAGGAATAATCACTATGAACAAAGCTAGTGGAGATGATGGAATTCCAGCTGAGCTATTTCAAATCCTAAAAGGTGATGCTGTTAAAGTGCTGCACTTAATATGCCAGCAAATTTGAAAAACTCAGCAATGGCCCCTGGAAAAGGTCAGTTTTCATTCCAATTCCAAAGAAAGGCAATGCCAAGGAATGCTTAAACTACCTCATAATTGCACTCATTTCAGTATTGACCATATGGTGATTTACATGCTAGCAAGATAATGCTTAAAATCCTTCAAGCTAGGCTTCAGTAGGATGTGAACCAAGAACTTTCAGATGTACAAGCTGGATTTAGAAAAGGCAGACGAACCAGAGATCAAATTGTCAACATCAGCTGGATCATAGAAAAAGCAAGAGAATTCCAGAAAAACATCTACTTCTACTTCATCAGCAACGCTAAAGCTTTTGACTGTGTGGATCACAACAAACAGTGGAATATTCTTAAAGAGATGGGAATACCAGACCACCTTACCTGTCTCCTGAGAAACCTGTATGTGGGTCAAGAAGCAACAGTTAGAACAGGACAGAAAACAACAGACTGGTTCCAAATTGGGAAAGGAGTTTGTCAAGGCTGTATATTGTCACCCTGCTTATTTAACTTATATGCAGAGTATATCAAGCAAAATGCCAGGCTGGATAAAGCACAAGCTGGAATCAAGATTGCCAGGAGAAATGTCAACAACCTCAGATATGCAGATGACACCACCCTAACGGCAGAAAGTGAAGAGGAACTAAAGAGCCTCTTGATGAAGGTGAAAGAGGAGAATGAAAAAGCTGGCTTAAAACTCAACATTCAGAAAACTAAGAGCATGGCATCCAGTCGCATCACTTCATGGTAAACAGATGAGGAAACGATGGCAACAGAAACAGATTTTATTTTTTTGGGCTCCAAAATCACTGTGGATGATGACTGCAGCCATGAAATTAAAAGATGCTTGCTCCTTGGAAGAAAAGCTATGACAAACCTAGACAGTGTATTAAAAAGCAGAGACATTACTTTGCCAAGAAAGATCTGTATAGTCAAAGCTATGGCTTTTCCAGTAATCATTATGGATGTGAGAGCCGGACAATAAAAAAGGCTGAGTGTCGAAGAATCGATACCTTCAAAATGTGGTGCTGGAGAATCCCTTGAACAGCAAGGAGATCCAACCAGTCCATCCTAAAGGAAATCAGTCCTGAATATTCATTGGAAGGACTGATGGTGAAGCTGAAACTCCGATACTTTGGCCACCTGATGTGAAGAACTGCCTCATTGGAAAAGACCCTGATGCTGGGAAACATTGAAGACAGGAGGAAAAGGGGATGACACAGGATGAGATGCTTGTATGGCATCACCCACTCAATGGACATGAGTCTGAGCAAACTGCAGGAGATTGTGAAGGACAGTGAAGCCTGGCGTGCTGCAGTCCATGGGGTTGCAAATAGTCGGACATGCCTGAGCGACTAGACAGCAAAATCACCTTGCTGGGTCCATCCTCTGCCCACTTCCCCAGCTCTCTCTCTCCCTGCCATCCCTTCAAACACTCTCCATTCCAAGAAAGGCTCATTTCAATGCATTGACCACCATCCTCTCTTCTCCCTCCCGGTCTTACCATATGCTCTCCCCTCTGCCTTGGTTTTCCAAGGTCTCAAGAGCTTGATGAGCCTCTTTAGTTAGACCCTTTCTTTGCAGACTTTTGGTGCTTTTGAAGATATTTCTGCTCCTTGAACAGCCCCATGGAATGGAACTGGATTGGAAGACTACCTTCTCTACCTCAGGTTTCCTTGTGAATAAATGCAAATGGCGAATATCACATCATGGTGTTTTGCTTGAACTAACCGGGAGTTGGTGATGGACAGGCCGAGCGACTGAACTGAACTGAACCAAAGCACATATAAAAGCATATCTCTTAGAGATAAACTGCATAGCCCAGGGAAGCATTAGGTAATATCAGCTGTCTATTCATACTCCTGAGTGATGGGTTGAGACTGGCCTGAAGGAAATATTCAAGCAGTTTCCTTTAAACACTCTCTGGAATGTGGAGGCTCCATTTCCTAGGAGAAAGCCAAGGGGTGTGCCTTTTGGAAAACTAGAATTATGTTCTTATTTCAAAAATTCAATGATGGGAGACATCTTGGAGAAAAGGAGAGAACCACAGGTCCAGGGATGACAAATAAAAATAACTGGATTCTGTGTTGTCATCTATATGTTTAAGAACATACCTTGGACCTGGGGTTAGATAATGAATGCATTTAAAGTGTTGCCAGATCCCCCAAAAGGGAGATAAAATCAGGAAGTGAAGAAGGCAGTTAGCTTAGTGGGGAAATGCAATGGGAAGTTTCAGGAATGCCTAGGGAATGGCTTAAGGTATTTATGGAGATACCACACTGTCAACAATAAAACCTCTAAAGCCCTGGGAGGGACCATCCTCCCTGCATTTCTGACCCTAGATATGGTGGAAAACTAGGAAGCAGCTTCATTCTGATGATTCACACGCTTTCCTCAACTTGTCCACTGCTGTATTATTGCACATGGCGACTTTACATGAGAAAACTTTTGGAAAATCAAGGCAACCTTAGGTAACTCATTGTCAGTTCCATGGAATATGTCAACACCTATAAGCCTTGACAGACTACTTTTAGAAAGAAATCTCTCAGTCTGAGTTTGCTGAAGTATGTGTTTTGATTGAAGGTGGTTGTTCACGTCTTCATCCTTGGACATATACTAAGGTTCTTTTACACTGAAGCCAATTCTCAGGAATTGGAAATGTAACCTAGTGAGGGTTCCAATAGACCTGAGTTTTAAAAGAAAGCTCCCTGTCACCCCGCTGTTGATTGTAATGAGAATGTGGGGATTTGTAGATGCCCCTGACCCTGACATAGCCAAGGCTACAGGCAACTAGGAATTTTTTGGAGTGAAGAAGATCACTCTTTCCAGTCTACAGGGGCATAGAGCTACGGTTTTTAGGAATGAAAGGTAGAATTTTTCCCACTGTAATTTTTATTTGTGGGGACACTTAGCTGTCTTATATCTGTAATGTAATATTTAATTTGGGGGCTAGATAACTTCAGCACAAATCAACACTTATTGAGTACATAGTACAAGGGCTTTGGGGCAAAAAATAAAGTAGATACGGATATTTTAGTTCTTCACATATTTCATAAATTTAAACCTTGACTGTGTCCTTCATTTTTATTGATTTATCAATTTATTGAACAAAGTTTTGTTGAAATCATTCATTCTTTTGTTTATTCGGTGTGCCAGTTAGGTACCAGGCAATGAACTAAACTACAGATGTAGGAGAAAGGAAGATTTTAACCTATACCTACTTATAATCTTACTGCAATATGGTGTAACACAAACAATGATAGTTTAGAGACTGATATTGGATCATTCAGGAACCTTTCAAGACGTTTTGATGAATTAATTACTTTGTGAGTAAGCTGAAGGTGTTAAACATGCTCCCAACCCGACAAATCACGCCCTTTGTTTCTGGAGCAGCATACCTGCCTACTCGAGTGAATACATAGGAGAGACCACCAGCAGAGTATGAGATTCTGCCTCTAAACTCCTCGTGTTCACAGAGTACCAGAGCCTGAAGCTGCCTTTGCTAGGAGCAGGAATACCCCTGAAGGTCCAAGAGTCAAACTCACTTCTTCTCTTCAGCAAGAGAAAAACTGTTCCTTTATCCTCTCAACTCTTTGACTTTTCAAATACATAGATCCACTTCCCCAGAACCACTATGCCTCCATCATAGCATCAGAGCACCAAGATGGATGAAATGTGCTATGCTGTATAATTTAACCTGTTTGCAGTTGAAGCAAAATCACCAACTGGCCAGACTACATTTCGACAGAATCGCCTCTCTTTATTACAACTGTCGGTAGGATTTCTGCTTGTAGTTCTGCGCAAGGACAGGAGATGATCTGCAAAGAAAGTGTCCATCTAAAGAGGCTCATCAAGCTCTTGAGACCTTGGAAAACCTGATCTCCTAGGCAGAGGGGAGAATATATGGTAAGACCTGGAGGGAGAAGAGAGGATGGTGGTCAATGCATTGAAATGAGCCTGCTTTTCTGGAATGGAGAGTGTTTGAAGGGACAGCAGGGAGAGAGAGCGAGCTGGAGAAGTGGGCAGACGGCGGAGCACCACCAGCAGGGTGATTAAAGCACTCTTTTTTTTTTTTTTTTCACACATGGAATCTGATGTAATAATATACACAAATGAACTTACAAAACAGAAACAGACCTACAGATACTTATGTGGAGAAAGGTTTGTGAACCTGCACACCGTCTTTAGGACTCATGGACAGGTTTTTCAATGAGAAAAGAGTCCAATGCGGTAGCCACACACGTTCCTTCCTGGGGGGCTGCCTCCTTGACTCAGCAGCCTTGTCTTTCCCTCAGTCTCTCAGGGAAACGGTGAGCATGGGTGACTACATTCACTAAACCCAACCTGATTTGCATCCTTCTTTTCTACTATTCATCTAGCTTCAGACTTCCTGTTCCCGAACATTTTGAGTGGGACACTCATTCAAATATTTATTTTCAGACTTTTCTAGCTATGAGAATGCAGTTTTGCTTTCCTAAACCATCCTCTCTGGTTAATTACAAGACTTATAGGACTTCAGAAAGGACAAAAATAAATCCACAAAATTTTCAAAGAAAGAGTTATAGAACTTCATTCATTACTCAACAAATTTTACTGACTCCCTGAGAACAATGTATGATCCAGACACATCTGTACAACCATATCACCTGGTACTTAAGAAACAGCCACAACCACTACAAAATGCAGCAGGCGGCATATCGTAGTTAACACTGTTTTGCCGTTGCTATTGTTGTTTAGTCGCTAAGTTGCGTCTGACTCTGCAGCACCATGGACTGTAGCATTATAGGGCTTTATAACTGAGCAAGTACTGTCATAGCCATAATTGCATGTGATCCATACAAAACCTGTGTGTAGCAGATGCTTTACATTATTATTTCTGTGGCCATGCTCCTTCAGTAGGGGACTTTGCAGCTCCTCCCGTCAAGATGTGGAGTCTAGGCACTTCCCTGGTGGTCCAGTGGCTAAGACTCCACGCTCCCAATGCAAGGAGCCAGGGTTCAATCCCTGGTCAGGAAGCTGGATCTCACATGCCAAAACTAAGACCCGGCGCAGCCAAATAAATAAATATATATTTTTTTAATGTTATATCTATTTCCTAACCCTTTGTCTTTGGGCTCATTTCTAGTGTCTTGCTTTGGCCAACAGAATGGGATAGAAGTGATATTGAGCTTCCCAGGAGGCTCAGTGGTATAGAACCCACCTGCCAAGGCAGGAGACTCAGGAGATGCAGGTTTGATCCCTGGGGTCAAGAAGCTCCCCTGGAGGAGGAAATGGCAACCCACTCCAGTGTTCTTGCCTGAAGAGTCCCATGGACAGAGGATCCTGGTGGGCTCCAGCCATGGGGTCGCCCCAATCTTGACTTAGCAACCAAGCACACGTGAGAGGTGGTATTAGGCCACCGCCAGGTATATTAGTCTGCTCAGGCTGTCATATCCAAACACACCGACTCGGTGGCTTCAGCAACAGAAATGTACTTGCTCACAGTTCTGGAGGCTAGAAGTTCAAGATCAAGGTGCTGTCCCGTTTGGTGTGTGGTGAGACCTCTCCTTCTGGCTTGCAGCCCTTCTCATCTTATCCTCACACAGCCTTTCCTCTGTGCTTGTGAATAGAGAGAGAGATCTCTGATGTCTTATAAGGACACTAGTCCTAGTAGATTAAGGCCTTACCTTTATGACTTTATGACTTGATTCTTTATTACTTCCTTATAGGCCCTATCCCCAAACATAGTCAAATTGGTGACTGGGGCTTCAAAATATGAATTTGAGGGGGGACACAATCCACAGCTCCAGGACTAAGTCCCAGGGGGCCTTGTGAGCTTTGATTATCTCTCAGAAATTGTCTACAACTTAAGACAAGCCCAGGCTAGTCAACTGGAGAGAAGAGACTTCAAGGAGCAGGGATAAGCTGTCTCCCTGAGACTACCAGAGAGAGACCAACTGCAGAAGCAGGAGATGGCCTAGATGAGACAGAAGCACCTAGCTAAGCCAGATCAAATGTGACCCGCAGAACTGCGGGCAAAATTCATTGCTTTAAGCCACCACATTTTGGATGGTGTGTTGGGCAGCCAAAGCTAAGTAATGTCACAGATATTACTCTGATTCCCATTTTGTTGATAAGAAATGGAATCTCAAATCAAGTGATCGCTCAAGGTTCTATGGTGAGTGAGTACTAAAACACTGCATCTTCTGAATTCAAATCTTAGCTTTCTCCCTTGTCCTCTGATTTTACACCATAAAAGATGGACTTGGAGTCCATAGATATAAACACATTGATGTAGGCCAATTTATGATCCTTTTGCTGGCTGGACTTTAGGGTGGATGAGTGTGTATTATGAGCATGTGTGCCTGTGTGCACATGTACCTGCATTTCCTCTGAAGGGTACAGACCCAGGATTTATCAGGTATTTTATTCCAAATGAATAGTTTCATTGGCTGTGACAGATCCAGGCCCTACATACTTATGTCAGTGTGACTGGACTAGCCTCTGGATAAAAATGACAATGAGCTTCAATACGCTCCTGCTGTGGACCTCAAAGAGAATATTTCTGAAACCCTTTCTTGAAATGCTGAATAGAGGTCAGAAAGAAAGCAAAGCTGCAGAGAAACCCTCACTGAAATGAAAGATGATTGCTATTTGAGAAGAATGAAATAAAGGGCCAAAAAGAGAGGCTTGAGTCATGGGACACCACCACCCCCCATAAGGACTTCCCAGGTACCTGTTTTAACAGTCATATCTCCCAGTCTGCTATTGCAAAATCTCAGGCTTATTTCCAATATTTTGCTCTTTCAGATAATGCTATATAGATATTTTGTATACAGACCATTTTGCACCTGAGTAAATTTCTTTGTAAAGTCAAATCTTTGAAGTAGGCATTCTGGATCAAACAATATATCCTTCACATTCTTATAGGTAAATTTTAGAGATATTGTCAAATTGCCACTGTCAGGGTTGTGCCAATTTATACTTCACCAGCAATGTGTAAGAATGACTCTCTCCATAGCCTCACCAAGAGAATATTACCAAATTTTTGGATTTTAACTATAAAATAGATAAGAAAAAGTATATATTGAAAGCAGTTTTAGTTTGCATTTCTTTTCTTATAAATAAGCTTAAGCATCTTTTGGAACATTTAATTTCTGTCTTTTATATGAACTCTCTGTTCACATCCTTTATCCGTTTTTCTATTATGTTATTAGTTTGTTCTTTAATCATGAGATATATGCTAGTCTTGACTAACCAGACTGTTCTCAATTACATTTTCCATGACATTATTAAACTATTGTGTTCTTTGACTTTCTTGTGTTCTATTTTATATGTAGGGTTTAGGGAGAGGAGATATTGTACATTTCCTACCACACTGTTGATTCTCTAAGTACAGGACTTATGAATTGCATTTACTTCTTAATTGCTCTATTTCAGTATGAGTCCAAGTAATAATTCATCATCAGTAACTACTTGGCTTACTGAATGTAGTTACCCTACCCTACAGCCCTTAGAGGGTTGAAGCCCTGCCAACGCCTTGATTTCAGACTTTCGGCCTCCAGATTACGTCTATGTTGTTTTAAGCCACCAAGTTGATGGTAGTTTGTTATGGCAGCCACCAGAAACTAACAGCCCTTCACACCTTTTGTCCAGTCTCTGCCAAGTCCCCTAAATACATGCTATTCAGCTGACTGATGGTGAGAAGAGAGGCAGTAATGAAGGAGATACAGAAGCGCAAGAGAGGAGGGTATATATGGGGCTGGGTGTCAGGGGGGAGGATGAAAAGAGAAGAGAGAGGGAAGGAGGAAAAGAGGAAAAAAATGAAACAAAAAAAAGAAAAAGCGGTAAGGGTGGGTTGGCATCTGCTCAGACATTTGACCTTTTTCTGGGTCCTCATCTTTCTCCACAGGGTGTCCCTTCTCTTCTCCCTCAGCCTCTCCCAGCCCCTCAGGCATTTGGCCTCACTAAGCAAGTTCCTTTTTATACTCTTTACATTTTTTTGTCCCGTCCTGCGTTTCTGGTTTCCAATCTACAGGCACCAGTGGGTGGGCTAGAAGCCTGAGCAGAGACATGTTCACCCTGAAAGCTCCCCTCCACCATCCATCCCATCAGTCACTCTTAGCCATTCCACCATCTGGGGACTGGGGCATCCCGGGTCTCCAGGCAGGGCATTCCAAATCTACAAGCACTCGCTTGGAATGCTTCTGAGGTCACAGCAGCCCACTCTTTCTGTCGCCCACAACACGAGTGAGGGAAACAAAGGAAGTAACCCAGAATGGCTAAGTGGGCCCTCTGAAAAATTCCAAAGGCGGGAAGAAGGTTGTGATTAATATGCCATTTCATCTTCTGTGGGTTCAATCCCTGGGTCGGGAAGATCCCCTGGAGGAGGACATGACCACCCACTCCAGTATTCTTGCCTGGGAAACCCCATAGACAGAGGAGCCTCGTGGGCTACAGTCCATGGGGTTGCAAAGAGTTGGACAGGACTGAGAACGCACACACGGTGCTTTAGACATCTCTGTACTGCCTCTAGTGGTCGCCACCAGTTGTGTTCCCCTAAAGATCTCTCAGCTTGTAAACTCCTCACCCACTTTTTAAAATTTTCTCTGTGTTTTTTAGTTAGGAATTTTATTTAGAATTATATTTACATAGACAAAGATTTAAGTATTTTTAGAATCAGTTCCATTTTTTTCTTTTGTGATTTCTATTTTTTTAATTATTTTAAATTTTCATTCCATGAGTTTTGAAAAATTATAGCATGGTGTAACAACCATCACAGTCAGGAATACAGACAGTTCCTTCACTCCAAAAATTCGCCCATGCTGCAACTTTATAGTCAAACCGACTCCCCAGACTTCCCTGCTGGTCCAATGGGCATTCTGGGTTACTTCCTTTGTTTCCCTGCCAAAGCAAGGGACACAGGTGTCCTGGTCTGGGAAGATTCCATGTGCCGTGGGGCAACTAAGCTCATCTGACACAACTGAAGCCTGCACACTCTAGAACCTGTGCTCTTCAGCAAGAGAAGCCACCGCAGTGAGCAGCCCGCGCGCTGCAACTAGAGAGCCGCCCAGGCTCACCACAGCTAGAGCAAGCCCATGAGCTGTCAAAAACAAACCATTGTTTTAAAAACCACTCCCTGCCACAAACACACCCTTAAATCACAGTAAATAACTTTTGATCTTATTTCTATTCCTGCAGTGTTATTTTTTTCCCAGATTTTCATATAGTGGAATCATGCAATATGTAACTTTTTGAGCTTTGTTTCTTTCATTTTACATAGCATATTTGATAAACATAAGGTATCAATGATTTTGAGAATATTAATAGTTCATTCCTTTTAATTCCTAAGTCGTATTTCACTTAATGGATGTACCACTTTATCCATTGCCCAAATTTCAGTTGCTGCAGGTTTTTGTAATTATGAATAGCACTGCTACAATTATTTGAATATAGGTTTTTGTGTAAACCTACATTTTAATTTCTCTAAGGTTAATACATAGGGGTAAGCTTGCTACATTTATATGGCAAATATAAGTTTAACTTTACAAGAAACTGATAAACTGTTTTCCAAAATAGCTGTACCATTTTTATTCCCATCAGTAGTATATGGGAGTTTCATGCACTCCACATTATTATCAGGACTTGGTACTCTGTTTTTGTTTTCATATTACACATTTAAAAAGGTATGTGAAGGTATCGCATTGTGGTTTTATTTTGCATTTCCCTAATGACCAATAATGTTGAGCATCATATTTTGTGTTTATTTACTATGTTTTTAGGGATTTTTGTTGTTGTTGTTGAGTTATAAAAACTGTTTATATATTGTAGATATAATTCTTTTGTCAGATATATGATTTGCAGATATTTTCTCCCAGTCTGTATCCTGTCTTTCATTCTCTTAACAGTGTTTCAGTACACAAACACAATAAATTTAGTTCTTTTTTAATTTTTTTCATCTGTATTTTGTAGTCTTTAAGCATGCAAATTCTGCCAATATTTGTTATTTACACTTAAATATTTCATTTTGGGGGCCATAGTAAGTGATCTTGAGTAACTTTTACTTTTCCTTGCCTTATTGCACTGACTAGAACTTCTAATATGCTTCTAGATAGGAAAGGTGAGAATCTTGTTTCAGTCTTGAATATTGTTCCAGTATGAATGCAAAAGTATTATTCTTCACCATTATATATAATTTACAACACATAATTTATAATATCTAATTATGTATCATTTAGCTTTAAGTTTTAGGAGATGCTTTTTATCATATTGAGAAAAGTCCCTGCTAATCCTAGTTTGTTGAGAGTTTCTATCATAAATATAATTTTGTCACATGATTTTTTCTATATAAATTGAAAAAATTGTGTAGTTTTCCTTTTTCAGTCTTCTTTAGTTAATGTAATCCACATTAATTTTGGAATGTTGAAGTAGCCTGCCTTCTTGGCCTTCACCCCATTTTCTCATGATGCTGTCTTTTGCATGTGTTGCTAGGTTTAACTTACTAAAAAATTTTTTAGAATTTTTGAATATATTCATGAGAATTGTTGGTCTATAGTTTTTTCTTATGTCTTTGCTGGTTTTGGTATCAGAGAAATATGGACCTCATAAAATGAGTAGAGAAATACTCTCTCCTTTTCGATTTTCCTAGAAGAGCATTTGTAGAATTAGTATTACTTCTTCCTTAAATTTTTGGTAGAATCCACCAACAAGCCATCTGAGTCTTGAGTTGTCTTTGTTGGGAGGTTTTTAACTACAAATTTAATTTCTTTAATAGATATATGACTAGTCAGAATACCTAATTTTTTTGTATATGAGCTCTGATAGTTTGTCTCTCAAGGAACTGGTCCTTTTCATTTAAGTTGTTGAATTTATGAGCATAACGTTGTTACAGTATTTCCTGATTATCCATTTAATGTTCACCCCTTCTTTGTCCAATTTTTGCTTTTGGAATAATACTTTGTGTCTTCTCTCTGTTTTTCTTGGCCATTCTTGCTACAACTTTATCAATTATATTGATCTTTTAAAAGAGCCAGTTTTTGGTTATACTGACTTCCTCCATTGTTTTTGTGTATTCAGTTTTCTTGATTTCTCTTCTCATCTTTATCTTTTTCTTTCTTTGCTTTGGGCTTAGCTTGCTCTGCTTTTGCTTATTACTGAAGATTACTGATTTGAGATGTCCCCCTCCCAATATAACAGTTATTGCTACAAATTTCTCTCTAAAAACTCTTTTAACTTCATTGTCAAAATTTTGATATGCTACATTTTTCTTGCCATTCAGTTCAAAATATTTTCTAACTTCCTTTGAGATTTTTTTTGTCCCATGGAATATTCACAATATTTCTAAATATTGTTGTTGTTTAATTTCTAAATATGGGGGGATTTTCTAGATTACTATTACATTTTAGTTTAATTTTATCTTAGTCCTGATTTCAGTTCATTTGAAAGTGTGTTACTTTGGGCTTTCCCAGTGGCTCAGATGGTAAAGAATCTACCGGCAATGCAGGAGACACGAGTTAGATCCCTAAGTTGGGAAGATCCCTGGAGGAGGAAATGGCAACCCACTCCAGTATTCTTGCCTGGAAAACCCCATGGACAGAGAAGACTGGTGGGTTAGTCCATGGGGTCACAAAATAGTCAGACGTGACTTAGCGACTAAATAATAACAAAGGTTTGCTTTACAGCCCGGAGTATTGTCTTTTTTGGGTGAATGTTCTGTGTACACTTGAAAAGAATGTGTGTTCTCCTGTTGTTAGGTAGAGAGGTAGAGACTGAAAATGAAGATATTTCAGTTCAATCAAGCGCTTGAGAGTGTTATTTATGACTTCTATCATTTTGATGATTTTCTGTGTATAGTTACTCTAGAACAATGTGGGGGTTAGAGTCACTGACACCCCACTGAGTAAAAATCTGAGTACTCCTATCTCTGCCTCAAAAAACAAAAGAATAGATAAATGACTCACCCAACGGCAGGAAGCCAAAATAGTTCAGATAGAATCAGGACTCAAACCCTGGTTTTTTTGATTCCACATATTGTGATCTCTTACTGAATGCAAACTTTCCCCACACTTAGTTAAAGATCTTTAAAATGAAAATACAGGTAATGTGTTTTTTAAAATCTGCATATAAATCAGTTCAGTTCAGTGATTCAGTCGTGTCCCACTCTTTACGACCCAATGGACTGCAGCATGCCAAGCCTCCCTGTCTATCACCAACTCCCAGAGCTTACTCAAACTCATGCCCATTGAGTTGGTGATGCCATCCAACCATCTCATTCTCTGTCGTCCCCTTCTCTTCCTGCCTGCATATAAATGGACCTACACAATTCAAACTTGTGTTGTTCAAAGTTCATTATCTGTCCCTCCCTACCAGGATGCAAGTGTCCTAAGTATAGGACTTTGTCTTCAGTTCAGTTCAGTCGCTCAGTCATGTCCAACTCTTTGCGACCCCATTAATTGCAGCACGCCAGGCCTCCCTGTCCATCACCAACTCCTGGAGTTTACCCAAACTCATATCCGTCGAGCCAATGATGCCATCCAGCCATCTCATCCACTGTCGTCCCCTTCTCCTTCTGCCCCCAATCCCTCCCAGCATCAAGGTCTTTTCCAATGAGTTAACTCTTCATATGAGGTGGCCAAAGTATTGGAGTTTCAGCCTCGGCGTCAGTCCTTCCAATGAACACCCAGGACTGATCTCCTTTAGGATGGACTGGTTGGATCTCCTTGCAGTTCAAGGGACTCTCAAGAGTCTTCTCCAACACCACAGTTCAAAAGCATCGATTCTTTGGCACTCAGCTTGGCACTCACAGTCCAACTCTCACATCCATACATGACCACTGAAAAACCATAGCCTTCACTAGATGGACCTTTGTTGGCAAAGTAATATCTCTGCTTTTTAATATGCTATCTAGGTTGGTCATAATATTCCTTCCAAGGAGTAAGTGTCTTTTAATTTCATGGCTGCTGTCACCATCTGCAGTGATTTTGGAGCCCAAAAAAATAAAGTCTGACACTGTTTCCACTGTTTCCCCATCTATTTCCCATGAAGTGATGGGACCAGATGCCATGATCTTAGTTTTCTGAATGTTGAGCTTTAAGCCAACTTTTTCACTCTCCTCTTTCACTTTCATCAAGAGGCTTTTTATCCTGAGTGTCTTCGTGCCTGATCTGACCCATAGTCAGTATGCAGTAAACAGATGGCGGATGAAAGAAGATGTAGCAAAAAAAAACAAGCAAAACACCATTCTCTTGTATATTTTAAAGAAGTTGATTTGCAATAATAGACCGTTGAAATATCCAAGAGTACATGAAGGATTTTGAGATCTAATCTGGGGGTTATCAATCTTTTTTCTCTGAGTGTATCTGAAGGAGACAGAAAAAGCCAAAGTTACAGATCTCAACTGGATGGGATGCCTTTTGCTGGCAGGAATGTCAGAATAAGAGGGAGGAGAAGGACCTAGGTAGAGTCTATGGTTTGAGGAACGCTTCCAGATGATAGCTTTTCTCAGGATACATGTTTGTTCTTGCTCTTCTTTTCTAAGCTCCTTCCACTCCTACTTCCAAAGGCTCTTTGAAAAATACCAATCTGGTCCACCTCCTTCCTTTTAAAGACAGTAACTCTGGAAGATTAATAATTTTCCCAGAGTCAAGAAGTGAGTGGAACAGCTGAATTAGAAACCAGTATCCTGACACTGTCATATAGGATTAAATTGGAAGCACTAAGAGTCCAAACTGTCAAAATCCATATCTCTAGAGAAGAGTTTTGCACAAAGATTTGAGGAGTGTAGTACAAAAGCATGCTTAACAGAATTTGGAGCTTACACTGTCATGGGCTCAAATTCTGCTGTGTGATCTTGAACAAGTTGTTAACTTCATTCAGTTTCACTTCCTCATATGTAAATTCTGGATTTACTTGAATATTCAATAGCCACCTAAAACTCAGCCCATCAAAAGTAAGTACTCTCTTTTCCCCCACTCCAAAACCTGCTCCCACTCCTTTGTTCCTAATTTCATTAAATGTCAACTGCATCTCCCCCAAATCTTTCTCCTCAATCTCCCTCCTTTGAGACCTATCAAATCTACATCCTAAATGTTTCTCAATTCAAATCACGTTTTATTCATTCACATTATCACTCTGCTAGTATTAATCATTTTTTGCGTTCATTTTTGCCAAATGACTGCAAGCTTTCTAACTCATTTGATTGCCAATGGTCTTGCCTGCTCCCATCATCCATCTACACATTTCAGTTCCTCAATGTGGCTTTCATGGCAGCTCAAACTTTCCTGCCAAGCTTGTGCTTTCTTTCGTCCATGTTCATACTCTCTGCTCCTGCAACGCTGAAAAATTGTCAGTCCTTTTGGAAGCACCATGCATACTCCACCCTCTGGATATTTCTTCAGCTCACTTTTCTTCTGGGAATACTGTTGAATTTGTGTGTGTGTGTGTATGTGTGTGGTCAGTTCATCTTTTTATATCTGTTTTGATGTCAGTTCATCCAGAGAGTCTTGGGTGACACATACCTTCTCTTTATGCCTCAATAAAACCTGGGTCAGACATCCTTCCAGTGTGTTTCTATAACACACATACTTCTGCCACACAGCCCTCACCACGCTATATCATAACTGTTGATCTGTTTACATCTCGTCACTAATCTTAATCTCTTAAGGTCAGGGATCATGCCTCCCATGTACACTGTTATATCTTAGGTGCCTCACAGGTAGTGGCACATAAGGGCTACGTAACAAACAATATCTATTGTCATTATCATCATTATCATCATCATCATGACTAAATAAAGTTGTGATTTACATAAAATGCTAAGCATAATGTCTGCTTGATAGCAACACATAGTAATTTTAATTATTTAATATTCTTATTTTCTTCACCAAAATTTAATATTTCTGAGCACATATATTATAATAAAACTCAAAGCAAAACACAATTCCATCTCTTGGGCATTTTATTGTAAGATAACATGTAATAAAAATATAAATACTTAGTATACATGTATATTGGAGAAGGCAACGGCACCCTACTCCAGTACTCTTGCCTGGAAAATCCCATGGATGGAGGAGCCTGGTGGGCTACAGTCCATGGGGTCACTAAGAGTCGGACACAACTGAGCGACTTGACTTTCACGTTTCACTTTCATGCACTGGAGAAGGAAATGGCAACCCACTCCAGGGTTCTTGCCTGGAGAATCCCAAGGATGGCGGAGCCAGGTGGGCTGCCATCTATGGGGTTGCACAGTCGGACACGACTGAAGTGACTTAGCAGTATACATGTATACATGGATGTACTAGTGACTTTTCCCATCAAATTCAGTGATGTTCTTGAGGATGAGCAAAAACATGACTGGAAGTTCTCACACTCTTGATTCATATAATAAAGATCAAATATTACTCTATGCATTTAAAAAATTCTTTCCGTAAACAAATCATTTAAACTTTAACTACTCCTTGACGATACCAAGAAAAAAATACATTCTTAGTTGATAAACAGCTTGTAATAGGCATTCTTATCTTTCCTAATTCTCTAACTTTGAACACAGTATTGAATGGCAAAGGTCTTATAATAAGAATTGTTCCCTCTTCTATAAAGTTGGGAGAGGCAAGCTAATTATGATTATGTTTTAAGATAATACAAGATCACTAAGGGACTCAACTTAAAATACTGACTAGCTGAAGCAGAAAAAGATTAGCTTAATCATTTAGCAAGATTTCATTTTCTTCGGACTAATTCTAGAAATATACTTAAGACAAATAATTTTCTTTCAGTGGGAATTAAAACGTGAAAGAAATATTAATTTTCCCTCTGGGTAGATTCTGGGAGGAATTATAGATTTTAGATTCACAGTGAATGCCACAGTTTGGGTTTTTTTGTTTTTGTTTTTGTTTTTCCTAATTAGCAAAATTAAAAGATAAGGGAATTCCCTGGTAGTCCAGTGGTTAGAGCACTGCACTCTCACTGTCAAGGGCCTGGGCTTGATCCATAGACTGAGAAATAAAACCCACATGCCGTACAGTGCAGAAAAAAAAAAGATAAAAATGTCATAAAACTCTACTTCTATATAAAACTTAGTTTATTTCACAACAAACATTGCACATTGAATATTAACAAAAATTTTGTTTTTTATTAGTTCAATTCCATGAAGTAAAGTTACATGGCCTGTGGTCTTGATCTTACATACCTGGCATTCTGCTGCTAAGTCACTTCAGTTGTGTCTGACTCCGTTCGACCCCATAGACGGGAGCCCACCAGGCTTCCCTGTTCCTGTGATTCTCCAGGCAAGAACACTGAAGTGGGTTGCCATTTCCTTCTCCAATGCATGAAAATGAAAAGTGAAAGTGAAGTCACTCAGTCGTGTCTGACCCTCAGCAACCCTATGGACTGCAGCCTTCCAGGCTCCTCCATCCATGGGATTTTCCAGACAAGAGTACTGGAGTGGGGTGCCATTGCCTTCTCCAACCTGGCATTCTAAGTAATTAAAATATTTCTACGGTGAAATCTCAACCTCTGTATTTCAAGATTTTCAGGAAAACATTATTTATCAAAAACTTATATTTCTTGGTATATCCCAATATAATAAACTGTAAGTTAAGAAAAGTTTGAAAAGAACAGAACAGATGACTTAGGGACAGAAGTTATTTTTTATTACCAAAATTCTCTACTAAAAGATTTGCCAAAAATATTATTGAATTCAGAACTACCATGGTGTTTATAGATGTAGAAAAGATGAAAGGGAGGAGTTCCCAAAATGACAATAATGAAGCTCCAAATTGAAGATTAATTTACAAACAAATAAAAATGACTTGACTTTATAATGTATGCTAATAGGAAAATCTGATTTGCTTTGCCAATTTTTGATATATATAGGAGATAGTATAAAATCTAATAAAAAGAAACATAATGCTTTACATAGCAGATTAAAGTTTACTTAGAAGATTTTGCACCTTAAAAAAACAAACAAATAAAACTTAGTCACAGTTAAATATAAACAGATACTAAATGCTAGCTAAACTAATACATAGAAATGCCACGATGTTGATTAAGCTAATAGTTTATTTCTACCTTATTTTGTTTTACAAAGAGTGTTGAATAGCTTATAAAAAAACACAAACAATAAAATATCTAGACACCCAGAGCAAAAGAAATCAGTCTTATAGTAATTACTTAATAAACATTTTCTGATTTTATTTGATAATTATTTTAAAAAAAAAGTTGTAATCTGTAATCTTCAGTGCAGGAGATGCAAGGGTGGCCAGTGGGTCATGGGGTAGCTGCTTTGAATGAGAGGCAGCAGGTTTTGTTTTTGTTTTTTGCTTTTTGGCTGCACCATGGAGCAGGCCTGATCTTAGTTACCCGACCAGGGATTAAACCCACAACCCCTGCATCAGGAGCATGAAGTCTTAACAAATGGACCACGAGGGAAGTCCAGTCTGGTTCCTAAAATATCTCTAGAACTCAGCTTGCCACGCACAATTTTCTTATAGTGAAATAGAAACTTGCTTTTCAGTCGCTAAGTCCTGTACGACTCTGCGACCCCATGGACTGCTGTATCCAGGCTTCCCTATTCTTCAGTATCTCCCGGAGTTTGCTTAAACTCATGTCTATTGAGTCAGTAATGCTAACCATCTCATCCTCTACTGCCCTCTTCTCCTTTTGCCTTCAACCTTTCCCAGCATTAGGGTCTTTTCCAATGAAAAGACCAGGCTCTTTGCATCAGGTGGCCAAAGTATTGAAGCTTCTGCTTCAGCATCAGTTCTTTCAATGAATATTCAGAGTTGATTTTCTTTATGATTGACTGGTTTGATCTTCTTGCAGTCCGAGGGACTCTCAAGAGTCTTCTCTAGCACCACAGTTTGAAAACATCAAATCTCTGGGGCTTAGCCTTCCTTATGGACCAACTCTCACATTTGTACACGAGTGAGTGAGTGAGTGATAGTCACTCAGTCGTGTCTGACTCTTTGAGACACTATGGACTATAGCCTGCCAGGCTCCTCTGTCCATGGAATTCTCTAGGCAAGAATACTGGAGTGGGTGGCCCTTTCCTTCTCCAAGTCATACATGACTACTAGAAAAACTATAGCTTTGACTATATGGACCTTTGTCTGCAAAGTGGTCTCTGCTTTTTAATATGCTGTCTAGGTTTGTCATAGCTTTCCTTCCAAGGATCAAGCATCTTCTAATTTCATGGCTGTAGTCACCATCTGCAGTGATTTGGGAGCCCAAGAAAATAAAATCATTATTTCGACTTTTTCCCCATCTATACGCCAT
Organism: Ovis aries; assembly: GCF_016772045.2. Classification (NCBI taxonomy): domain Eukaryota; kingdom Metazoa; phylum Chordata; class Mammalia; order Artiodactyla; family Bovidae; genus Ovis; species Ovis aries. The sequence goes on along the minus strand of NC_056057.1, from coordinate 68,118,935 downwards.
GAAGTGATGGGGCTGAATGCCATGATCTTAGTTTTCTGAACATTGAGTTTTAAGCTAGATTTTTTCACTCTTGTCTTTCACCCTCATCAAGAGACTCTTTACTTCCTCTCCACTTTCTGACATTAGAGTGGCAAAATATAAATTAGATTTATACCTTTGAGTTAAATAGAAAACCATTTCCCTTTGGTGCTGGCATTTCCTTTTCTCATTACTTAAAATGTTAAGCATATTTTAAAAGAATAAAATATCAAATTATTAACCTACTCTGAGCACCAAATTTTTATCAAACTCTGGGCTTGCACACATCTTGGTTTGGCTTAAGGATGGGGACCATATCTTGCTTTCAACATGCTACTACAACATAATAGGGGCCCAATTATATGTATTGAATGTGTAAATTAACAACTTAATAGTACTTTCAATCTCTGAGGATGATGTGGAAAAAAACTAACACATTCTTCAGCCAATTAGGACTGGATGGGACTATTGTCAGATTTAATGTGATGTGTTATACTCATTAATTTCCATTTTCAGGCTCTAAAGCACAATAAAAGTCATTCTAATGACAATGTGATCTGGAAAACCTCAAGACTATCTTCAATAGTCCAGGTAGAAGCATAGGGTCCAGGAACTTTTCACCTACAAGATACTCCAAAGGCTATTTTGTGCAACTTCAACCTTTTCAGATAAGGAAATTCAGGCCTAGTTGAGTCACTTGCCTAGATGACATAGGTAATTAACATTATGGATGAAAATAATACCCTGATTCCCAGTCTAAGACTCTTTCCACTATACAGGTTGCCTCTCTTTTAAAAAAAATAATAATAATTTTTCTCTATTTATTTATTTTTGGCCGTCCTGGATCTGTGTTGCTGCGCAGGCTTTTTTCTAGTTGTGGTGAGCCAGGGGCTATTCTCTAGCTGTGGCATGCAGGTTTCTCCTTGCGCTGGCTTCTCTTGTTGACAAGCACCGGCTCTAGGGCGCATAGGCTCCAGGAGTTGCAGCATGTGGGCTCAGCAGTAGAAGCTCCCAGGCTCTGGAGCCCAGGCTGGATAGCTGTGGCATGAGGACTCAGTTGCTCTGCATCATGTGGGATCTTCCTGGACTGGAAATCAAACCTGTGTCTCCTGCACTGGCAGGCGGATTCTTTACCACTGAACCACCAGGGAAGCCCAGGTTGCTTTTTCTAAATCAATTATGGAAATGATCAAATAAGGAACAAAATTTTTGCCTTACATTTTTTACCATTTTTTTTAGTTGATTTCTTTCCCAAATCAAGATATGTTGAAACTGGACCTAGTCAATCATAGAGAGCAGGAAGATGCTGGGAAGTCCCTGGAAGGCAGTGGTGCAGAGAGGTAAATGTACCAGAACTGTTTTGCTCCACTCTCTGTGGCAGCAGGAGGGGAGTGGACTCAGGAGGATTCAGGTCTGACTTTCGCAAAAGGGCAGCACCCAGCTCTAGCAGGATCTGACTCAGTTTGAATGGTTGTTTGACGTTATTGACTATGTTGACATGGCCAAAGAGACCGGAACAGAATATTATGTCCAAAAGTTCATTTATCAACTTGATAACAAACTCTTGGATAGATTTCTGGAGTGAAAATGTTGCTTGGAATGCAGTCATATTCCAAGTAAGTGTTTTTGCAATAACATTCACAAACTATGATGGCACCCACATGCACCCATTCTTCCAAGCAGTAGTTAAGCAACATTATTACACTGGTGCAATTAAATGATCACTGATCAAAAATATTGCTAGTGAAACAAAAGATGAATTGTAGGATCTTTAAGCCCTAATTTTAAAAAACATACTTTAAAAAATTCATTCATTTATTTTTGGCTGTACTGGGTCTTTGTTGCCACATGGGTTCTTCTCTGGTCGTGGTGAGTGGGGGCCACTCTCCAGTGGTGGCGCTTGGGCTTCTCATTGCAGGGGCTTCTCATTGTGCTGGCGTCTCCTGTGGATCACAGGCTTAGTTGCTCTGAGGCATGTGGGATCTTCCCAGACTAGGGATCAAACCCATGTCTCCTGCATTGACAGGCAGATTCTTTACCACTGAGCCACCAGTGAAGCCCCTTAAAAACATACTTTTTGAATGGTAATAGTTTTTTCTAAGTATCATTTATCACTGAGTAACAATTATAATTGCAGGGCCTCAGTGAATTAGGATATAAGATGCTACACAAATACACACATGCATATATGCCAGTACACACTATATCTATAAACATACAGTTGATTCGTAGAGTTATTCATGGTGCTTATGCTCTATAAAGTTGCCACAAACACTGAACTGGCAAATATTGAACCACTGATTCTAAGGGAAATATAGACTTAGATCCTGTGAGTCTCTTGTTACAATGCTTAAGTCAACTGATCAATATCTGATCAATAATCTTATTCTATGTGTTTGCATTTAAAGACTCCTTATTTAATATATACAGTTGTTTCAGTAAATTTTATTTTTCAGTATATATACTTCTGCTGCTGAGTCACTTCAGTCGTGTCTGACTCTGTGCGACCCCACAGACGGCAGCCCACCAGGCTCCGCCGTCCCCGGGATTCTCCGGGCAAGAACACTGAAGTGGGTTGCCATTTCCTTCTCCAGTGCAGGAAAGTGAAAAGTGAAAGTGAAGTTGCTCAGTCGTGTCCGACCCTCAGCAACCCCATGGACTGCAGCCTACCAGGCTCCTCCATCCATGGGATTTTCCAGGCAAGAGTACTGGAGTGGGGTGCCATTGCCTGAGGTGAACTCATGGCCAACAACAGTATAAGTCATGCCTGAATGACTTAATACACATCTAACACATATTTTCTCCAAAAGGCACATCATAGTCTTCTATGCTCAAGAATACATTTGGAGGCCATTTGATCCAGCGAAATCACCAACAGCACAAATATTTGAATAACATGATATAGACTATGTAAAGGATATTTGCTTATGAGAGCTGAAACAGGAAGGTAGAGTCACTTTGACCTCAGCTGAGAAACAGCACATAAGGCAACTCAAGTTTTCCACTGCGCTGTGCCTGTCTGCAAGTGACAGCAAGGTGCCCTGAGTATAAATTTGGAGGGTTACAAATAAATTTTATCAAGTGGGAAAATTCACAAGTATGTATTCTGTGAGTAATGAGGACTAACTAAGCACATATCCTGTGTGTGTACATGCCTGTGTCTGTGTGTTCACATGGGCGTTTCTCTGGTGACCAAATAAGTCTGGGTCAGTGTTGTTGGCAACTGTGACTATTTGCAGTCACAGCGTCATTTCTAAAATGTAACATGAGCATGTGATTCCTTCAGAGCAGGTTGACTATGTAGGTCCCCCTGTGTTTTTGGGGTGTTTAGATAGTTACAATGTTTCCACTCTTACTCCTGAGCCACTTCCTCCTTAGAATTGTACCTTTCAGTTCAGTTCAGTTCAGTTCAGTTCAGTCGCTCAGTCGTGTCCAAGTCTTTGCAACCCCATGAACCGCAGCACACCAGGCCTCCCTGTCCATCACCAACTCCTGGAGTTCACTCAAACTCATGTCGAGTCGGTGATGCCTTCCAGCCATCTCATCCTCTGTCGTCCCCTTCTCCTCCTGCCCCCAATCCCTCTCAGCATCAGAGTCTTTTCCAACTCTTCACATGAGGTGGCCAAAGTATTGGAGTTTCAGCCTCAGCATCAGTCCTTCCAGTGAACACCCAGGACTGATCTCCTTTAGGATGGACTGGTTGGATCTCCTTGCAGTTCAAGGGACTCTCAAGAGTCTTCTCCAACACCACAGTAGCTTTCAGCACTCAGCTTTCTTCACAGTCCAACTCTCACATCCATACATGACCACTGGAAAAGCCATAGCCTGACTAGATGGACCTTTGTTGGCAAAGTAATGTCTCTGCTTTTTAATATACTATCTAGGTTGGTAATAACTTTTCTTCCAAAGAGTAAGCGTCTTTTAATTTCATGGCTGCAATCACCATCTGCAGTGATTTTGGAGTCCCCCAAAATAAAGTCTGACACTGTTTCCATTATTGCCCCATCTACTTCCCATGAAATGATGGGATCAGATGCGATGATCTTAGTTTTCTGAATGTTGAGCTTTAAGCCAACTTTTTCACTCTCCTCTTTCACTTTCATCAAGAGGCTTTTAGTTCCTCTTCACTTTCTGCCATAAGGGTGGTATCATCTGCATATCTGAGGTTATTGATATTTCTCCCAGCAATCTTGATTCCAGCTCGTGCTTCTTCCAGCCCAGTGTTTCTCACGATGTACTCTGCATAATAAGCAGGGTGACAACATACAGCCTTGATGTACTCCTTTTCCTATTTGGAACCAGTCTGTTGTTCCATGTCCAGTTCTAACTGTTGCTTCCTGACCTGCCTATAGGTTTCTCAAGAGACAGGTCAGATGGTCTGGTATTTCCATCTCTTTCAGAGTTTTCCAGAGCTTATTGTGATCCACACAGTCAAAGGCTTTGGCATAGTCACTAAAGCTGAAATAAATGATTTTCTGAAACTCTCTTGCTTTTTAATAAAGCAGAAATAGATATTTTTCTGGAATTCTGTTGCTTTTTCGATGATCCAGTGGATGTTGGCAATTTGATCTCTGCTTCCTCTGCCTTTTCTAAAACCAGCTTGAACATCTGGAAGTTTATGGTTCACATATTGCTGAGGCCTGGCTTGGAGAATTTTGAGCATTACTTTACTAGAGTGTGAGATGAGTGCAATTGTGCGATAGTTTAAGCATTCTTTGGCACTGCCTTTCTTTGGGATTGGAATGAACACTGACCTTTTCCAGTCCTGTGGCCACTGCTGAGTTTTCCAAATTTGCTGGCATATTGGGTGCAGCACTTTCACAGCACCATCTTTCAGGATTTGAAATAGCTCAACTGGAATTCCATCACCTCCGCTAGATTTGTTCGTAGGGATCTTTACTTGAGCCTTTTTCTCTTTGCTAAGCTTGAAAGAAGATAACACCAGAGTTCCTATTCTTTGAAAGTAGAAGGAAATCTGAAACTTAAAATCTGCTCTATCTTTCTGGAGTTGGGAAGAGTGCAAGCCTACAGCTTTTCCCTCATCAAGAGTTACCAGGGCCTTGTATTTTACTTGGCATAAATCCATGTAAAGAGGGAAGGGTCTACAGGCTAGATCTGTTTATTTCCTGGCTCTATTTATTTCCTGTGTGGTATTCATCTGTGAAATGAGAATACTAATGTGCACGTCCTGGTGGTGGTGTAAAAAAGAGAAATGATGTATGGTTAGTACTTTGCATTTTGTTCTCACTATCACTAACAAGAGCAATAAAAATCAGACCCATACTAAACATGGAGAACATCGCAAATTCAGCTCCAAAAGGGACTCAAAGGCAATTTAACAAAATAAACATCTCCCTCAGTCACTGTATGGTTATTGCATGTCCCTATAAACCTTGTTATGATAAGCTTGAGCTTATGACAGGACTACTCTCTCCAACACACTTGCGTGCCAATCATTCTGGGCTATCAAAGCCATGAGTTCTTTCAAGAGCATTAATTGTCACACCACCCTCTGAAGAGCTCTAGTGGTCAAGGTCCATGTAAACAATTCCACCAAAGACAGCTGATCTTAGCTTAAGGCCAAGGAAAGGGACGTTCAGTGCTAGTAAGGTCTCTTCTGTGCCCCTCTGTCTGTCCGTCACTCTTTTGGGTTTGCTGTACCACCTGCACCCTCAAACTCACCTCTCAGCTGTTCCATCTGCTACTGCTGAAGCATAAAGAATAGAAAATGTTGAGACTAAGGAGTATGATAGGAAAAGAAGGTTGCCTGAAAAGAGGAGAAAATCAGAAGAGAAATCTATATACTAGACATATGTTAATAGATAGTTCATATTTAATATATGTATAAAAGACAAAGAGAAATCCAAACATTTGCTCTAAACATTTATCAGAAAACAAAAGAAGGGTAAAATTATTTGAAATAAAAATTTTCCTATGCAAAAAAGCATGGGGGTTGTCCACAATGTTTCCAGCAGTCTTGCACAGCAATGAGTTTCCTATCACTTGAGATAATCAGAAAAGACCAGGGACAACTTGTCAAGGGCCTGGCAGTGAGTGTTGGCTCCCTGTCCATTGACTGTGTCATCAGGCAGCACCTGTGGTGTGGCAGGCAGTGTGGGAAGCATGCGGTCTGGAGGCATCATTTAGATGACAGGATTAGGATTAGGGATTTCATTAGGGACTGCCAGTTTCTGTAATTCTCTGTCTTTACTTTCAGTACTGACACTTAGCAGCTGTGTGAGTGCTGAGTCGCTCAGTTGTGTCTAACTCGTTGCGACCCGATAGCCCACCAAGCTCCTGCAGCACCTGTAGCTCACCACATCCCACCTAGTAAGCTAGTAAGACCCTATTTGCTGTTAAAAATATTGAAATATTTCCATAGTTGTTGATAAACAGCCAATGTGCACCGTACCACGTGCTCCCTTGCCCCAGGAGCCCTGAATCTCTTCAGGATCCAGCACTAAAGAGTTAACACTTATGAGGAACACAGGTACACCCGTGGCAGACTCATGTCAATGTATGGCAAACCAATACAATATTGCAAAGTAATTCACCTCCAATTAAAATAAATAAAGTTATATTTTTAAAAAAAGAGTTAATATCTGCCCCAGGAAGGGGACTCTAGGATTTGTCTCCACTCTAACAGCTGGAGTCACCAATTGCTAAGTAGTTTTAACATTCCATATTACTGTTTCACAAACTTGTTAAAGACTTTGCAAATTAAACAATAATAATATATTATTTTCACCTATACATTGTAAAACATTTAAAACATTTGATAATTCCTCATGTTAGTGAGGTCATAGAGAAAGAAACATTCTCAAAAACAAGACAGAAGTGTAAATTAACATAGTATCTTCTAAGGGCATTATGGCAACTGCAGTATGGTTTATAATATAGAAAATTTAAAACAACCCAGATGTCCATTAATAGAATACTAAAGGAGATCAGTCCTGGGTGTTCACTGGAAGGACTGATGCTAAAGCTGAAACTCCAATACTTTGGCCACCTCATGCAAAGAGTTGACTCATTGGAAAGGACCCTGATGCTCAGAGGGATGGGGGGCAGGAGGAGAAGGGGACAACAGAGGATGAGATGGCTGGATGGCATCACCGACTCGATGGACATGAGTTTTGAGTAGACTCCGGGAGTCGGTGATGGACAGGGAGGCCTGGCGTGCTATGATTCATGCGGTTGCAAAGAGTCAGGCATGACTGAGGAACTGAACTGAACTGAATACGGAAAATTATAGTGCATTAATAAAAAAATCTATGGAGTACTTAGAAAAATGAGATAGATTATATATATGGTGACACAGAGAGATATCCAGAATATATTGATATATTATAAAGTTAAAAATTAAAAGGATAATGTAAAATACTTTGTACTCTCTATATAGACTCTATTTAGTGTAGGGGACTAATCAGTTTCTGAGAAGTAGCTGAGTCAGCTGGTTATACATGTCCTTACAGCCCTGCCCTTGAGGGAGCTCCAACTCTTATGTTCTACCCTGGCAACTGCTTCTCCTGCTCCTCACATACCTTGAAATGATTCCAGGTACAGTGAATATAATTATAGGTCCATTCTTCCAGTCTAAGTTGTTTATGACGATCTTCATGATGTCGAAAGTTCCTACAATCATGAATTGCCCATTAATCCTTATTCCCTGTTTCCTTGACTGTTCTCATGAAAGTATCTTGAGGTTTTGGGCTCCCCAGGTGGCTCAGCAGTGAAGAATCTGCCTGCAATGCAAGAAACTTGGGTTCGGTCTCTGGGTGGGGAAGATCCCCTGGAGAAAGAAAGGGCAACCCACTACAGTATTCTTGCCTATGAAATCCCATGGACAGAGGAGCTTGGAGGGCTATAGTCCATGGGGTAGCAAAAGAATTGGACACAACTTAGCAGCTAAACAACAACACTGTGCCTTCTATTCTCCCTGCAGCAAAAGGGTACCACAGTTAAAATCGAGGTTTGGTCTCTATCCACACATGCAGATAGGTATTTAAAATGCGGGGTTTTGCCATACTACCAAGCAGTTTTCTCACACCAGCTGAGTGTCCTACCATTCAATACTCCCTCCCTGGAGGCAGCATCAGATCCCACAGGTGAAAGGTTCAGTCCTCAAGACAGCCCCTCCCCTCTTCAGATGCCAATTACAGGTCCAGTTTATCTGCTTCTGACCAACCGGCAATGTCAGAGGTTCCAAGGCCCTATCTTTGGATTTGATTAATTAGCTAGAGTGGCTTACAGAACTCAGAGAAGCCTTTTACTTACCAGATTACTGGTTTACTATAAAAGGAACTCAGGAACAAGCAGATGGAAGAGATACATAGGGCAAGGTATGGGGACAGGGCCCGGAGACAACGTGCTTTCTCCAAGGGTGCTACTCTCTGCAGATCTTCCCCCGTCCACCAACCCAGAAGCTCTCCAAATCTGTCCTTTTAGGTTCTTATGGAAGTTTCACTACATAGGCGTGGTTGTCGAAACCATTAGCCATTCGTTAGTGGGTTCACTCTCCAGCCCCTTTAACTTTTATGGAGGTTGGAGGTACGGGGTGGGGACAGGGACTGAAAGCTCCAACACTCTAATCCTGTGACTGATCCCTTTGGTAACCAGCCTTAGTGCTTAGGCTACCGAAGGGCTTTCCAAAAGTAGTCTCCTTAACATAACCAAGACATCTTGCTCACTCTCCTCACTTCAGAAATGTCAGAGGCTTTAGAAACTCTGTGCCAGGAATCACAATGAAGACTATATATATAGATATTTCTTATTATAAATCATGGGCTTCCCTGGTGGCTCAGAGGTTAAAGCATCTACCTACAATGAGGGAGACCAGGGTTCGATCCCTGGGTCGGGAAGATCCCCTGGAGAAGGAAATGGCAACCCACTCCAGTATTCTTCAAAAGGTGTTAATGAAATGGATCTATAAGCTGTCATAAAGGTTTGAAGGAAAGTAAGGGTGTTATGAGAGCTCACTGGTGAAAGAGATTGGGTGTGCACACTAAGCCACTTCAGTTGTGTCTGGCTCTTTTCAACCCTATGAACTATAGCCCGCCAGGCTCCTCTGTCCGTGGGATTCTCCAGACAGGAATACTGGAGTGGTTGCCATGCCCTCCTCCAGAGGATCCTTGTGACCCAGGGATCAAACCCATGTCTCTTAGGTCTCCTTCATTGGCAGGTGGGTTCTTTACTATTAGCACCAGAAATGGCGAGAGGGAGTCTTTATCTTTAGGCCTTCAACTGATTGGATGAGGCCCATTTATATTATGAAGGGCAATCTGCTTTACTCAGAGTGTATGGATTTAAATGATAATTCCATCCAAAAAAAAAAAGGCCCTCCACAGAAACATCTATGAAATTTGACCAATATATGGATGTCATGGCCTAGCTAAATTGGCATATAAAACTAACCATCAAAGTCTCTATAATTCAAAACACTGCCATTGTGTATTTGGACTTCTTTTAAAAAATAAGCCCTTCTTCTCTGCATATATGGAGAATTTTTCACATCAGAAGATTGTTTTCTCAATTATGAGTTATTGCTTCCATTCTCACTGATCTTTCTTTCTCAGAAACACCTATAAACTCCTTAATTAGATTCCTTCACACTAATCTTTGCATTTATCATTCTTTCGTCAAATTTTCATATCACTTTTACTTTTTCTCTTCATTCTTACTGTTTAAAGCTTTCTCTTTCAGTTACTGGTTTGATTTTCTATCTTTCAATTCTGCTCTTTGCTGCCTTAAAGAGATTTTAATTTTTTTAAATTTTTGTTTAAACATAATCTTATTTTAATCCTAACTAATTGGCCTTTTATCTCTTTCATGCCTTGCTGTCCTTTTATCTTGGCCCATGCCTTCCCACATCTCTTTCACAGAGACCCTGTCATTTTCTGGAATTTTCTCCTGTCTCTTGTTTATTATTTTCAAAGTTTGATTCAAAGATTCTCCAAAAACTTGCCCCCTTTCTTTTTGCTGCAGTGTGCTTCCATAGGCCCCATTTTTCACACTTTGAACTATAAGAGATCTATTCAGGTCCGTTCTTTACTAGTGGTCAGTGTGGAGATTAACAATGGTCTTGCTCTGTATCACTGTGGATACAGGACGACAGCCACAGCTCCTGCCCAATTTCTCACACTCTGTATTATATATATTTATCTTGCATAACACTTCCGGATCTCTGGCTACCTGGCATTGTCCTGACTCTTAACATTCATCTTACAAGGTAATTAAAACCTATATGACTGAGAGATGGCTGCCTGAGTCTCCCCCCTGGTAAAGCACTCTCTCTGAGTTGAAGGGCAAAGAGCAGGGATCTGACTTGAAGTGCTTTCCTGCTTCATTTTTCACGGCTGGTTTGCTGCCTGAGATAACACAGCTCCAAAGCCTTGTAGTCAGTCCATATTTTAGCCATTCTGGCAATACTGAGATTAGGAGGCTTAATTTGAGTTGTTTCCTAGGGAAGATCCCCTGGAGAAGGAAATGGCAACCCACTCCAGTATTCTTGCCTGGAGAATCCCATGGACAGAGGAGCTTGGTAGGCTACAGTCCACGGGGTCACAAAAAGTCAGACTCGACTGAGTGACTTCACTTTAATGGGTAATGGAGCCAGAGTGCATCATAAACTTTCAGGCATTTTTAAATTAATATCTCTTTTCCTTTGTTTTGAGACAGGACTGTTATCTGATTTTATTATATCTGTCCTGGACCCTTTCAGCACTTTAAGAATGCCTTGTCATCCACGGAGTCGGCAGTCACAGATTAAATATTAGTTTTTTTCAGCTTTTTTTTTCAATTATCTCAATGCTGCCTGACACACAGAAACGTGTCATTTACCTGGGGCACAGATTTGAATTGCTGGCCGCCAGCCTGGTGTGGGGGAGGAAGGAACACAGCTACTGAACAACTGGGTCACTCCCCAGCACTCACGGCCCCCTGGGGCTTTGTTGTCTGCTACTTGCTAATGTATATCTGGCAGCACTGCTGAAATAATTTTTTAAAATTGTATTTCTTTGTGGGGAGGAAAAAACTTATTAAGTAAGAAAGAAAATTTTAACAATAGTTGAAATAGCCAATGATATGAAGTATGCTAAGATAATATGTAAAGGAAACGTGATGAGCCGAAAAAAAAAAAAAAGGCACCTGCATAAGCATCTTTGTCTACAAGCCACATTCCCCTCGGCTTTGTTGTCTGCCATAGGGACAGACAGCCCTATGTTGTTAAACCATAGGGTCGCAAAGGGTCAGAAAGGACTGAGCGACTGACCATGTCCTACTTAATTATGGGGGAAAAATCTATAATGGGGACTCCATTTTACATCTCAGCCCAGTAACAGTTGAAGAAAAATGTAGTGCTTCCTAAGGGTAAAGCTGGTCCCAACCGACGATTCTTCAATGGACTGACAGAACTGAAAAGGATAACTCCCAGGAAAGACCACACCTGAGGGGCTCAGTAAGACAAAGAGCAAAAAGCCTTCACGAGCTGCATCCAACTACTGACTCACAAGACAGATGTTTAGAATTATGAACTGGGAGCAAACTCACAGTGTCTCAGAGCCATTTCTTTTTATAGATGAGAATACTCAGGGACAGAAATATCAAGGAGCTTGTTCAAGGCCACAAGACGGTTAGCCAAAGAGCTAACACAAGAAGCCAGGCCTCCTGACCCTCATCGGGGCTTATCCCACAGCATGACGTTCACGGTTTTAAAAAGGAAACTTGCTTTGTTCTACCTCTGACATTTTCATAAGATCTTTGTGTCAAAATAACAACTAATAACTTACTTCCTCTTTGCTTTAGTGAGACAGATTCTGCTAGGACTGCCTTCCAACCTCAGGAAAAGTCTGTGGAAAGCAATATAAGTTGCAGGCACTATTTAAAGTGAGATATGGGTGGAAGAAAAATTTGGTACAAAGCTCTGAAAAGGAACCCTGAACAGCACTCAGGGTGAGTCAGAGGGAGTGGCACGAAAGCAGAAACAGAAAACTGATAATCACCCAGCCAGCCAGCCAAAGTGAACTCCATAGAATCTCCATTCTTCTTGCTCAGGGACAAAGGCTAATAGGCATCTGGTGCTCGGAGGCTGGTATTTCATCCTATGTAAGGAAGAGGTCAGGAACAGAAGGGCTCAGAGCCCAGTGCCGAGAACAGCTGCCCTTCCTCCCCTTTGTCACTGCAGCAGCCTCAGAAATGGCTGCCTCGCCACATTATCAACCGCAGGCAGGGATTTGTCGGGTCAAGCCAGGTGGTCAGTATCTCTACATCTTACAGGACAAAGCCCAAGCTCTTTAGCTAGCACCTAAGCCCTGCAGTCATCCAGACCTCAGCCTGGCTGGCTGATCTGTTTTCCTCTCCACGAATCCTCATTCGATTGTTCGGCTACCTCAGTGGGCCCCTACATAAGCATTATCCATTCCTACTTTCACTCCATTTGCCTAAAATTCTCATCTCTTCCCCTCCCGGTTTCCCTGCCCTTCCTAAATCTTTATGAGGAGGGGCTTTCCTTGAGCATCCTAGCACACCATGTTAGTAACTCCTGCGGCTGCGGTGGCTGGTGAAGATGGATGATTTGCATTGAGCTCCCCTATGCCAGGCACTGTGCTGAGTGCTTCCTCCTGGATTATCTCATTGATCTACACAACCATCCTGTGTGATAAGCATTGATTTCTTGGTGGCAAGTGAGAGAAACTCCAACTCAAGCTGGATTCATACATGGAAAGTTACTGTCTCACTTAAACGGTCCAGGGAAAGAGATGGCTCCAGCTGACTCCAATGTGGTATCCACGTGCCAGCTAAACGTGTATTTTTCATGGGAAGCATGGCTACTTAGCACACAGCGGTTGTGAAGCAAACCTGCTTCTGTCCGGGGCTTTGCTGGGTACTCTTGCCACGAGGCAGCAGTTCTTCCGGCTCTTCTTGGTGTGTGTGCCAGCTTCCACTTACTCAGTATTTTTGTAGTTCTTGAGTCAGTTTTTATCACAGTGTATAATTTCTTGTGTCTGCTTTGCAAATTGCCTTTCAAAATCAATGGTAAATTGAACTCTACAAGAAAGCATGCAAATAAATTCACATGTTCATGGGCTGGTATATTCATCAAGGCTCCCTTTGTAATATTACAGAAATGCAAAGTAGTTGTCTATGTTATAATCATTGTAACACTCATAGGTCTGTGTCAGGCACTGGAGTGGCTGTCTTTTACATGATCTCATCTCCTCTACACCTGCTTTATGAGGCATGAAGATAACTTGGCTACACTCAGATGAAGTCTGTAGAGATCAAGTCAATTATCCAAGGCCACTGGACCAAATTCAACCCAAACTGCCTTCCAGTTCCTTAACAAACATTTTAGAAAATGCTTTATTGACAACTAAGCAGGTTTTAGCAACAACACACATGTGCTAAAACAACAGCATTGAAGGGAGGATAAAGGCGAAGGAACGAAGCACGTTGATTAATCACTGGCATGGGGGGTGTGTTTCCCCCAGTCTCAGGAGAATATGTGCTTCATGCTCTTAGACAGGGTCAGTTATATTAATGAGCCGGCTGCAATGGCATCACACTCTCAAGGTGGCAAGTTCACAGCTTGGCTCCTGCTTTGTTTTTCCATCTTGGGGACCACACAGCACATGCTCAACCCCTCTCCCCTCACTCCTTCCTCCAGCATGGAGGAGGCGAAATCGGCAAAAGTAGTCTCACTGGCTTATATCTTGGCTTGAATGCTTGCTGTCTCTTTCTTCCATACCCAACTGCAGCCCCTGATCGAGACCCAATGGATGAGATACAGGCCAAGAAGACCGGGCGGTGTCCCACCACCGTAGTCCTATCATGTCCTTGAGAAACAGGACTCTAAGAGTTATCTGAGAGGCCCTCTTGCTCAGTGCACGATTCCCCCACCCCCAGCATCCTAAAAGGGATCATTTAACCCCAGCCTACCTCCTCCCGGTGACAGACAGCTCATTGTCTTGAAGAATTAACCTTAAGCCCAAAACATCTCTTGCCCAATGAACAGCTTTTCCTTCAGAATTAGCAGAGTAAAAACAACAATGGATGGTTATCTGCCCTCACACTCCAGACCTCCTAGTAACCCTAATCTGTGTTCTCACTTATCCCACCTCTGCAACTCAAGAAGGAGAAGATATCTCTGAGTTGAAAAGTGACTGGGCTGAACAAGTACTTTAGCCTGCTCCCTGGACACAGCCTTCAAAGCCTGTTGGTTTTCAAAGGAAAGGAGGCACCTCTTTTGGCTACACAGCATGAGAAATTAAAATAAGCCCTCCCTTTTTTAGTCAAATGTGAACTCACTTCCCCTTTCCTTCTCCCAGGCTCTTGTTCCGTCCTTTGCCTCTCTCTTTCTCCCCATGTCTTTCTCAACCTTTCCTTTTATGCTTTTCCTTCACTTTCCTTGTCTCTCTTTCCTGTTCTTTCTACCTCTCTCTTTCTATGGACTAGATTCCATACTACAGGTCTAGGTTTAGTTTGTGCCTGGTTAATAGAGTAACATCAGTCCAAATAATTTAATCCCTCAATGACTGGGTTTAGATCAGGAAGAGCAGAACCTAGTGAGGGGATCACCAACAATTAGGTAAACACTGGGGAGATGTAAAGAAGTGTTAGTTGCTCAGTCATGTCTGACTCCTTGTGACCCCCCTGGACTGTAGCCCACCAGGCTCCTCTGTCCATGGAATTCTCCAGGCAAGATTACTGGAGTGGGTTGCCTTTCCCTTCTCCAGGGGATATTCCCAATCCAAGAACTGAACCCAAGTCTCCTGCACTGCAGGCCGATTCTTTACCAGCTGAGCCACTGGAGAAGCCCAGTATTGGAGTGGGTAACCAGTCCCTTCTCCAGGGGATCTTCCCGACCCAGGAACTGAACCCATGTCTCCTGCACTGCAGAAGGAAGCCCAGGAGAGGAGATGGGATGGTGGTCAGTTCTGATGCTTTTATTACTAGGTGGTGGATGAAGACGTCTCCAAATAGTGCCATCTAGTGGTCGATTGGAGTAAGATCTGCAACCCAGGGCTCTTGCCTGTGTCAAACGCCAATCCGGGAAGGGAAAGTAAAAGTCTTCTTCCCTCACTGTGCAGCAGGTACTCTGCCAAGTAAGATGCTACTCGTCATTCTTCTGTTTAATCCTCACAACTACCTTGTGCCGTAGGTGTTACAGTCTCTCTGAGTGAGGCACCAAGCGATCAAGTACCACGTGGGGCTGGGATCCAGACACCGAAGCCAACACCTTTTCTGTAACACACCAAAGCAGTTATAAGATTTGCACACCAGAATTTAGTAGGAGCAATATGGCTGTTTCATGATTTTAAGTAGCCTTTTTAGCTTAAAGATTTTTTTTTCCATTTAGATTTTAGATTTTCAGATTTAGTAGATTTTTAATTTGGAAGAGGAAGATTTCATAAATCTAAGGATGAACAGGAGGCACATTTTAGATATGTGGCTTTCCATTTCCATAGAACTTGAAGAATTCATAAGATCCACTTCTGTTTATGATAAAGACATACCTCACCTAATTCTTTAGTTTTCAAGACAGAGGAGTGTTTACACTTCTGTTCTCAGAACTGTGTTAAGCTCATTTTTTTTTTCATCAACAGTGAAAAGAATGTACCATCTCCACCATCATATTCAAATAAATGTCAACTTTTACCACAATATAACCAATTTCCTCTGCTACAGAAAAAAAGATTGGAGGTTTTTGAAGAAATCTCATTAAACTTATCATATTGAAACAGCAAAAAGTCTCTCTGATGTAAATCCACAGAAATAAAACTAGAGGCCACCCCAGAAGACCACTCACCCCGTGAGCCAGTGGAGTCCAGGCTCACAGTGGTCACTAAACTGAACCGCGATACACTGCTCCTGGGGACCAGTCTGACCAGAAGACACTTTCTAGTTGCTGTCACGGTCTCTCCATGGCCTTTGCCTCCCAGGGTCTGTCTCTCCACAGCTGCCTAGAGAAGCTGAGTTCCGTGCAGCTCCCAAAAAGAGTGATGCTTACAGGCCTAGCCCTGGGGAGACAGCAGAAATTGTTGTTTCTTCCCCCCACCACTGAGGCAAGCCCTGCTGGGCCCCAAGACATACTCACCACCATGCCTTCTCCCACCAAGAGGGAAGAGGAGTCTTCCTCATTGTACTTGCATCCAGAAAGTGCAGCATTAGAGCTCACTGCTTTACTTGGAAGACAGATTTGCTGTTGTTTATGTGAACAAATCCTTGTAGAGGAACTTCTTTGGGGCTCTAAGTTTTTTGAGACTCCCTTCCTGAGTGAGGAGAAGGGTCTTGGAGAGAACTTTGGCATGTCATTCAATGGAGGTTATTGAGTAGTTTAGTTTTTTCTTTTCCTAAATCTGTGTGAAATTTAGCCCTGATTTAGTAATAAGCCCACAATGCCTCACTTCAGACTAAGTATGAGATTTGAAACAAAGCCCTGCAATGCCTCAGTAGGGTATCAGACAGAAAGCAAGAGAGAGAAAGCAAACACAATAATGCAATTGACTCATGAAGTCCACAAAGAAGTCTTTGCGGGAATGAGAATAAAGCAAATGTCTCGTACCTCCTCCAATCCCCTAGGCAGTGTGCGCTGAGTGTTTGTCTTGAGGCGTCATTGAGACAGGTGTGTCTACCTGCATACCTGGCGCAGCAGCAGTCGGAGGGGAGCCCTTGCGCCACTCTGGGTAAACCCTCCACATTCAGAAACGGCAGAAAGAGAGGAAAAGGAGGATCAAGGGGAGAACAAAAGCCCACAGCATGCATCTTTCCAGCGCCACTTGGGGAAGAGACAGTTCCCGTGAGCAAGCACGTTTGCAGCAGCCCCCAGGAGGGCCCCCGCACCCTAGTTACACAGTAAAGAGTTGGGCTGGCCAAGAATCTCTATGGGGACTAGGCTGTCTCTGGTTTCACAGGCTGACTGGCCAAGCCTGGCCGCTGGGGACCATGGGGAGCAGGCATGTAATCTGGTGCCTGCAGTCTTCTCTGTGCGCTGACACTCCTCCCAGGCTGCGGGATGGACAGCCCGTGGGAAGGCCGCGAGAAATTCTCCCAGGAGCAGGACTTGGGTTTCCAGCTAAACTGTCAGGGCCCTGAGAACCTTGCTGGGAGTGTGCAGTATAGCCCTTGAAGGACAGCGAAGAGGGGAGAACACAATCCTGAAGCTGGCCGAAGAGAAGCTTCTGCGCTTTGCCATCTGTTTTCTTCCCATCAATAAGAATTCCTTTCCCCTTTCATTCGCTTTGTCCAAATTGAGGACAGATGCTGCCCCGCAGTGGTGCACCTGGAAATGAGAACTTTTCTTTTCTTTTCTTCCCACGCCCCCAGTTGACGAGAAAGGGTGGCTTCAAGCCCTGTAATGGGTCATAGAAACCCAAAGTTGACTGTGAGTCAGAGAAAACAAAAGACAAGAGAAGAAGTTAAATAGAGAGAGAGAGTTTTTTCAAGGGTCAGAAGACATGGGTTATTTACATTTCAGTACTGGCTTTAGCCACATAGAAAAGAAAAGAAGAATAAGGGGGCACATTTCATTCCACCTGTGTCTCCTTCATGCACTAAATCCCAAGCAGCTCTTCCATCAGAATCTTCATATTTCCAAACTAGAAGAGATCTCAGAGATCATCTCTTTGAATCTTTCAGTTTCAGGATATAAAAGAAAATGAAGCCAGTGAATTGAATCCCTTGTCCCAGGCTGGGCAGCTTTTCCACGATGCCCACAGTTCAATGGGACACTCCTTGAGTTGCACCAATCCACAGCTGAATGGCTCAGTGTGGCGGTAACAATGGGCTTGAACTCCTAAAGAGACCACTTTCCGCATTTTGATACAGGCAAAGGGAAGAAGGGAGGGGATGGGCCTTTCACCACCAGGTCTTTTACTGAATAGCAGAACACCATGGGAATCTGCCTGTGCTTTTTAAATAGAATCATATTATTTTACACAGCACTGTATCCAGTGCTAACAGAGGTACAAAATGGAAAGAGGCAGCATCCTGTGGTTTGCAGAGCCCTCTGTGGAAAAGAAGAGACTAGCACCACTTTCTCCATCATCTGACCTTGGGGCCTCAGTTTCCTTATCTGTACAATGAGGCCATTGGAATTCCCATTTGGGCATTAACTTCTTTAAATTGACATTTATCCAGGACAGGGCATTACATTTGTTACATGAGTACTAAACACTTTCTCTTGATGTCATCACTTTTATTAGTGTTGTAATCACTGTTTTTAATTCCTGTGATCAATATAGGCTTGTTGAATGAAAGAATGAATTCTCTTTTTTTTTTTGCCACTCCCTGACCAGGGATCGAACCTGCACTCCCTACACTAGAACCACAGAGTTTTAACCACTGGACCACCAGAGAACTCCTCAGAATTTATAAACCAACTCATTACAAATTGCATTCAATTGTTTGCTTTTAGGGAATTTGAATATAACTAGTATTCTGTTTTTAGTGTTTCCTCACAGGAATATTTGGCTTACAACAAAAAATGAAATGGGAAATGTGCTCAGTTGTGTCCGACTCTTTGTGACCCCATGGTCTATAGCCCACCAGGCTCCTCTGTCCATGGGATTCTCCAGGCACGAATACTGGAGTGGGTTGCCATTTCCTCCTCTAGGGAATCTTCCCTACCCAAGGATCGA
Organism: Ovis aries; assembly: GCF_016772045.2. Lineage (NCBI taxonomy): Eukaryota > Metazoa > Chordata > Mammalia > Artiodactyla > Bovidae > Ovis > Ovis aries. The sequence continues at coordinate 68,100,285 of NC_056057.1, read as the reverse complement.
ACCCAAGTCTACTGCACTGCAGGGGGATCCTTTACCACTGAGTCATTTATTCTATGTCTTGAGAGTGGCAATAGGTTTACAAGTATATGTGGTTTAAAAAAAAAAAAAAAATCATGAACAGAAACCTAAATTAAGTAGAATCAAGAGACCAGAAGGGGGAGTTCTCATGCCCTACAAAGAAAGCCGAACCAAGGGGAAAGAGAAAGACTTCCTCTTCTTGCCTGGAAAGAGCTCAACCAATGAGGGACTGCATAGCTCAGTCAAAGAAAAGGCATGGGCTTTGATTACTCTACCCTCTCCCAACCCCCTTTCCCCCTCTTTAATAGAGTTCTCATCTCCATTTTTTGCCGCAAACTTCTTCATGGCTAGTCAGGGTGGCAGACCCCAAATTGCAATTCTTTGTTTAATTTGAGTTCCAAATTAAATTTAATTCTTTGTTTTATTTGAATTCCAAATAAACCCATTTTTGCTGCAGAAATAACTGGCAGTCTATCTGTTTTATGTCAACAATTTATTTGTCAAAACTCATAAAGCTGAAGAATAAAAAGAGTGAGTTTTACTGTATGTAAAGTAGATCTCAATAAGCTTGAATTTTAAAATGGGTCATTTGGGAGAATTCCCTGGTGGTCAGCACTTTCACTGCTGAGAGCCCAGGTTCAATTCCTAGTTGGGGAACTAAAAATCCCACAAGCTGCTTAGGAAAAAAAGAAGAAAGAAAGAAAAAGATTTTTAAAAGGGGGCACTTGAGGGAGGGGAGAAACTGTGGTTGAAAGGAGTTATTTTTAAAAACTGGCTCCTGTCTAACACTGATGGTGGTGTCCGTTATCCTGGAGAGGGATACACCAGTCTGTTTCCTTACTTACGTGGTGAGTGAAGTGAAGTTGCTCAGTAGTGTCTGACTCTTTGCAACCCCGTGGACTGTAGCCCACCAGGCTCCTCTGTCCATGGGATTCTCCAGGCAAGTATACTGGAGTGTGTTGCCATTTCCTTCTCAGGGGATCTTCCCGACCCAGGGATTGAACCAGGTCTCCTGCATTGCAGGCAGACGCTTTAACCTCTGAGAAGTAGATATAGGAGGGCGTCCCAGGTGAACCTAGGGGTTAAAAAAAAAAAAAAACCTGTCTGCCAATGCAGGCAGATATAAGAAATGCTGGTTCGATCTCTGGGTCAGGAAGATCCCCTGGAGAAGGAAATGGCAACCCACTCTAGTATTCGTGTCTGGAGAATCTCATGGACAGAGGAGCCTGGTGGGCTACAGTCCATAGCATTGCCCAGAGTTGGACACAACTGAAGTGACTTAGCACACAGCACAGGAGGTAGCTGGGCTCATGGCAGCATTAAGGTTTTGTGAGCCCCTTTCTCCATTTAAAAACAACCTTGAAGATAATATTTGATGACTGTGTTGACATAACCTTTTAAAAAGTTTCTTGTGGGGCTTTAAGAGTCACAACACCTCGGCACTATGACTAATGGAAAAGTAAGTCCTGGACGTGACCCGAGCCTGCCAGAAAGGCAGATCAGGCTAATCATTTCCTAAGGGAACAACTAGGAGTAGGAAGGTATGCATCCAGTCCCTAGTGCTAGCACTGATTCTCCAACAAGTTTCAAACAAGCCAGTCAACCTCTCTGGGCTGCAGTCCTCCAGTGTGATCCCTGTAGTAGTAACTTTAATATATCAACCACTCACTTAAAAATTAGTCTTTTTTCTCTCTCTTGGACTCCTGGAGGTGAAATAAAATGTGTTGATCCCACTTCTGGAGGTTTTATTACATATTCATCACCTTGGGAGGAGAGGTCGAAACTTACCAACAAATAGAAAAAGAATATTTCTCATCAAAAGAGTTATATAACCTCAACAACTGTAAGAGTTGAAAAAATATCTGGCTTTCTCCTTTATATAACAACCCTATGCTTCTCTATGGTCTTTCTGATCCTGAGTTTTGTACTAGATTTTACTTCTGTAACCCGAGTGTCCCAGGGCACACAGGTCCAGGCAGACAATTGAGAGGGTGTGACCTACTGTTACAATAGCAACAACCATATCTCTGATTTGAGATTCTCTCCTCCCTGTCCCCAGCAGAATCACTAGTACTCCAGCTCTTCTCCCTAAATCCATCTTTTCTCTGAGAAGTGTCCAGAGGGAGGTGACCCTGTCCACGGGTGTCTCACTAGTGAAGATTTCCTTTCTAGGGCTGGTGGCACCCATATTTGTTCTGTTCTGATAACTATAAGGGGGAGCAGATAGTGGTACAATCAGCTCTCCTCAGGAGGCTCATTGTCTGTTGATTGAGACTAACATCTAAAGAGATAAGTGCAGTCCACGTGCTAAGGGCTATACCACATCTGGAACAAAGCAACGATGGGAGTTTAAGGCAGAAGGAGATAATGGTCTGGGGGCCTCTGGAAGACTGACTAGGGTGGTCAGGTCATTGAATGGCCCTCATTCAAAATGATAAATGGAAAAAGTCACCCCAGACTGTAGTTCTCAATCCTGGTTAAACCATTAAAACCTTCTGGGGAGTTTGGGGAAAAAAAAAAAAAACAATAGAAGCTATGGGAAAAAAAAAACCAAACAAACAAACAATAGAAGCTAGATGTCCCAAGTTTTTGATTTAATTAGCCTGAATTGAGTCTCAGACAAGGACTTTTAAAAAATGTTCCCCAGGAAAGGTTAAAATGTGGTGCTGGATTAGCGCTGAAGATATTAGTATGAATTTATGTTTACTTTAATATATATACAGATAAACAAACAAATAATTGAATATAAATATGTATGTATTCTTTGGTTGCTATGAAAATATTTCCTAGTTCTGTCCACTGAGAGGACTTAGAGACAAAGATACCCTCGTATAATGAACACACTTAACTCCGGATCTTAGCTTTTAGACGCCAGTCTCCAGTGAAAAGAAACAGGGCTCCCTGCTGAAAGGACATTTTCTCAAGCCTGCAGCAGGGAAAATATAAGACGACCTTGGAACATCTTTGTAGTGTCAGAAAATAAGGAAAAGTTGTTTAAAAGAAAGATGAGTGTGGGGCTTAGGGGAACTCGTCGCAAGGACATAGGGGTTAGCCTGAAACAACTACCAGCGGCTAAAACTGGAAAAATCTGAGCAACAAAATAAACAAGGGCAGTTATTGGACTATAAAGCAAAGCATAACATAATCATCCATGAGTTCACACTGATAAATAGCAGTTAAACAACTAAATAATTAAATAAATGAGGCGTGGGGTAGAACCTTCCTTACAAAAAATTTTCCAAGTAAAAGATGTAGAAGAAATGCAATAAATAGAAAAGCACCTGTAGAACACCACCAGTAACAACTGCCGTAAGCAACATCCACAGATAAATGCAAAATCAGCAGGCAAAAATTTAAGGAAAAATAAGATACTTGCATAACTCCAAAGTATATCCTTCAAAATGTTTATTTCATGTATGTCCACATTTTTAAAAAAACATGCTTCTCCCTCTAAAAGGTGAAGTTAATGCTCTTCCTTTTGAGTGTGGACTGAACTTAGTGACTTACTAATGCCTTGGACTGCAAGGAGATTCAACCAGTCCATCCTAAAGGAAATCAGTCCTGAATATTCATTGGAAGGACTGATGGTGAAGCTGAAACTCCAGTCCTTTGACCACCTGATGTGAAGAACTGACTCATTTGAAAAGACCCTGATGCTAGGAAAGATTGAAGGCAGGAGGAGAAGGGGGTGACAGAGGATGAGATGGCTGGATGGCATCACCGACTCGATGGGCATGAGTTTGGGTAAACTCGGGGAGTTGGTGATGGACAGAGAGGCCTGGTGTGCTGCGATTCATGTGATCGCAAAGAGTCAGACATGACTGAGCGACTGAACTGAACTGAACTGTAAAAGAAAAAGAGCAGAAACTCAGTCAAATAGAACAGGGAGACCAGCTGGGGGAGCTCTCACACCCTGCAAGGATTGCAGAGCCCAACAGGAAGAAGAAACACTCTTTCCTGGCAAGGCCTGGGCCAGGGAAAAGCCACAGACTCTGTTCTACTGTCCCAATATTCTCTTGCTCCCTATAAAAGCATTCTTCTTCCTTTGCCAGGCAGGAATTTTCACATGGTGCAGATCCAAAATTGTGATGCTCAGCTGATTCTGAATAATCCCATGTTTGCTGGAGAAATATCTGGCAGGCTGTTTCAGTTCAACACTGTGAATCAAGATAAAAGTAGCTTTCCAGTAGAGAAAACTAGCAGACACCCTCTGACTAACAGATCAAGGTTAACATCACCGGAAATAAGTCCTGTCATTCTCACATGTCCCTAGATATAAAGCAACAGAAGGGCACTCAGCCTCCATGGCTTTCTACCTGCCGCCTCCCCACCCTGGGAAAACCCATAACACCAGCTCAATCATGAGAAAACATCAGACAACCAGCGAGACATTGTACCAAATACCTGAACAGTGTGAAGATGCCGGAAAACAAAGACAGAGATTTTCACGGATTGGAGGGAACTAAGGAGACGTGTCAAGTAAACACGATACAATAATAGTTTCGAGATCTTAGGGGATTTCTCTGGTGGGCTACTGGTTAAGAATCTTTCTTGCAGTGCAAGGGACACTGATTGAACCCCTGGTCTGGGAAGATCGCACATGCCGAGGAGCAACTCAGACCCTGTGCCACAACTACTGAGCCCACGTACCTAGAGTCTATGCTCCGAAGTAAGGGACGCCGCGGCAATGAAAACCCCACGCACCGCAACTAGAGAGAGTAGCCAACACACAGCAAAGGAATAAATACACAATTTTTTAAAAAGTATTGTTATGCTGAGGACAGGGTTAATCTCGCTGCCCAGCAGCCTTCTTAACTCAAAACTCAGTATTTATTTTCATACTTATCATTTATCTCATTTGAATCAACCCTTTAGAGAGGGACTTCATACTTGCTGACCCATTGATTATGCTAATGAATTTGTAATGTAGGTAATATATGTAAATCATCTTACAGTGTTTTGCTTCACAATTCATAAGCTTGGGTTTGCTTTTTTTTTTTAACCGTGGTATTTTTGCTGAAAAGATGAGTACATTTTAATTCTTCCAACCATGGTAACTTGAGGCTAACTATAGCAAAGCGGAAAAAAGAGGTTTCCAAATCAAAATAATATGCTTTATTTCCCATGGCCCTCTCTTATCATCCCCCCAAAACTCTTCACCATAAACTTTCCGAACACTTTACCTTCTGTGGAAAAAAATGAGAGCTCTGTTTTAATGCAGATCTAACTTGTTGTATGTCTTCAATAACTGTACATTCTAGAATATGTAGCCAAAAATAACCCACTGGCAGCAGGGGTTAGCATCCGCTCCCCAGGATCTCCTGGACATTGTGGCTATTTGGATTCCTTAGTGAATTAATCTTTTAACAGAATTTCCTCTGCACTACTTAGCAAACTAGTCCCACCCTTTACCCCAGGATAGTCCCACTCTACCCCACCCTCTATAAGTAGAGAAAAATATGTTTTAAGGCATTTCTGGAAAGTCTACTCTAACATGCTCTTTAGTCACAAACAAGCCTCTGAAGCGACATACCCTTTGCACAGTTGAGTCTGGGTTTGCACACATAATAGTGGAGCCCTTGATTTACCTGACTGTGAAAATATCAGTCGCTCAGTCATGTCTAACTTTTTGTGACCCCGTGGATTGTAGCCTGCCAGTTTTCTCTGTCCATAGGATTCTCCAGGCAAGAATACTGGAATGGGTAGCCATTCCCTTCTCCAGGGGATCTTCCTGACCCAGAGGTCGAACCCAGTTCTCCCACACTGCAGGTGGATTCTTTACTGTCTGAGCCACCAGGGAAGTCTGCACCTGACTGCTGTGACTCAACTCTGCCTTAGCAAGGGGCAGAAAATAAAACAGCTAACAGGCTATCCTGACATCTCAGATCAATGCTGTATTCACTTCTTCCTTCCACCAAACACTAAGGAACTTAGCTAAGTCAGGAAAATCACTTCCTCTGCTCCCTCGGAAAGTATGTTCTATCCTCCATGGCTCCTAATTAGGGTTCAATTGATTTTTCCCTACTCTGGCTTGAAGTACATCGCTGTGGCTTCAACCACCCCACCTGCATAAGTATCACTTCTGTTTCTGAGTCTGGTTGTTCATCCACACATTACTGCTTAGTTCAACCAAGGTCAATTGAAGCACTGCTTGAGAGGCCAGAGATGAAGCTAACAGACATATGTGATTTCGAGATCACTGGGCACACCGGAGCCCAATTAGGAGTTCTCTTTTAAAAGTAAATACTACGTTTATTTTCCATTATTTAGGAAAGAAAGGAAATCCAAAGAGCCCTGGAACATAAAGCAGACGCCAACGTTGGCATTAGAAGTAAAAGCCACAAAGTGCTGTAGAAGTAGACTTGCATCACTTTCATTGTTTTGATCCAAGGGGAGTTTTGCATTAAATCCTGTTGTTCTGGTTGGTGACAATTTTTCAGATTCTATTTGAAATTATGGACATTTTCCTATGAAAGGCTTGGAGCAGTCCTGCTCAAAGGATGGTCCACAAATTGAGGCTTCTCCACAAATTGAGGCTTCTCCATGACAAGCCATGTACAGAAATTGTGGGCGATGTCCACTGCTGGCAAGGCTGTGAGACTCTCAGACGTTGCTGCTCAGAGTGCAAAATGGTCTGGACACATTAGAAATAGTTCAAGGTTTTCTTATAAAGTTGAGACACTTTGTACCCTTACCATAACACCCAGCGGTCTTACTCTGAGGTAGTTGCTCAAGAGAAATACCATCTATGTCCATACAAAGACTATATAGCAGCATTATTTACAACAACCAGAAATTGGAGACAACCCAGCTTTCAGCCAGTAAGTGAATAAACAAGTTGTGATATATTCATATTACAGACTATTATACAGCAAGAAAAATGAATGAAGTAAGATATACAACCACATGGGTGAGTTTCAAAAACATTATTTTAGATGAAAGAAGTCAGACGCAAAAGGACACATACTTTATGATTCCATTTATGTGAAGTTCTACTAAAGATAAAACTATACTGACGGAAGGAAGATTCATGGGATCAGAGTGAAGGGAATCTACTGAAAATAGACAAGAGGGAACACTTTAGAACGATGGAATTGTTCTATCTGATTTCAGTGGCAATTACATGACTATAAACAGTCATACAGAGTCACCGAATACACACTTAAAGTGAGTGAATTGTATTGTAGTGGTTTAAAAGGGAAGAAAGATTTCATTGGATCCCAAGAGGGGAACACTTTCAGCTACAACTAATAAGCCTAAGGTGGAGTATTTCTTATTTTATGTTAATCTCAGTGAGTTCTGAGGGTCCTCTGTTACCCGGGGCAGGCAGACAGGACTAACACTCACCTTTCGGTCACCTCGTATCATGTCAGTTGCTGAGTCAGAAGCATCACTAGACCTAGGGTCAAATCTCTGCAATAATATGTTGCGTGTACCTTCAGATCCAGCCTTGAGAGTGTGGGCCACTTCCCCAGAACACAAAATGTCATTCTTACTTTAACATTTACTTTGTATTTTCCTTTTTCCTAGCACCTCAAAGAATAGCATCAACAGCTTAATGTTTACATCAATGAATCAAGGCTGTTTCCATAGCAACACCTCTAATTCTCTGGAACTGCAATTTTATGTCAATTTACTATTAACCGAAGACAAAGCAAAAGAAACCAGACAGAACAGAGAAACCTCAACACCCAAGACCGACAAGCAGAACAAGGAGGATGGGAAGTAAACATGTCATTTGCAAGGTTTTCAATGCTTAGTGAGCTATGATGTTATTTAGCAGTTAACCATTTAATGCTTAGCTTCAGGTAATGATTTCACAGGACTATAAACTCTTTGAGTTAAAATGGCCTTGAAACCCATCTGGCACCTTTTATTTTAAAGTCTAAGAAACTTGATTCCAGAAAAGGTAAGGGATTTAATTAGTCACTGAGCTGACAAGGTGCAGAGCCAAGACCAGGGCGCAGGTTAGACTTAAAGCTTGGGGGCTCTTTTTACACACCGCATGGTACTGGCTCTGTTATGATGTGATTTCTTTTGTGTTATGATTCGTACTCATCTTGTGTGAAAATTATAGGATAGAACATGGAACACTGACTGGTTCAAAATCGGGAAAGTAGTACGACAAAGCTATATCTGCTTATTTAACTTATATGCACAGTGCGGGCATGCTCAGTCACTGTCGTGTGCGACTCTTTGTGATCCCATGGATTGTAGCCCACCATGCGCCTCTGTCCATGGGACTCTCCAGGCAAGACTACTGGAGTTGGTTGACATTTCCTCCTCCAGGGAATACTCCTGACGCAGGGATCAAACCCAAGTCTCCTATGTCTCCTGCACTGCAGGCAGATTCTTTACCACTGAGCCATCTGGGAAGCCCTGTACGCAGAGCACATCATGAGAAAGGCTGAGCTGGATGAATCACAAGCTGAATCAAGACTGCTAGGGGAAATATCAACAACCTCAGATATGCAGATGACACCACTCTAACGGAAGAAAGTGAAGAGGAACTAAAGAGCCTCTCGATGAGGGTGAAAGAGAAGAGTGAAAAAAACTGGCTTAAAACTCAACATTCAAAAACCTAAGATCATGACATCTAGTCTCATCACTTCACGGCAAATAAATGAGGAAAAAGTGAAAGCAGTGACAGATTTTATTTTCTTAGGCTCCAAAATCACTGTGGACAGTAACTACAGCCATAAACTTAAAAGACGCTTGCTCCTTGGAAGGAAAGCTATGACAAACCTAGACAGCATATTAAAAAGCAGAGACATCACTTTGCCCACAAAGGTCCATATAGTCAAAGCGATGGTGTTTCCAGTAGTCATGTATGGATATGGCAGTTGGACCATAAAGAAGGCTGAATGTCAAAGAACTGATGCTCTTGAAATGTGGAACTGGAGAGACTCTTGAGAGTCCCTTGGACAGCAAGGAAATCAAACCTAAAGGAAATCAACCCTGAATATTCACTGGAATGACTGATGCTGAAGCTGAAGCTCCAATACTTTGGCCACCTGATGTGAAGAGCTGACTCACTGGAAAAGACTGATGCTGGGAAAGATTAAAGGCAAAAGGAGAATGGGGAGGCAGAGGATGAGATGATTAGATAGCATCACCAATTCAATGGCAGTTACAGAAGTACAAGATAAATCGGTATGCCCTGTTGTTTAAGGATCTCCAGGACACACTGTAGGGTTAAAAATATATATATTAGTTTTAGTATATGTGGTATGGTGCTATTTACACACAGAAAGGAGAGCAACCATAAAACAATTAACAAAATTGTATGGGTAGATAATTCAGCAGCTAGAGTGATTGTGAAAAAACCTCATATGGAAATGTACAGAGGAAATGGTCAGTACAAATTCCTAGGCTTTTGATCCTCTCAGGCAGGTGAAGGATATAAAAAGAGGTCAGAGTGATGAGAAGACAATTCATAAGATTTCTTTGGGTGAGATTTCCACGGGAGGGGAGAATCCTTGTTACTTTCTACTCTGGTCCAAGGAAAGGGGTTCCAGTGGAAAGCCTGGTGCGTGGTTTCTGATGTTGAGGATGGGGGACCGAATGGGTAGGGTTTGAGTTCCACTAAGGAGATCTCATGGGTGGACTATGGCTGATTAAGTGCTGCCTATGGGAGCTGAAGAGTGCTAAGGCCTTGGGGAAACTCCCCTCTGTCAACAGGAGGGAGTAAAGGATGGGTGAGGGCATCTTGGTGCCAGGACTGCCACGTAGGACAGAGACTCTTTGAGTCCTGTCCAAGTACCCCATCCCCTGGGGTGAGGATCCCAGCGGCAGGAGTCTATGTTAGTTGGACTGTTGAGAACCCCGGTTGGAGCAGGCAGCTCAGGAGAGCAAACACATCGCATGCCACAGAAAGGGAGTGCTTCCAAAGCTGGGGATGTCTGAGCCAAGGTGTACCCCTTTCTCAGGGCTGCTGTAACAAAGCGCCACAAACCTACAAAGTCCTGAGTTCTACAATGAGCTAACAGTGACAGAGAATGGTGAGAACTCAAAGGTAAGTCTAGAAGCCATAACACAGAGCCAGGGAACCTGCAGGCTATGGAAATGAAAGCAAGAATGAATTGATGGAAAAGATGGCCGTTTCTAGGCTAACATCTGGGACAGTGGTACCACCCATGTCTTTATTTAGTTTGCCCAGATGGGGCAAGTATGGTTGGGCAGTCAGGATCGGAGACCAGTCCATTTCAGTACATGGTTTAGTACAGAATGCCAAACAAACGCACTCTGTATTTCCTTGGGTCACTGCTACCATGAAATTGTTAAAGAGCGTTCACTGGTCTGCCCTCCCACCCCTTACTACCACCTCTAGGAATAAGCAGAGCTGGGGGTAAGAGCCAGCGCCTTTCCCTTTCCTACAAGCTCGGGAGTGAATAGAGCCATCTCCTCCTACCCACACGATGAGCTGTTCCTGATGGGGAAACTGTGACCTCTCCGCTACGGATTTGTGCACCAGGAGAAGGATTTACTTTATTTCGTTAAGAGTTTGGAAGAAATGCTCCTAATTATATACCGTGTGGTTATACAACGTTCCTGTTTCCTCAGTTTCATTTTGCATTACAGTTACCGCTGAAAGAATAAAATCAGATTGAAAGATGTAGCAACATGGCTTTCTACAAGACAGAAAAAAAAAAAAAAAAAACCTTAAGCGTATTTGAAGAGGCAGAGGTGTTACTTATTTAAACATAAAGCTATTTTTAATATAATTTTATTTTTTTATAGATGGCAGCCAGATAAGCCTAAGAGAGCCTTTTAACATGTGTTTTGTTTTTTTTTTTCCCATGAAAGAAAGTGGGGTTTTCCCATGAAAGAAAGTGAAAGTGAAAGTCACTCAGTCATGCCTGACTCTTTGCGACCCTGTGGACTATACAGTCCATGGAATGGAATTCTCCAGGCCAGAATACCGGAGTGGGTAGTCTTTCTCTTCTCCAGGGGATCTTCCCAACCAGGGATTGAACCCAGGTCTTAAGCATTGCAAGCGGATTCTTTACCAGCTCACCCACAAGGCTATTAATAAATAGAAAATGTATTTTGCGCAAATGACAGCAGAGGGCGCTCTTCTCACAGATTCGTTTCTAGCAGAACTTTTCTTCTCAAAGGAAAACAGTTGTTAAAATACTTTTGGGTATGTTAACAAGCTTATGACTTCTCCTAAATACATACATCTATTTTTTATATTTATTTATCCTAGTGTGTATAAATAAATATAGTAGTATATTTATTTATACTATATAAATAGTATGTATAAATATATTTTATATATTTAAATTTATATACAGCCACGTTATATATTTAATTTATATAAACATACATATTTTATATACATATATCAATGTATATGTTCAAATTATATACATTTACATAAACTTGCAAATATACACAAATATATATGCATTTATTACTTTTATGATTTCTCTCCTATCCATTAACACTGAAACCTGAAACCTCAAGTGATCACGTTCCTGTGAACAATCACCACGTTTTTCTCCTTAAGCATGTCAGCTTCCTGTGTCGTCACAGAAACTTTCAGCCATGAGCTCAGGAAGCTGGGGCTCTGGGTCCGGCCTTCTATTCTCCAGTTTGTGCGTTTCTCCTGTCCTCCAGACAGGCCCCAGGCCATTTTTGGAGAATGCCCAGAAGAACAGGCAGGTTTGCCTCTGCTTGTACAGGCTTTGGTCACACTCTCTGCTGTGGTCAGGCTGCAGCCTCCTCCAACACTCCTTCCCCTTCTCTTTTCTTGGCCTCTCCTCCTCTCCTGTGTCTTTACTTCTCCAAGCCTTTCCGCCATTCTCCTCCCCCTCCCAAAGTCACCACTAACTAAGCTTCCCACTATGGTAGCCAACAGTGATCCCCGCCTACTTGTATATATACCCTTGCATCAGGCAGGGCTGGTCTGTGTAACAGTTAGAATACTGTGGGAATGGCATCGTGTGACTTGCCAAGTTAAGGTCACAAAAGACACGTGGCTTCTAACCGTGATCCGTCTTGGATCACTGAGCCAGCTGCCACGTTGTGAGAAGGCTCAAGCAGTCCTAGGGAGGGTCCATGTTTCAAAGAACAGAGCTGGCCTGCCAACAGCCAGCAGTGTTTTTTCAGTCATGAGAGGGAGCCACTTGGAAAGCAAGTCCTCCAGCTCCAATACAGCCTTCAGATGACTGCAACCTTGTCCCTTCTCGGCCTTTTGGCTAAGATCAAGTGTAGATGACTGCAACCCTGGTGATCATCTTGACTATTTTGAAACCCTGAGCCAGAACCACCCAACTAAGTCACTTCTCAATTCCTGAACCACAGGAGCTGTGAGATATTACAGTTCATTGTTTTAAGACATGAGGTTTGGGGTAATTTGTTATGCAGAAACTACTATCCCCCTCATTATGCCTGATGACATATTTAACCAGGCTGTGTGTGGTTCCACATCCTTGTGGTTAAAGTTCTCCAGTGGTTTGACATTAATTTCAGGATATAATCGGATGCTGTGACCTGGCAGGAGGTCTTTCACGATCTGGCTCCTGCATGCCTCCTGGCTTCACTCAGCTCACCCTCTCTTTCCTTCCCCATATCTCCAGTGACACTGAGAAACCTTTCATTTCCCTAAATGTGGATAGATAAAATTGACAGATAAAATATGAGATGCCCAGTTAAATATGAAATTTATATAAACAATGAATGATTGTTACTGTTGCACAATATTTGGGACCTACTAATAGCAAGGAGATCCAACCAGTCCATTCTGAAGGAGATCAGCCCTGGGATTTCTTTGGAAGGAATGATGCTAAAGCTGAAGCTCCAGTACTATGGCCACCTCATGTGAAGAGATGACTCATTGGAAAAGACTCTGATGCTGGGAAGGATTGGGGGCAGGAGGAAAAGGGGACGACAGAGGATGAGATGGCTGGATGGCATCACCGTCTCGATGGACGTAAGTTTGAGTGAACTCCGCGAGTTGATGATGGACAGGGAGGCCTGGCGTGCTGCGATTCATGGGGTCGCAAAGAGTCGGACATGACTGAGTGACTGAACTGAACTGAACTGAATACTAAAAATACTACATGGTATATACCTATTCCAAAAAGTTCTTTTTTGTTTATCTGAAATTCAAATTAAATGGGGCATTCTGTATTCTTGGTTGCTGAATCTGTTGACTCTACAGATGTGAAATGACCTCTCTCAGTTCCTGTTCCTAGCCCCTTCCTGCCTGGATCACTGTAGATTCCCTTGCTGACTTACTCTCCTGTAAGGCTTAGCTGACACCACTTAATAGCAGAAAGTGAAGAGGAACTAAAGAACCTCTTGATGAAGGTGAAAAAGGAAAGTGAAAAAACTGTCTTAAAACTCAACATTCAAAAAACTAAGATCATGGCATCCAGTCCCATCACTTCATGGTATAGAGATGGGGAAACGATGGAAACAGTGACAGACTTTATTTTCATGGGCTCCAAAATCACTGCGGACAGCGACTGCAGCCATGAAATCAAAAGACATTTGCTCCTTGGAAGAAAAGTTATGACACACCTAGACAGCATATTAAAAAAGCAGAGACATCACTTTCCCAACAACGTCCACATAGCCAAAGCTATAGTTTTTCCAGTAGTCATGTGAGAGTTGGACCATAAAGAAAGGCTAGGCACCTAGGAACTGATGCTTTCAAATTGTGGTGTTGGAGAAGACTCTTGAGAGTCCCTTGAACATCAAGGAGATCAAACCTTAAAAGAAATCAACACTGAATATTCATCAGAAGCATTGATGCTAAAGCTGAAGCTCCAATACTTTGGTCACCTGATGCAAAGAGCTGACTCACTGAAAAAGACCCTGATTCTTGGAAAGATTGAGGGCAGGAGGAGAAGAGGGAAACAGAGGACTGAATCATCGACTCAATGGACATGAGTATGAGCAAACTCCAGGAGACAGTGAAGGACAGGGAGGCCTGGCGTGCTTCAGTCCATGGGATTGCAGAGTCAGACATGACTGAGTGATTGAACAACAAAGACTTAGCCCAGACAGAATTGTCTCTAGGAAACCTCTGCTGATTGGGGCCACTACACGCACCCCTAGGATGGGTCAGATGCACCTGCGGCAGGCTTCCATTCCACCCTGTCATACTCTTGCCCACTACACACATTAATTTAGTTCCGTTCAGTTCAGTCGCTCAGTCGTGTCCAATTCTTTGCGGCCCCATGAATCGCAGCATGCCAGGCCTCCCTGTCCATCACCAACTCCCAGAGTCCACCCAAACCTATGTCCATTGAGTGGGTGTTGCCAGCCAACCATCTCATCCTCTGTCGTCCCCTTCTCCTCCTGCCCCCAATCTTTCCCAGAATCAGGGTTTTTTCAAATGAGTCAGCTCTCTGCACGAGGTGGCCAAAGTATTGAAGTTTCAGCTTCAACATCAGTTCTTCCATGGAACACCCAGGACTGATCTCCTTTAAAATGGACTGGTTGGATCTCCTTGCAGTCCAAGGGACTCTCAAGAGTCTTCTCCAACACCACAGTTCAAAAGCATAAATTCTTTGGTGCTCAGCTTTCTTTATAGTCCAACTCTTACATCCATACGTGACCACTGGAAAACCATAGCCTTGACTAGACGGACCTTTGTTGGCAAAATAATGTCTCTGCTTTTGAATATGCTGTCTAGGTTGGTCATAACTTTCCTTCCACGGAGCAAGAGTCGTTTAATTTCATGGCTACAATCACCATCTGCAGTGATTTTGGAGGCCAAAAAGATAAAGTCTGACACTGTTTCCCCATCTATTTCCCATGAAGTGATGGGACCAGATCCCATGATCTTCGTTTTCTGAATGTTGAGCTTTAAGCAAACTTTTTCACTCTCCTCTTTCACTTTCATCAAGAGGCTCTTTAGTTCTTCTTCACTTTCTGCCATAAGAGTGGTGTCATCTGCATATCTGAGGTTATTGATATTTCTGCCAGCAATCTTGATTCCAGTTTGTGCTTCCTCCAGCCCAGCGTTTCTCATGATATACTCTGCATATAAGTTAAATAAGCAGGGTGACAATATACAGCCTTGACGAACTCCTTTTCCTATTTGGAACCAGTCTATTGTTCCATGTGCAGTTAATTAATGATTAATTTGTCCATCTCCATACTAGACTGTGAACTTCTGGTAGTTTCAGGTATTGTATTCTTCATCACTGTAGCCTTAGAGCCAAAAACATGGTATGATCATAGCTTAAAAAACTACTGAATACTAATTGTAAGCTAATCATTGTTCTAGGATATTTACATATATGACCTCACTGAATCTTCACATCAACCTGAAAGAAGTACTATTAATATCCATTTTGCTTTTACTGAAGAAACTGAGGCATGACATTATACAACGTCACTCAAAAATGGCAGTTGTTTTGAATTTTAAGTTTTAAACTTGTGTTCAAAAGCTTGAGTGGAAAATGAGTTCCTCCAGAAAGGATTTTGATTTCTTGTTCCAGGCACATCAGAGCATCATAGTCTGAGACTACAGTAAGTTAACTTCTTACTTGGTGGTTTCTCAGATGATGAAAGTAGCATGCTATCATGAAATACAACGTGACTCAATAAATGACTCAAGACAGAAATACTCCTAGTCATCTCCCTTTTCTTTATGGATTTTTTTCTAGTTCCCCCTTTTATCTAGAAGTGTAGACATTTGAGAATCCAAGCTCGCTGCAGGTGTCTCAGTTCCCACTTGTGCAACAGTTAAGCCTCCCATTGTTGGGTTCCAGTGTTGGACAATGTTCCCAGTTCAGATGTGGCTTCAGCACATGCTTACTGGTCTGGTTTCCTCCTTTTCCTTTTTGCCCATAGGGATTTCCCTAATAATGCCTAGCTGTGCATTTTAAATTACACATTTTACCTGGAACTTCTATGTGTTTTATGAAGAAAAGATTCTTTAGGGTGTCTGGCTCACCATGTTACTGGAAAAATGTATTCCCAAACTTCATTCTCTATTCACTCTCAATCCACACTGCGTATCAATCAGCACATTCTGAGGTCATGAAATAAATATACCCATGAAGAATCAGGGTTTGATCAGTGTTTCTTGATGATGAAACCCTTATTTCAAATAATACCTATCTGGGACTTCTCTGGTGGTCCAATGGTTAACACTTCGAGCTCCCAATGCAGGGAGCTCGGGTTCGATCCCTGATGAGGGAGCTCGATCTTGCATGCCACAGCTAATGATCTCACATGCGACAACAAAGATCGAAGAGGCCACATGCCTCCGCTAAGACCCAGACCAGCCAAATAAAAAAGTAAGTAAATGTTCAATAATAATAATAATAATACTTACCCTTTACATCGAGAAAGTCCTGGGACACTCTTCAAGAAAAAGTGGTCTAGGATGTCTCTGGTGGTCCAATGGTTGAGTCCACCTGCCAATGAAGGGGACACAGGCTCAGTCCCTGGTCTGGGAAGACCCCACATGTCATGGTGCAGTTAAGCCCAGGTGCCACAACAACTGCAGCCCAGTGCCCTAGAGCCTGTGTTCCACAACAAGAGAAGCCACCCAATGAGAAGTGCTGCCACCGGAGCGTAGTCCCTGCTCTCTGCAACAGCAGAAAGTCTACACACAGCAACAGCGACTCAGCACCGCCAAAAATAAAAGTGATAAATAAACATTTAAAAAAGAAAGAGTGCTCGAATGATCTGAATAGTGATGGTAACTGAGAGAGTCTGCCTGCTTAGTAGACACAACCCTTCTTAGTACACTTAGAGAATGGCCAGAAAAACTTGGTAAACTAATTGTTTTTGTGTTCTTAAGGAATTTTGTTTGTTTGTTTGGGGTCCTCTGTGGAATCCAGAAACTGTACGTTTGCATGCCTCTTTGCCAACACACGGAGCTAATGTTACCTTTCTTCATACAGGGAAGGAAAGGAAGTACTTTCCATTCCAGCTCTTGTTTTCAAGCCCAAAAGTTTCCATGATATTATTCTGGGTATTGAAACTTTCCAAACCCAGTGTCATGCAGTAAATTTGGTGGAACAGTTGTATAAAATCTGTTCTGCCATTTTAAAATAAGGGAACTTATTATATTTATTTTTAGACCACAAAATGTCTATTTTTCTGACAGCTCAAGAACAACCAACATTGAAAAGAGCTTCATATAGAGCTACTCCTGATTAAGGGACAGAAGTTAAGCTAGTTCTCAAAAGAGTTTTTAAAAAGTTTAAATGAGCTGCCTAAACAGAACATAATCCTACATGATGTTCAATTGAGTCACAGTGAAATAAATGGACATGCCATAAAATTCTTTCACCCCAGAATGGTTGGTCCATGGAAGTTTTTAGAACAAGAATCTTTCAGATTGTGGAGTTGCATAGTTAGGGAAATCGATGATGTGAATATTCTCAGGGTCTTGGGGAGCAGGACATCCATATGCAAATTATAATAATGCTATGTTAAAATTAAAATTTATACAGAAAAAATAGGAAAAAATCAGATTCCTCTAGGGGTTTTATAAGAAATGTATCAGTTTAAAAAATTGTACTGGAGTATAGTTTATTTACAATGTTGTGTTAATTTCAGGTGTACGACGAATGATTCAGTTATACAGACACATACATTCATTCTTTCTCAAATTCTTTTCTCATATAGCTTATCACAGAATATTGAAAATAGGTCCTTGTGATAGTCAGTAGGTTCTTGTTCATTATCTGTCTTACATATAGTAGTGTGTATAATCTAGGGAATGTTTTTATTGTTTGGCTGGTTACAGTAAAAATTTATTAGAAGACTGGGGTAAAGAATTGAATCTCTTCTAGCTCTAAGATTTGCTATAAATTTTCTTCCCTGAATTTAGGACTATATATTTACCTGACAGGCTTCTAAAACAGATAATCCAGAACAAAGAATGGCTGTCTCATTGGCAGTATCTCCCTGTGGTTACTATAAGATGTTTTCTCATGCACTTGGGAAGAAAATCTGGGTAAAATGGTTAACACTTGGTCCATGTTCTTCCCAGGGAATTCTTGATATTGGAGCCAGAGGCTGAGGATATGGCTGCTGCCATCAAGGCTTGGGTCATTGTGAAGGGTCATATGTAACTCCCAAGGGCCTGTCCACCTCAGAGAGAAAGTGAAACCAGTCTTGGGGTCACACAGTGCTAACCTGAGTCTGGTTCAAGGTGACCCTCTTGATCAGTTTAGCACTGACATCATCTGCCCAGGGGGCAAGAACACAGTTGCGTAGGGCCAGGATAAGCAGTTGTATTACTGCTGCATGGAATCTGCTCCTATGCCAACATTTGAGACAGTAGAATATTGAAAAAGTCTCTTGTGCCCAGTTCAAGCCAAGGATGGCATACACAAAAGGCCATTGCCCGTGACACCCACAGAAGGCTTTTCTCCATAAAACAATTCACACCTCTGGTTCCACCATCTTCCTGCTCAGACATGTTCATTTGTAACCCTATTCTGGGTTGATCCAGACCCATCTAAACTTTCCCCCCAATAAGAACTGCATGGAAAGGTCATTCTGCAACCAGGCTACCTTCGTGGATCAAGGAGGGTCACCACAGAGAAGAGGGCACTTGCTACACAGGCTTTATGTCAGAGGTATGCCCACATCACAGAGGAAGAGAGTGGTAGAAGCACAACAAACTCAACCCCCCCCCCCAAAAAAAAAAAGTGTCAGACTGGCCTGCCTTGTGGCGATAGTATGGAGATGATCTCACAGGAGCATAAAATTTACATCCATGAAGCTCTTTCCAAACTATATAGTCCCCTACAGGGGTCCAGGCAGGCATGAAGAGGGAGGAAAGTGATTAGGTATAGAGATTCTGGGCTTCCCTGGTGGCTCAGATGGTAAAGAATCTGCCTGAAATGCAGGAGACCTGGGTTCAATCTCTGGGTTGGGAATATCCCTTGGAGAAGGGAATGGCTACCCACTCCAATATTCTTGCCTGGAGAACTCCATGGACAGAGGAGCCTGGCAGGCTACAGTCCATAGAGACTCCAGGGTTTGGACATGTCCAGTAGCTTCTTCACCCCTGCATGGTTCCCTATACACAGGTCCTATGAAGTTTATCCACCGCTTATGGGCTGATCCAGATGTGTAATCTATTATGCCACATTCATCTCAATCTCCCAGGTAGGAGTTTATATTGGATCCTGACCACCAGGGACATATTCTCATAATAGGAGCTTCCTGGTCTCCTCTCCCAGATTGAGAGCATATTGACCATTAAGGCCTTAACCACTACCTGCATCACATACTAGAAAATGTCACTCATATATCTGGATTTGAGGCCCTGGGAACATCATGGTTTTTCCATGTGTCAAATAAATTTTTCAGCAGATACCAAGCTCAGATGGTAAAGTATCGCCCTGCAATGCAGGAGACCTGGCTTTGATCCCTGGGTCAGGAAGATCCCCTGGAGAAGAGAATGGCAACCCACTCTAGCATTCTTGCCTGGAGAATTCCAAGGACAGAGGAGCCTGACAGGCTACAGTCCATGGGGTCACAAAGAGTCGGACATGACTGAGCGACTAACAACGTGATCACATAACCTACTCCATGGAATTTGTCCACCTTGGAGGCAAGTTATACTATTGGTGAAAAACACTTTCTTGTCAGGAGATGAATTTTGTGTTTGAGACTTACTAAACCAGGAAGTCAAGCCACAGGTGGCACTTTCAAAATACCTATTGGATGAAAAACCACTTGCTTATAAATTTGGATGAGAACTTGAGAACCAGATTTGACCTTCAATTGTATAGACGATATCTATATCATAGGGGCTTCCCTGTAGCTCAGATGGTAAAGAATCTGCCTACAACATAAGAGACCTGAGTTTGACCCCTGGGTCGGGAAGATTCACTGGAGAAGGAAGTGGCTACCCACTCCAGTATTCTCACCTGGAGAATTCCATGGACAAAAGAGTCTGGCAGGCTACAGTCCACAGGGTCACAAAGAGTAGGATACAACTGAGTGACTAACACTCTCACTATCTATATCATGATAGAATTTTCTTGGCATTTTACCGCCTCATGGGTGTTTGGCTTGGAGAGAATGAGGTGGGATGTCAGGTCAGAAAATTGTATATTTTTCTTTAGTGAGACCCTTTGTCCCTACCAAAGCTCAGAAACAGGGGTGAAGCTTTTAGCAGTGGGAAGGCTCAATGTGCAAATGTTTAAAGACCATAACATGCTCCCAGAGTCTTATTGCCAAACATTCCTATTATCTGTGAGATCCGTCACAGACACATGAACTTCTTCTCGGGTCCGAAGGGGATCAAGGGCTTAAGTGCAGAGACTGCTTCACTGCCACCTGTATAGCTTCCAGGGCTTCATGAGGCAGAGAGCACACTTCCATCTGCCTCCCTGTCTGTGTGATGTGCTGTGTCCAAAAAGGCAAGCCAGGTGTTAAGTCTCTATTTCTGCATCTTACAGCTGTCAGGTTAGCAATGCATCCTTGACAGTTGTGGAATCTCTCTTCCGGCTGCTGCCCAAGTATCCCTCAAGAGAGGCACCCTGGAGGGGGAGTCTTGGATTCTCTTCCAATTCAGAGCCCAGCAGTCCGTGGGCACCTTTGTCTGGTCAGCATGCAGTACGGTGAAAGCAACTTTCTTGGTGGAACTATGACCATGATATAAATTTAACAGACCACTTGAATCCCAGTGAGCTATTCATATCGTGCCAGGAATCTAGATCCTATTTCTAGGGAGCTCAGATAGCCTTACAACAGAGTGATAAAGATATACTATGTGCCCTGTTCAGCAAAAGAAACTGTGCTTCGTCTGCTTCCTAGAGAAACTTGAAGAGGTAATAGCATTTTCTAGAGCCACACACCAAGCAAGAGAAGACAGCAGCTCCCATCAGTTCAACAACTGTTGTGACCACATCTTTATTTAGTCTTTGTGATCCACTGTCAAAAATCAAATCCAATCCCACCACCAACCCACCCCCCCCCCCGGCCCCAGACTTTTTGACCATCCAGACTGGACTATTGAACTGGTAGGTTGTGGACATTTAATCTTTGTCTGCATTTGCACTTAGAAGAGGAGAATGATTCCTTTATACCTTCCTGGTAATTAATTCTACTTCAATAGCACCATTCAGGAAGTGCAGGGAGCTCCCAGGAATAAAAAAAATTGCAGGGGTTCCAGCAAAGCTTAAAATGTGGATGCTCACCTAGAGTCAGGGCCCCTTCATGGGGCTGATTCTTAAGAATGTACATTCCAATTAAGTAGTTTGACAAAGAAATCTCAAGTGCAGTCAGATCCAATAGGTCACACACACATAAATGGCGATGTAGGGTATTCAACTAAAAGTCATATTTGCCCCGAATCCTGACAGAGGGGTTCATTTACCATGACTTAAGCCTTGAGATCTTTCTAAAGCTATTGAGAGATGGGGTTTAGACCTAGTCTTCCTTCAGTCTGAACAGGACTATATCTGTATACAGGGACTCTCTGGAGCTTGAACTCAACCTCAGAAGGCGGTAACAAAGGCAGAAGCAGGGTATCTCTGTCTCTGTATTCACTGTCATAGTGTAAAAAAAAAAAAAATACTGCTGCCTTTTGAGGCCTCTTATTTCTATATTCCATTTTAAAATGGGACATACATTTCTGAAAAATATTGCTGTAACCTTTGTTGAAAGCATTAGTGTCAGTCGTGTCTGACTCTTTGCAACCCCCATGGACTGTAGCCTGCCAAGCTCCTCTGTCCGTGGGATTCTCCAGGCAAGAATACAGGAGTGGGTAGCCATTCCCTTCTCCAGGGCATCTTCCCAACCCAGGGATCAAACCTGGGTCTTCCACATGGCAGGCAGATTCTTTACCATCTGAGCCACCAGGGAAGCCCATAACTTTTAGGTACCCCGATGTCAAAGGAGTAAAGATAAGGTCGTC
The DNA here is from genome assembly GCF_016772045.2 of Ovis aries. NCBI lineage: Eukaryota > Metazoa > Chordata > Mammalia > Artiodactyla > Bovidae > Ovis > Ovis aries. Next base: position 68,078,405 of record NC_056057.1, on the reverse strand, counting down.
TTGACATTGGCAGAGTCTCCTCATCTTCATCCAGAGCCAGGACTTGCTTTGAGCCGTGGAGTGGGGTCATGGACTTTCCTGTTTATCCTACAGGCCACCTGTTCAGGGTACATTCCACCTGAGCCTATGCCCACGGCCAGGAAGGAGGAGGAAGAAGGGAAACTGTGCCTGAAACAGTGAGCTGGAGAGGGGAGGTGGGGTGATGTGTAGGACAGATGCAAGGGCTGGTTATTATTAGTGTCCATGGTAAACAGCAGAGCTGCTTACACAGGGATGAAACCAGCCGCTTCTGTATTGGGGCAAGCTCCAAAGATACCTCTGCTCTCTTCCCAACCTGGCCTGACTCTCTGAAACTGGGAAACCATGTCCCCTGCTTCCCCCACTTCTCGTTTCTGTGCCCTCAGTGAACCTGCTGAAGCCAGATACATCATCATAACAACAGTAACAGCAAATGGGACTTCCCTAGGTGTCCAGGGGTTGAGACTTTGCCTTCCAATGCAGGAGGTGCAGGTTTAATCCCTGATCAGGGAGCTATGATCCCACATGCCTCAGGGCCAAAAAACCAAAACACAAAAAATCAGAAGCAATACTGTAACAAATTCTTAAAAAACAAAACAACTATCGTCACCAACTTTTCAGAAACAGTTCTCAGACTTTATATCTGTAAACCCAGTTTTCCTTACAAGCCCTCTCTGATGGAGGTGCTGTGGTTGGCACTATTTTACAGAAGGCGATCTTGAAGCTTGAAAAGTTTGTCATTGCCCAAAGCTCCCCAGCTGGTGAGTGGCAGGATGGGATTTGAACCATCGCTAACCATTCTACCATACTGCTTCGTCTGTCAGCAGAATCTCCCCAGTCATTTTGGTTTCTGGCTTCTTCCAGGGACGCTTCTTGCTGTCTCACTGTGGCCCACATTACCAGCCCCTCTGTCGCCTGCCTGAGGATTCCCTTGGTCAGAGTTTCTCAACAATAGATGTTGAGATATGGATCACTGGGGGATCTTGTTGACTCAAAGATTCTGAGTCAGTAAGTCAGGGGTCTACGATCCTGCCTTTCTAACAAGCTTCTGGGTGATACCAATGCTCAGTCCATGGGCCAAGTTTTGATGTGCAAACTCAAGGTGACACCTGATTCTGTAGAACAGATAGCAGCTCTGTTTCTCCCTCTGAAAGTGGTGAACACTGCAGGGCTGCCTCCAAGACAGGATCCCTCCTGGATCTCCCCAACGTGCCTATGGAAATGTTCTCATTTGCAAAACCCCACAGTCTCAGCTGCTGTCCCCTGCTGCCTTCTTCCACTGCTTATTCCCTGTTTCTCTGCCTCTCCCCAACCTCTCTCCCTTCCCCTTTCTGTGTCTCTTTTCGCTGACTTTTAACAGCTTTGTTGAATAACCTTCACTACTGTTTTTGTTACTGGTCTTCTCACGAAAGAAATGCAGCTTCTGTTTCTGGCTACCCAGAGGTTCTGTAATTATAATAATAAAGTCCGCACACAATTTTGAACCAGTCTGAAGGCTGCTCATTACTGTGGGATGTGTGTACAATACAAAAGAGGAGAAACGTGGGAAGAGAATTAGGGAAGGGGGCTTGATTATTTATAATGAGAATTATTATTCTTCCTATAATCACAAGAGAAAAGAAAGCATATTGCTGAAGTTGAGGGATATTAAGAGAATGCTGGGAGGACTCCAGGGGTTCACAAACAGCACAAACAGGACAACCAGGAGTTTAAAATCGCACCACAGCCTCCAAGGGGACTGCTGGTGCCCAACAGACAATAAGCCACATCAGGAGTGTTTCCTTCATCACCATCCAGCACTGTGACTCCTCTTTATGTTTTTTTTTTTATTCCATGGAACCTTTTGATAAATGGAATCTGATGAGTGGGAGGCCTCTGTGTGCATAATCACACAAGAAAATACTATCTTCTTAAAATTTCAGGCGTTCACAGTTTTCCCATAGACATGAGAAGGGGACACTAGATTAAAATTTACCCATGTGTTATCGACTACGTGCTGGGGTCACTCCTCAATTCATATGCTGAGGCCTTAACCCCCAGTGCAATGGTATTTGGAAGTGGGGCCTTTGTGTACTTAGGTTCAGATGAGGTCATGGGGGTGGAGCCCCCATGATGGGACTGGTGACCTTATAAGGGGATAAAGGGACCAATGCTTCCTCCCTTTCCCCCACGTAAGGATACAACAGGCAGTCAGCTGTCTGCAGCAACAGAACCCAACCATACCAGCACCCTGATCATGGGATTTCAGCCTCCAGACTGGGGGAAGTAAATTGTTCTTTACTCATTCGATGGTATTCTGTTATAGCAGTGTGAGATGACTAAGACACCATCTAAAAGCAGGATGTTAAAAAAGATTAGGGATCATGAAATTATATAGAAATGAGAGATTGTTTAGTGCCAGGGACATTTAATATGGAGTTAGCTGTGGATTCACATGCCACCTCTGCCATCACTAGGACCTTACTTAACCTCTCTGAAAGATGTATCACTCCGCCTTGGAATGCAGCAAGGGTTTCTAGAAGGAATGATTATTTCTCAGAACAAGAGAGATTTATGTGTCTGGGTCCCAGTAAGAGAGTCCTTGCCCTTGCTTGCTCCCATGGCCTCTGGCCAGTTGATGGGAGGTGCTGTCTGCCTTACTGAACAGGGACTGGGGTATTCCACGACACCCCAGAAAAACATGCTCGTCATAAGATTGTCCCCTGGAGCATCAAGAAGCTGAAGAAAACCAAGCAGCCAGAGTGGTTTACTTATAAGCTCTATTTGAAAGTCCTTGCAAAAGTGCAATCTAAGGGCAATTGCATTTCTACATAAAGGGTTTTTTTTGTTTTTGTTTTTTAAATTAAATTTGAAGGCCAGGGCTTTAAAGAGCACAGTGATTGGTTGTTTACCTCCATTCCCCTCTGCTTCTGGTACTTTTGGGAACATGTTCTGACCTCAAACTGTGGGTGGGAATGCAGGAAGGATGCTGTCTGTGCATTAGTGTGAGCCGTGAATGTTGCCCAGAGTGCTTCTGAAACTTTGCCAAGATGAAATAAATAGCACATAGCCTCCTTTCACATCTCAACTTGAAAATGACACTGTCAATTTTTAATTTAAAAATTTCAGGATGTTTTAAATTATTTGACAGGTATTACTAGAAAAAGAGGTTGTGACAACTAAATGAGAAAAGTTTATTTAGGCAAATCATAGCTTTAAATATGAAAGCAAAATTAAGCTTCTAGAAGAAACTCTTCATGACCTTGGGATAAGCAAAGATTTCTTAAGCAGAACACAAAGAGGACTACTCACAAAAGAAAAAAAAAAAACATTTCTCTTTGATATTACAACATTTCTGTCTATCAAAAGATATCACGAAGAGAGTTACAAGACAAGCTATGAAGTGAGACAAGATATTTGCAATACTTATATCTAAGGATCCCACGGTGATAAAAGACTTTTACAGATCAAGTTTTAAAAGACAAAACCAAAATTTTAAGTGATCAAAAGACTGAGCAGGCACTTCACACAGAAAGAAACCCATGGCCCATGTGTGCATAAATAGGTATTGGACTTCATTATTCATCACACCAGAGCAGGCAATGGCACCCCACTCCAGTACTCTTGCCTGGAAAATCCCATGGACAGAGGAGCCTGGGAGGCTGCAGTCCATGGGGTTGCTGAGAGTTGGACATGACTGAGCGACTTCATTTTCACTTTTCACTTTCATGCACTGGAGAAGGAAATAGCAACCCACTCCAGTGTTCTTGCCTAGAGAATCCTGGGGACGGCGAAGCCTGGTGGGCTGATGTCTATGGGGTCGCATAGGTCGGACACGACTGAAGCGACTTAGCAGCAGCAGCAGCAGCAGCAGTCATCACACAAACATAAGTTAAAAATCGCAGTGGCAGGGACTGCCTTGGTAGCTCAGTGGTAAAGAATCTACCTGCCAATGCGAGGGACAAGGGTTCCATCCCTGAGTCCAAGAAGATCCCACATGCCAAGCGGCAACTAAGCTCAAACGCCACGACTACTGGAGCTCGCTTGCTCTAGGGCCTGTGCTCCAAAACAAGAGAAGCCACCACAGTGAAAAGGCCGCACACCACAAGAAAGAGTAGCCCTGCTCCTTGCAACTAGAGAATAAACCACACACAGCAAGACCTAGCACAGCCAATCAATAAATAAACATCTTTTTTAAAAAACCACAGTGCTAGACACCAGCTCTTCCATCAGAACAGTTAAAAGACTGTACCAAGGGTGGGAGAGGATATGGAACATCTGAACCCCTATATCCTCCTGGTGGAAATGTACATTGGTTCAAACATCATCATGGGTGACCCTTATGAAGATGCTGAGTCCTGAGACAGAAGGAGACACCTAGTGGTAGAAATAAAAATAAAGTGAACTCCCACTGGGGAGGTATTGAGTCTTTCTTATACTTGATCCACATGAGGAAGCCCTTTGCTACTTATTGGTTGGTGCTCTGCAGGAATCCAGTTGGCCTTTACACAGTTCTCTCCTTGTTCACATTTCTTTCTTTCTTTGGGGTTTAGATCTCTAGGTCTGGGACCATTTATCTCATTCCACCATCACCACCACCACCTCACCCAGTTCCAACGATTTTCTTTTTATTATTACTTTCAGGGGATAAATGAAGAAATAGCAAGCTAAGAGATTTACTCCCTATCACTGCAAAATGTATGCCTAAGCAGCCCTTTCTCATGCTGCTAACACTTTTACTTGTCATAAGATTCTCAGGCTTAGTATTAATATAGATTGAAATACTGTCCTTCACTGCAATTATTCTTTATCGAGCATGAATGCATGTGATTATCATCTTATTTAGTAAATTATCCTTGATATTTCTTCACACCCACTTCCTGGTTATTCTGTGTGCTTCTGGTGCCTGATTCCTCCTACCCCTCCTGACACCCAGCCCTCCTGCTGTGGCCTTTACAATTGAACAATGCTCACAGTTCTGTGAATTTCTCATCCAGCCAGTGCTATCATTTGCCAAGAACAATTTGGGAATATTGGAACACAGCCTCCTTTCACAGTCTGTGCACATTTCTATGCTTGAAGTTAGAGATATAGTTTTATAAAGTGAATGTTTAACTCCAGCCTAATCTCAATTTTCCTTAGACATACTGCACAGTGCACTAAAGTTCATGCAAGTTATTTTCCTGGGTGGAACCTGATATTTGGGCCACTAAGTGCTTCCATGTGTTTAATCCAAGTGGCCAAAGGGAGGACAGATTTGCATGCAAGATCATTTCTAGGAAATTTATGCCTGAGGCACTCACTAATTTTTTTCAGTGTCATAAACCCTGCTGATCTCCAACAACAGTTGGAACTTGCAGTGCAAAATGGAAGTTTCTTTTGTTTTGTTTCTACCTAGAATTACATGAGTGGGCTTTCCCTCTGTGGCAGACACAACTTACTCTCTACTCAATATTCCTTTCCCTCTTCCACACTCCACTCCTTTCCTGAATGCAGAACCCTGATTTTGCTCCAAGAAATATGGAGCAGTGGGTCTATTCCAGGGAGGGCAACCTCATCCCCTCCAGCCCCGGCCTATGATTGGTCTAGAGGTGGCCGTGTGACCCAGTTCTGCCAATGAGATGTAAGGAAACACCTGGTAGCTGGAGCTTCTAGAGAAGTGGCTGCCTTCCTGACAAAACGGTTATAGGCTTGTTTCTCCTAGCTCTTTGCCCCTTTGCTTTTACTGTCTTCATCCCTCCCTTCTCCTGCCTATAACACAAAATGACAGAATGGCAGTAGCCACCTGTGGTCAAAAGGAAATGGCCAAGAGAAATGTAGACATCGGCCTTAATATTGTTGAACTGTGGAATCAGCGTCAGGCAACAGGCCACCTCCAGCTTCTCTTTATGTGAGAAAAATAAACCTCTAAGCCTCTCGTTTGTTTCTGTTACCTACAGCCAAAGGCACTCCTAGCCCAGACACACTTTTTTTAATCTTAAAGGTCAAGCAGAAGTAATATGTATTGAGTAGTTTCTACACACCAGGAGTTGGGTTGTTTTAAGTGTGCTAGCTCATTAGCCCCTGGTTATAACCTCATGGAGTAGCTCTTAGCATCTCTGTCTACAGAAGAGGACAGTGAGTTCAAAGAGATTGAGGAAAAGGCAGATCTAAGATGAAGCCCAGGCCTAACTCCAGTGTCCAAGCGCTTGTCATCCCAACACTGCCAACTGTTGGAAAGAGCAGATGGAAGCCTGCCTGTTTTAGCTAAAATATGTGCCTTTTGGTAGTTTGAAGTAGGGGCAACTGTTTGTTTATATCTTTTTAGTTAATACTCTTATGACAGTAATCAACAAACTAAGCGCTAGTCTAAAAGGATTTTTGCTATCCTGCCTCTCTCTTGGTTTTATGTTCAAAAGTCAAATAAAGGAATGTATGGTATAAAAATAGGCAAAGCCACAGACTTTCCTCTAAAGAAAAATAACACAATTTAGTATCACTTTCAATTATCTCAAAGAATTCTGATGGAAGAAAGGAAGAGTCCAGTTTATTAAACGGATTAGAGATAGCCCTCCTTTCCAACCTACTCCATGTGGTAGAAGGTGGGATTTAGGAAGGCATAGCCCAGAGACCTTCCCTAAGCCTGACATAGTCTCAAATGTTCACCCTTAAAGCTAAAAACTGGCGAGACCAAAAAAACCTCCAACTAGAAGAAGCATATCTTATTATAGGAATTCCCCCACTACCTTAACCATTTGCCAATAATTATTCAGTTCATAGTCAGGAGCCCTAAAAGAACAAGAGAGTGGGTAGGAAATAAGAATGTGTCACAGTGAGCCAAGGCACATATACCTAGAGCTGTGGAAGAAAGATAAGAAATGAAATTGAAATATGGCACCGTTAATAATGCTTCCATTCATTCATTCAACAAATATTTTCAGGCCCTATTCTAAGTGCTGAGTATAGAGTTGTGACTATGACAGAGAGGATCTAATTCCCCTCATAGTTTGCTGCTAGAACAGAGAGAAACATGAAGAAAACATAGATAATTTACTTTATCAATATGGTTTTTATTATCTCAGAGAGTAATAAACACTGAAAAATATTCAAGGTTTACAGACAGAGAGTAACTGGAGAATGACTCTAGTGACTTCAGATGGGGGACTCAGAAAGGCTTCTTTGAGGGGGTAATATTTGAGCAGAATCCTCAATAATAAAAAATCCTCAATAATAAAAATGAGTCCTCCATGCAAAGATGGGAAGTGGGTGACAACGTTCCAAAGAGCCTGTGCAAACAGCACGTGCAAAGGCCCTGAGATGCAAGTAAACCTGACGTGGGAGGATGACTGGGCATAACGGGCCAGGAGGTAGGAGATGACGTTGGAGAGGCAGCGAGGCAGGGTTGTGTCGGGTTCTGTGGGTCATGGGAAAGTTTGGAAGGCACTGAAGGGTTTTACATAGGCGAGTGAACTGATCTGGTTTACCTTTTTAAAAGGCCACTTTGCAGCTCTGTGAAGAACGGACTTTAGGGCGGCCAAGGGTGGAGGCAGGGAGACCAGTTGGAAGGTTGCTGCAGTAACACAGCTGAGAGACGACGGTGGGTCAGACTGGGATGGGAGTCGTGGAGGCAGAAAAAGCAGTGGGATCTGCGGCACATTTCAAAGGCAGAACAAGGCTTGATTTGAGTTTGTTGTGGGAATTAAAAGAAAGAGGAGTCAAAGATAATTTCTAAGCCTCTTATGGGATGGTGGTACCTTTTGCTGAGATAGAGAAGGCTCTGGTGGGTCATTTTGGGGCGGACACTCCCAAAATAGGAAGGGGCTAGTAGAGGAACCCAAGAGTTTCATTTTGGACATGTTATATTTGAAATGCTTATCAAACACACAAATCAAGCTGCTGAGTAGGGAGGTAAATAATACAGTAACAATTACAATAATAACTATGGCCATTTATTAGGTATCTGCTATCCACAGGAATCTCCATAAATGCCAGCACACTTCACACCCAGTCTTATGAAACAGCCATTAACCCTAGAAATCCAGAGAGGGAGAAAGAGACTCCTAAAGGCCAGGCAACTTGCCCAAAATTCCACAAGAGAATATGGCAGCCAAAGCATAAACTCGGGGCTTGTGAGTCCAAAGCCCAGTTCCTGTCCCCTGAGCCCCCTCAGTGAGAGGGTCCCTGAGGAGGGCTTTTGAAACCCTTTGTGAAGCTACTGTGTGCATCCTGGGAAGTGGGACCTGCTTTGCCCCAGGGAAGGTGTAGGGCTTCCTCGGGCTGGGCTGCTAAGCTTCTTTAGGGCTCTTTCCCTGGGCAACCTCAACCCCCACCCCTCGCCTCCTAAGGAGATAGGGAAGAGATTTTTCATGGACCGATGAGATTTTCCACCCTCTGTCTAGGTTTATTAAATCTAAAAAGCTCTCAGTTTTAGTCAAAAGATTGATGCCTTCCCATCACCCCTCTCAGGACTTTTAAAAAATTTGACACTACTTGACCACATAGAAAATATTCTCAGATGCACTTGTTGAGAAGGGGAGAGAGAACTGTTCAATTTCTGGGCTGGAGAAAGAGCAGCTGTCAATGAGCATGCATTAAAGTTCCTGTCTCTGGTTACTTAACCTTAACGATTTCTTTAAAAGCTCCTGGAAACCTGCATGGTTGAAAATGGCAAATCCTGTTATGACTCGAACTGAAAATCAACCATGATTCCATCTTCTGGGGGAAGCCAAACAATAATATCAGCAAAATAAAGATGGATGTCAGAGCAGGGAGCCTCTGCCAAGGTCCTCAGAGGGAGAAATAAGATGACACCCAAGAAGAAAGAGGAAGGACAGACTGTCTTGTTCCCTCCCACAAGATGGTGTGAGTGAGTCCACGCGACCTTGCAGGTCCACAAAAGGACACCAGGACACACTTTAGAGTGTCCCGTGCATATTCCAATATGAAGGATGGCAGACACCAAACTGGGTAACGCTCGAAGCTCATCCCTAAGGGACATTTTCTTTTCCAAATCCATTCGGGGACACAGTTGTGATTTTCATCCTGTTGGTGTGGAGAAAAGGGAACACTCCTACACTGTTGGTGGGAATGTAAGTTGATGCATCCACTGTGAAAAACAGTACAGAGATACCTCAGAAAGCTAAAAATATAATTACTATATGATCCAGTAATCCCACTTCTGGGCATATATACAGAGAAAACCATATTTGAAAAGATACACGCACCCCAGTGATCACTGCCCAGCACTATGTACAACAGCCCGAACATGGAAGCAGCCTACGTGTTCACTGACAAATCAATGGATAAAGAAGATGTACATACATACAATAGAACACTACTCAGCCATAGAAAAGAATGAAGTTATGTCATCTGCAGCAACATGAACACAACCAGAGATTACTGGATTAAATGAAATAAGTCAGAAAGAGAGAGACAAATACCATATGATACCACTTATATGTGGGATCTAAACTATAACACAGTGATCCTATTTATGAAACAGAAACAGAATCATGGATATAGAGAACAGATTGGTGGTTGCCAAGAAAGAGGGAGTTGAGAGAAGGATGGGATGGGAAGCTGGGGTTGGCAGATGTAAGCTTTTATAAATAGAATGAATAAACAACAAGGTCTTACTGTATAGGACCTTGTTCAACTATATGTAATATCCTATGATAAAGCATGGGACTTCCCAGGTGCTCAGTGGTAAAGAATTCACCTGCGAAAGTAGGAGACCCAGGACATGCAGATTCAATCCCTGGGTCAGGAAGATCCCCTGGAGGAGAAAATGGCAACCTGCTCCGGTATTCTTGCCAGGAAAATCCCATGGACAGAGGAGTCTGGCAGTCTGTAGTCCATGGGACTGCAAAGAGCTGGGCACTGAGCATGCATGCACACGTGCATGATAGAACATGATGGAAAAAAGTACATACTTGTGTGTGTGTGTGTGTGTGTGTGCATGAAAGTGAAAGTGAAGTCATTCAGTCGTGTCCGACTTTTTGCGACCCCATGGACTATAGCCTACCAGGCTTCTCCATCCATGGGATTTTCTAGGCAAATGTACTGGAGTGGGTTGCCATTTCCTTCTCCAAGGGATCTTCCTGACCCAGGAATCAAACCCAGGTCTTCCACATTGCAAGCAGACGCTTTACCCTTTGAGCCACCAGGGAAGCCTAGACCCGGGTTCGTTTCCTGGGTCGGGAAGATCCCCTGGAGAAGGAAATGGCAATCCACTCCAGCACTCTTGCCTGGAAAATCCCATGGACCAAGGAGCCTGGTAGGCTACAGTCCATGGGGTCGCAAAGAGTCAGACACGACTGAGCGACTTCACTCCCTCATATACATATATACATATATATATATATATATATATATATGAATTACTTTGCTCTACAGCAGTAATTAACACAATATTGTAAATCAACTATACTTCAATTTAAAAAAAAAAAAACACAAAAATAAACAGATTTTCATCTTCTTTCTCCATTTTTCTCCCAGATAATTTGAGTGAGAAAAATCTGGCCCCTCCAACAGAATGCAATGAGTGGATGTTCTGAGCTTGAATAATTTGCTTTTTTCTCCCTCCTCTATCTTGTCTTTTGAGTTATATCAAACCTGACATTATCCAAGAGCTTTCGCATTGACTGAGTTTTAAGTGTGGTGCAATTTGTGGACAATTTCAATAATGGGTCTGATTCTTTTGTGCTGCAGTCATCAGAATCTGGCCCATTGGACAACCCTGAAGACATTGCTCTGTCAATCTTTTCTCTCCTCCGCCCTATTTATTTAAGAGAGATGAAGCGTATCCTGACTATTCACTGGGTTGCATGCTATATTTCACCCCCAGCAAATTCAAAATCCAGGAAGTCAAGCAGATTTACAAATATTCACTTGCCACTCAACCACCTAAAACTTCCTACTGGAGGGAGAGTGAGTGAGAAATAGAGATTTCAAGACTAGTTTATTTTAACTTTCTAAAGCTGCTAAGCATATATGGGGTTTGAACTATTATTTGCAAATCTACCCCTCCCCCAAAAAACTAATCATAATGTATAATTAAGATTGAAGCCTAGCAGTATCAATCCTAAATGAGCACTTGTGCTTCAGAAAGGGAAAGCAGGATCCTTGGTTTGACCAGTTAATTAGCTGTTGCTTGCCAACCTGCTTAGAATTCTCTCATTCCACTAATTCAATCACCTCATCAACACAAAGACTGGATTGTTTTGATTTTCACATATATTCTCTCATTTCTTTACCATAATTGTACGTGAGCTAGCTGTATGATTACCCTTCTTTTCTAGATGGAGAAGACAGGGTTCAAGGAGGTACTGCAAATTAAGACACAGACCAGATATTTGGCTTTGGTATTAAATTCCCCATGTGCTTATCCATTACATGAAATCAGCCAGATATGGTCTTAAAGTTGTCTTAGAATTCCTTAATGACAGATGTTTTTAAGCCTCTTTTTAAAAGTTCACACTAAAATAGCATGATGGTTAGTTTTATCCTTTAATAGGTAGAGTCCTCTGATTGTATATCTATAAACCATTAAATACTTAAAGACTAAGAGGAAGTCCTGTGGAATCTGGCTTACCCAGAGACAGAACAGTTCCCTGCAGAGAGAAGGTGATCTATCAAGAATTAATCAATGCATGAATTTCTGGACAGTTACTACAGAATACAGTTAATTTATTTTAAAACATAGTTGGGATAAGATTATATACCAATTTCAAAAATGTCAATATTAGCATATGCATAAGGAAAATAATCCGGGAAAAACATATACCAAATGTTTAATGTCTGACACAACATGACTTAAAAAGAAAATTAATGAAAAATTATATATACATAGCATACTTGTGCTACACTTAGCAGTGGAATCAAACAGACCTATTTATAAACTCCAGACCCTTCACTGTCCATGGTAGTATTTTGAGCAGGTGGCTTAACCCCACTGTATCTTCTTTTTCTCATTTGACAAATGAGGTTAATAACGTGCACATCATTGTATTGCTGTAATGATTAAATCTTCTGCTTCTGTTAGGTCCATACCATTTCTGTCCTTTATCGAGCCCATCTTTGCATGAAATGTTCCCTTGGTATCTCTAATTTTCTTGAAGAGATCTCTAGTCTTTCCCATTCTGTTATTTTCCTCTATTTCTTTGCATTGATCACTGAAGAAGGCTTTCTTATCTCTTCTTGCTATTCTTTGGAACTCTGCATTCAGATGCTTATATCTTTCCTTTTCTCCTTGGCTTTTCACTTCTCTTCTTTTCACAGCTATTTGTAAGGCCTTCCCAGACAGCCATTTTGCTTTTTTGCATTTCTTTTCCATGGGGATGGTCTTGATCCCTGTCTCCTATACAATGTCAAGAATCTCTGTCCATAGTTCATCAGGCACTCTATCAGATCTAGCCTCTTAAATCTATTTCTCACTTCCAGTGTATAATCATAAGGGATTTGATTTAGGTCATACCTGAATGGTCTAGCAGTTTTCCTTACTTTCGTCAATTTAAGTCTGAATTTGCCAATAAGGAGCTCATGATCTGAACAACAGTCAGCTCCAGGTTTTGTTTTTGCTGACAGTATAGAGCTTCTACATCTTTGGCTGCAAAGAATATAATCAATCTGATTTCGGAGTTGACCATCTGGTGATGTCCATGTGTAGAGTCTTCTCTTCTGTTGTTGGAAGAGGGTGTTTGCTATGACCAGTGCGTTCTCCTGGCAAAATTCTATTAGCCTTTGCCCTGCTTCATTCCTTATTCCAAAGCCAAATTTGCCTGTTGCCCCAGGTGTTTCTTGACGTCCTACTTTTGCATTCCAATTCCCTATAATGAAAAGGACATCTTTTTTTGGTGTTAGTTCTAAAAGGTCTTGTAGGTCTTCATAAAACCATTCAACTTCAGCTTATTCAGTGTTACTGGTTGGGGCATAGACTTGGATTACTGTGATATTGAATGGTTTGCCTTAGAAATGAACAGAGATCATGCAAAGATGGCTCAATAAAGGACAGAAATGGTATGGACCTAACAGAAGCAGAAGATATTAAGAAGAGATGGCAAGAATACACAGAAGAACTGTACAAAAAAAAGCTTCACGACAAAGATCATCACGATGGTGTGATCACTCATCTAGAGCCAGACATCTTGGAATGTGAAGTCAAGTGGGCCTTAGAAGGCAACACTACGAACAAAGCTAGTGGAGGTGATGGAATTCCAGTTGAGCCGTTTCAAATCCTGAAAGATGATGCTGTCAAAGTGCTGCACTCAGTATGCCAGCAAATTTGGAAAACTCAGCAGTGGCCACAGGACTGGAAAAGGGCAGTTTTCATTCCAATCCCAAAGAAAGGCAGTGCCAAAGAATGCTCAAACTACCGCACAATTGCACTCATCTCACACGCTAGTAAAGTAATGCTCAAAATTCTCCAAGCCAGGCTTCAGCAATACGTGAACTGTGAACTTCCAGATGTTCAAGCTGGTTTTAGAAAAGGCAGAGGAAGCAGAGATCAAATTGCCAACATCCACTGGATCATGGAAAAAGCAAGAGAGTTCCAGAAAAACATCTATTTCTGCTTTACTGACTATGCCAAAACCTTTGACTGTGTGGATCACAATAAACTGTGGAAAATTCTGAAAGAGATGGGAATACCAGACCACCTGACCTGCCTCTTGAGAAACCTATATGCAGGTCAGGAAGCAACAGTTAGAACTGGACATGGAACAACAGACTGGTTCCAAATAGGAAAAGGAGTAAGTCAAGGCTGTATACTGTCACCCTGCTTATTTAACTTATATGCAGAGTACATCATGAGAAACACTGGGCTGGAAGAAGCACAAGCTGAAATCAAGATTGCCAGGAGAAATATCAATAACCTCAGATATGCAGATGACATCACCCTTATGGCAGAAAGTGAAGAGGAACTAAAAAGCCTCTTGATGAAAGTGAAAGAGGAGAGTGAAAAAGTTGGCTTAAAGCTCAACATTCAGAAAACGAAGATCATGGCATCTGGTCCCATCACTTCATGGGAAATAGATGGGGAAACAGTGGAAACAGTGTCAGACTTTATTTTTTTAGGCTCCCAAATCACTGCAGATGGTGACTGCAGCCATGAAATTAAAAGACGCTTACTCCTTGGAAGAAAAGCTATGACCAACCTGCTGCTGCTGCTGCTGCTGCTGCTGCTGCTAAGTCGCTTCAGTTGTGTCCGATTCTGTGCGACCCCACAGATGGCAGCCCACCAGGCTCCCCCATCCCTGGGATTCTCCAGGCAAGAACACTGGAGTGGGTTGCCATTTCCTTTTCCAATGCATGAAAGTGAAAAGTAAAAGCGAAGTCGCTCAGTCGTGTCTGACTCTAGCATATTAAAAAGCAGAGACATTACTTTGCCAACCAAGATCCATCTAGTCAAGGCTATGGTTTTTCCAGTGGTCATGTATGGATGTGAGAGTTGGACTGTGAAGAAGGCTGAGCGCCAAAGAATTGATGCCTTTGAACTGTGGTGTTGGAGAAGACTCTTGAGAGTCCCTTGGATTGCAAGGAGATGCAACCATTCTAAAGGAGATCAACCCTGGGATTTCTTTGGAAGGAATGATGCTAAAGCTGAAGCTCCAGTACTTTGGCCACCTCATGCGAAGAGTTGACTCATTGGAAAAGACTCTGATGCTGGGAGGGATTGGGGGCAGGAGGAGAAGGGGACGACAGAGGATGACACGGCTGGATGGCATCACCAACTCAATGGACATGAGTCTGAGTGAACTCCGGGAGCTGGTGATGGACAGAGAGGCCTGGTGTTCTGCGATTCATGGGGTCGCAAAGAGTTGGACACGACTGAGCGACTGAACTGAACTGAACTGAACTGAATGATTAAATCAGACAATGTGCGTATATGTGTATATATATAGTATATATATTACCTAGGAAGTTGAAGACAAGAGAAACAGCGTCGGACACAGAAGAAAACTTCCCCCTAAAAGGTATAGAGATGATATCATATCCATGAAATAAGAATAACCACAGAATAAGAAAGAACTCTTGGAAATTATAAATATGAATGTCAAAACTAAAATTAAAATTTCAAGAAAGACTCCAAGAAATTTTAACTAAAACAAATAAGAGAAAACAATATGAAAATTAAAGTATCAATTAGAAGGTCTATATCAGATTAGGTTTGACTCCATCTAACAGAAAATCTAAAATAATAGTGGCTTAAATATGAGCTTCCCTGATAGCTCAATTGGTAAAGAATCTGCCCACAATGCAGGAAACCTGGGTTCAGTCCCTGGGTTGGAAAGATCCCCTGGAGAAGGGAAAGGCTACCCACTCCAGTATTCTGGCCTGGAGAATTCCATGGACTGTATAGTCCATAGGGTCGCAAAGAGTCAGACACGACTGGGCAACCTTCACTTTCACTCTCAAATGGATGTAGGCATGGTGAGGTTGGTATGGCAGCTCCAGAGAGACAACTGTCTTTTTACTCTGTGTTTTAGATCATGTGGCTTCTTATCCTCAAATTCATATCACGGTCCAAGCTAACTACTAAAGCTCTGGCCATCATATCTGCATTCCAGTATCAGGAAAGAGGAATCTAGGAAGGACAGAGAGCACTTTTTCCAGCTAAGTCAGCTCCAAGAGCCATTTTCCAAGAAATCCTATACCAATTTCCACTTATATCTCATTGGCTAGACCTTAGTAATGTGGTACCATCCAGCTACAAATGAGTTTGGAAAATGTGTTCTTTCCTCTAGGAAATTTATCACGAGCAACAAATAAGTATTTTCCTACTAAAGAAAAAGGGGAGGATGTAAATATTTAGGTACGAACTAGCAGTCTTTATCGGAGAAGGCAATGGCACCCCACTCCAGTACTCTTGCCTGGCAAATCCCATGGAAGGAGGAGCCTGGTAGGCTGCAGTCCATGGGGTCGCTAAGAGTCAGACACAGCTGAGCGACTTCACTTTTACTTTTCACTTTCATGCATTGGAGAAGGAAATGGCAACCCACTCCAGTATTCTTGCCTGGAGAATCCCAGGGACAGGGGAGCCTGGCGGGCTGCCATCTATGGGGTCGCACAGAGTCAGACACAACTGAAGCGACTTAGCAGCAGCAGCAGCAGCAGTCTTTATTGCAGGGCCCTACTTCTGACTAATAGGAAGTCTATGAAAGGTGAACAGAGAAAAAAGATAGGAAGAAATTACCGAATCAGTACGAATCGTATCTATCCACTGATGAGCTGTCAATTATCAATCATGACAATTGACGCATTGGAAAAGACCCTGATGCTGGGGAACATTGAAGGCAAAAGGAGAAAAGGCCACAGCAGAGGATGTGATGGTTGGATGGCATTACTGACACAATGGACAGAATTTGAACAAACTCTAGGAGAGAATGGAGGACAGGAAGCCTGGTGTGCTGCTGCAAAGAGTCAGACAATGATTCAGTAACTGAACAACAAATGAAGGATGAATCGAGAAAAAGGATAGGAAGAATCGGTACAAAGAAATCATATCGATCCACTGATGGACTGTCAATTATCAATCATAATGACTGAGAAAGGATCCCTCCAAAGCCCACCTTAAAAGGTTTCAGATTACCCAATATAAAGAGAAGATCTGAAGGAATTCCCTAGCTGTCTGGTTGCTAGGACTCTGGGCTTCTACTGCAGGGGACCCAGGTTTGATTGCTGGTCAGGGAACTAAGATCCCCAAAGGGCAGCATGGCCAAAAAAAGAAGACTTGAGGCAAGTTCCCAAAGAAGAACCAGGGCTACGAACAGCAATGAATTCGCCTATGGCACCATTGTTAGCTGGAAGACAGGGACTCGGTACCATCAACATTTAAAGAACACATCCTAGAGATCCATACCTGGGAAAACTAACAACTAAGTATGTAAAGTCTCAACTACTGAAGAATGCGCTAGGAAGAAAGAAGGAAGAAAATGTGGATCCCAGGAAACAGGAGATCCAGTATGGGAGGAAGGGTGAGAGATTTCCCAAGATGGCAGTTGCTTAGCAGGCCCAGGAAGCAACCAGCCCAGTTTGGAGTAGGAGGATGGAATGCATAGATTATCTGAAATTTGTACTGAGAAACTACAGAAGGGAATATGATTAACAATAAATTAATAAATGAATTAAAATATAAGCAATGCAAAAGCTAAATCCTCATCTAGCTTGACAGAAGTTAGAAGAAAATGTCTGGAACAATAAATCTAGCAATGGTATTTTATGTATATTATTTAAAATATGGAAGTAGATAGCAAAAGAAAAAGCTAAAATATTTGAGAGTGGTTGCTTCTGCAGAAGAGGAAAGTGGCAGTTGGAGTAAGGGAATTCCATTTTTTCATATAAGCTTTTTAGCACTATTTCTAAACTTGTCCACATCATCACTTTGATTTAAAAAATTGATTTTTAAAATATGAAAACAAATAACATGTTGTTGTCCTTTCACCGAATTATCCAAACTACGTTAGTCATGTCCCACATTGAAATTATTGAGAGATAAATGAATAAATGAAATAAACTAACAGATTAATCTGGATTAATTTTATCCATATTAGGAACTCAATACTGCTATCAACTGATTTTGTGGCTTCCAGAAATCAAAGTTTCTATTTTCAAAGACTATCTCAATCTCAGCACCAACAAGAAATGTCATTTTAACTCCGGAAGGTGGACACCAGAGAGAACACACACACACAGACACACACACACAGGACATTGCTGTCCCTGTTTTACTGATTCAGTTTGAAGGCTTTAGAACAAAAGTTTCACTGGAATGGTTTATGAAGTACTGAACTATTAAATTCCTGAGTCCTTAGAAACCCAGCTTAACTGTTCATGAAAAAAAAAAAAAGCATCCAAAAGCCATTAATGAGATAAATTATGAAGGGAAAGAATCTGTCAAACTGAATCAGAGGAGACAATTAGCAGAACATCTCTCCAAAGATAAGCAGTATTTGAAAACTCACTGTGCAAGTTCGTCACTGAGAAATCCAACTACAGATGTGTTTTCCTGGGCTGATAAAAACAGTGGAGTGTGTATGTACTGTGTTATTTCACGCGTGCCAAAATACCCATACTTCCCTTTAAGTTCTTTCTCTCTGAAAGAGTTGCTTGAGGAACCCCAGAAAGTTTTTCCTCTCTTTGTGGATAACAACCGGACAACAGTTAAAGGGTGTTTCAAGTATGTGTGTGACATGCCTGCTTGCTTAGTCGCTTCAGTCATGGCTGACTCTCTGTGATCCCATGGACGGTAGCCCGCCAGCCTCCTCTGTCCATGGGATTCTCCAGGCAAGAATACTGGAGTGGGTTTCCATTTCCTTCTCTGGGGGATCTTCCCCACCCAGGGATCGAACCCGCAATTTTTATGTCTCCTGCATTGGCAGGCAGGTTCTTTACCACTAGCAACACCTGGGAAGCCCCCTGTGTGTGACGGAGGTGAGCAAAATAAGAGCCACATCAACTCTTTCTCCTTCATTTCACTGGCTAAGCCAGAGTTCTGCGATGACTCCCAAGAAGGAGAAAGAATGAGTGGGCTTACCTTCTGCCGGACCTGAGCTCCATCCTTCTCTTCTCTGCTCAGCTGTGACTTGACACCTAGTGAAATGTCTCTTCACTGCACAGGTGCATACTCTCCACACACGAGCGGCTGCTAATTCTCAGTCTTCTTCCAAACAGAAGCTAGACTTTGAGACTCAGTTGCCCTTAAGAGTAATGTCACTCACAGGCTGACTTTTAAAATAAGGAGTGAATTACAGCCAAGTTTCAGTTGCCTGGGTCCCTCCATTTTACTAACGGAGTATGTAATGACAAGGAAATTTGCCCATGACGTAGTGTTAAGTGAAAAAAGCAGAACATGGTTGTATACATACGTTATGTATATGGACGGGTGTGTGTGTGTTTCAGGAAAGTGCCTTAAAACATCATCTGTGCTTATTTGTGTTGTAGAATAATTATAGGTTATTTGCAAATTTTCTTCTTTGTAATTTTCTGTGTTTTCTGAATTCTCTCTACAGGGAACCAAGAAAATATATTATTTTATCATTAAAAGCAAAATTTAAAAAAATTCAAATAGAACTTTTTTTTTCCTAATTAAAGAAAAAGAAGTATATCTCCTGCCTGCCTGAGAGAGAGGGAGGAAGGGGAGGACACTAATGGTCTTTGCCCACATGTGTGACATCCTAGTGAGCTCTGATCTCAGAGCCTATGTAGGGCGGTGGCTAGAGCAGAGGTCACAGGGTGGAACCCATCTTTCTTGTGAGGATGAGCGAACTGACACTTAGACACAGTAAAGCATTTAGAATGGTGCTTGTTTAACCAATGTTAGCTATTTTTTTCCCTCAGAGAATTTGGCTTCCCTGTCACCCCTCCAGTTCCTCTTCTCAAGATGATGAACAATTATTTATTACCCTGAAGGAATTTCCAGCCTATCTTCCACCTGTTCACATCTTCTGTGTTATAATGTGAATTTTGGGTACATGGAGTTACACCCTGAAACTCCTATTCCTATGCATTTTTTTTTCCTGAGCTGTATCACATGGCTTTTGGTATCATAATTGGGCTTCCCTGCTGGGGTTTTATTCCTCAGCAGACTTTTCCAGCAGCATTCCTCCCCCATCTTCACTAAGTGCTTTCTTATTATTCGCTTGAATAGCCAAGAAGGATAAACTCTTTCAGCTGATTTAAGATATACTTTGATTCATGATCACTTCTTTCCAAGTGATTCCAGGACTCAGTCTTTTTATTCTTATTAAGCTATGGCGACTTGGTAGGCAATGCTATTAGACAAGTATGCGATTATTTTTTTCTATACAAGTCAGTATCTTCCTTCAACCTTATGTTGTCTCTGATTAAGAAATACCAGCACTGGGAGGAAAAAAAGAAATACCAGTCTTTTCGATGACAGAGAAACAGAGCTAATCTTATATTTGAACTTGTTATCCTAAGATGTGAAAAGAGGAAGACTAAGGTTTCTCTTTTTAAGAATTAACTAAGGAAGGCTGGATTGTGTCACCTGCTTGACTGACCTTTCAGACAAAGAAGCTGTCACTCTCCTATGTTGCCATTAAGTAGCAATTTAACACCATGTCACATACCAGCCCTTGCTATCATCTTAACATGCAGAACCCCAGGACTTTCAAGAACAAACGACTCTTGCTCACACTTGTCTCTGTTTTGGCAGTACAAACACAGCCTACCCAAAATGGCAGAAATTGTTAAAGTGCATTTATTTAACCTTGGGCTACCTTTTTTCTTTTTAACACTTGAAATGTATGTGGCTCTTGTTCAAAAGTTTGCACCATTTGAAACAGAATAACAAAGCCATAAAGTTGAGGTCTGACCCAAGAATTGTTCAGAACTGTCTTTCTTATTCTATCATTTTGTTCCAAACTGCCTCACAGTTTCACACCATGGCAGGTTTAGCCAGAGTTCTTTATCACCAAAAAAAAAGAAAGAAAACATCGACTTTAGCAGACTTGTCACTTCTAAGTTGTTGCCCTTTGGTTACAGAATTTTTCCTGGACAGATTAAAAAAAAGAGGGCTAGATTTTTCTGTTAATTAATTACTCAATTAAACATTTACTGAGTACTGACTTGTTATATGACACCTAATGTGCTGGGTGTTGATGGCCTTGGGACAATGACACCACTTCTGCCCTTGAGGGTATTGGCAAATAAATCAATAGCTACGACAACATTCTCCAAGTGCTACTGTTCAAGTAGAGGAAGAGAGCGTTAAATACTCAGAAGAGGGGCCCCTGGTTTACCCAGAGGATTCAGAAAGCTTCCCTAGAGTAAGGGAGCACTGACGTGAAGGATAGGAGGAGTTCTCCAGGTAACAAGGAGGAAAAACGTATTCCAAGACAAGAAAATGGCTTGGGGGAGGGCAGAGTCAGGAAAGCAAAGGGTGAATCCGAGGGTTTCCAAGTCCTTTGGGACAGCTGGCACACTGTGTAATATGGAGAGGGAAGCTGAGAAATGGGAGATGATGTGGGAGGGGTAAATTTTGTAGCATTTCCTATGTAATACTAAGTTATTTAGGCTCTATCTCCAAAGCAAACAAGAACAATTGAAGGATTTTAGGCAGGCAAATTAGATAATTAAATTTTCACTTTCTGAAGATCTCTGTGGATACAGAGGAGAAACAGTTGGGAGGATCTGGGAGAACACTGGAGCCAGAGACAGCAGTTTGGAGATGATGGCAGTGGGCCAGCTCTGAACTCGAGCGGCGATAGAAGGGAATGACCAGGTAAAGAAGGTGTCAGGAAAGCAGAATGGGCATGGTTTTGTGATGGATCAGGTGGTGGTGGTTAGGGAGAAAGGAAGAATGACCCAGGTTTCTGGCCTCAAAGAACCGGTGAGTGTTACTGCCATTAACAGAAGTAATTCCGTGGACTTCCCTGGTGGTCTAGTGGTTAAGACTCTGCTTCCCCTGCAGGGGACATGAGTTCAGTCCCTGGTCAGGGAAGTTCTGCATGCTGTGCAATGCAGACAGAAGAAGAAGTAATTGCAGAAGAGGATAAAATCTAGTTTAAAAGGCTTCCAGTATGGCATGATGGCTTTTACCGTGAATCAGGCAGTGGCATAAGGCACAACTAAGCTGGAATAGGAATGAGCCATTCCTCTAGTCATGCATTCGGGGGACGTGTTCCACACCAGGCACTGTGTGGGGCAGTGACCTGAGAATCCGGTGGCCTAGGATTGGTTTCCGTTCACAACTATACTCCTTACCAGCCCTGAGACTTTCATAAGCCCATTAACTTCTGAGCTTCCATTTATCACCTAAAATATGGTGACCAAACTCTCAGCTTGTTAGGCTGATCATTATAATAACACTGAGGAAAGTCCTTGGTAAATTGTAATTGCAATAACCCAGATGCTAATTTCAACAACGAAGTTGGAAACAGAGTTTTCCTTTAGGGTAATGGGCCATATTGGCTACGAAAGAGCGAAGAAAAGCCAGATGAAGGAAACTCATCTTCACAGAAGCGTGACACACCTGGACAGGAGTGAGGAGCGGATGCACAAGGCCTCCGAGCCCTCTCTTCCTTTACCGCACTGTCTGTCCTTTCTACCAAAGTGCAAAAGAGATACAGAGAAATAATTTGAAATAGCATAAGGAAGTTTCAAAGATGAGAACGGTTATCAGTAACATTTCTCATTTTAAATAATTATCTTTTAGTTGGTATTTCCAGTGACTGCAGATTAATTTAAAATTCAGTACAGTGAAACAGGTCAAGTTCTTCAGCTTTCTGTGGTCCTAGGAGTACAACAAAATGCTTTTATGAATTTCATGGGACTCACCACTTGGTATTAGATAACAACTCTGAGACATGGCAGAAACTACTGGCTGCTTTCGTAAATGAAAGAATTAAGATTTTGAAGATCTAATAAGCTATTGAACTAGTGAACACCACACAGCTAGTTGATAATAGCTTGAATCCACATCTTTTGTCTCCAAGATCAAAGTTTTTTAATACTGCTTTATATTATTTACTTAGAAGAATGAAAGGTTTTGAAAACTTTGTGAAATTATTGTACAGCAAATCCTTTCTCAGTTTCTTAAAGACTGGATCTACAAAGGTATTTCAGAAAAATCCATCTTCCATTTTCAACTCCCACGCTTTCCTAAATCTTGAAACCTTTTTCTCTGTTGGGTCTTTTCTCTTAACCTACAATATGATAGAGTCTCTACTCTCCCTGAATTCTTTCTTCTCTTCAGTATTTAATTATTTCTCTCTCTCCTCTTCTTGGTCAAAGTTTTTGAAAAAACAGTGTACACTCAAGGGAGTGTATGGTCCACACTCCCTCAGCCACTTCTTATCCTTCTACCCACTAACTCAGGCTCTGCTTGTCCTGCTGCGCCGAAATTGTAATTGCTAGGGTAACTGAGGCTCTCCCATCGTCACACTTCTTGGCCCTTGTGTGGGACCTCTGTGCAGCACGACACTCTCAGCCATGTCTTGGCTCTCCTTGATTTCGGCACCCCCTTCTCTCCAGGCTCTTTCCTCTCTCTTTCCCTTCTCTCCCTCCACCTCCTCTTTCTCTGCCTGTTTAGTAAAACCCTGTGTTCACCATGGGTCTCTACCTTCCTCTCTTCTTACTCCAGAAGCAAAGAAGGTAGACTTCAACCTTTTGGTGTTTGCAGCACATTCTGGAAGAACAGTGGAATCTGGGGAGGCAGCATGAAGGGATTCAACTGCAGCCACAGGTAGTGAACTGTTTTCCCTTGGTCACTCTTTGGAACAGTGTTGCTGTTTAAATAGAACTGTGCTCTCTTTCATGTGCTGTGCTCATGAAGTCCTTTCTCAGCCACCTAGGCACCTGCAGGAGTCAGCCTCAGCCTGATGTTAAGCAATGGAATGTGATGCCTTTCAACTCTTACTCTCACCAAGGTGGAGCCTCCTGCCTGTGCAGAAACTTGCACGGAAGACTCTTGGCTGAATTCTACCCGACAGGTAGCCCCTCTCTCCGCCAAACAGGGCTTGTGATGCATGGGGTGGTGAAGCAGGCTTTACAGAGATGGGAACCACTGCTCGAGACCTTCACACTCTCTAAAGTTGTATCTTATCATTATCATCATTATTATTGTGGTAAAATATACATAGCATAAAATTTACTCTTTTAACCATGTTAAAGTATAGCATTCCATGGCATTAAGGGCATTAAGTACATTAAATACATTCATAATTGTACAATCATTACAACTATTTGGTTCCAGAACATTTTTATCCCCTAGATGGAAACCCTGGTCACACTAAGCAGTTATACCCTGTTCACCCCTCTCATCAAACTCTGGAAACCACTAACCTGCTTTCTGTCTCCATGGATTTGCCTATTCTGGATATTTCACATAAATGGAATTAAACAGTATGTGGTCTTTTGTATCTGCTTTTTTCACTTAGCCTAATATTTTCAAGGCTCATTTATATTGTAGTATCTATCAGTATTTCATTTCTTTTCACTGTCAAATAATATTCCATTATATGGATATATGGTCTTTTGTTTACCTATTCATCTGTTGATGGACATTTGGGTTGTTTACACCCTTTGGCTATTGTGGATCGTGCTGCTATGAACATTCAGGTACAAGTTTTATTTGAACTCCTGTGTTCCACTCTTTTCAGTATATGCCTAGAACTGGAATTTCTTGATCCTATGGTAATTCCATGTTGAACTTTTTGAGGAAACATCAAACTGTTTTCCACAGGACCTGCACCATTTTACATTCCTCCCACCAATGTATGAGGGTTCCAACTTCTCCATATCTTGCTGTTTTACTTTTTCACAAATTATGGTATCAGGTGTGAAGTAGTTTTTCATTGTGGTTCAAAGGTTTTATCTTTAAATGTTTATGATTCTTAAAACTATACTCTTAATTATTTACCCAAAAGAAATAAAAACATTTATCTACAAAAGACTTATAAACATTCAAAGCCAACTTATTTGTAACATTCTAAAACTAAAATTGACCCAAATGTCCACCAACAGGTGAATGGATAAACAAATACTGGCATATCCATAGTACAGTGAAATACTAACCAGCAATAAATAGGAACAAAACACACACAGATGAAGGTCAAATATATTATGCTGAGCAAAGAAAAAAGTCAGACACAAAAGAATACATCATGTATGTTCAATATACAAAGCTCTAAAAAAGAAAGACAAAACTAATCAATATTAATAGTTCTGTGGTTTCCTGGGACTGGGGGTAGGGACTGGCTGCAAAGGGGGCCTAAGGGAACTTTTTTGGGTATTTGAAATAGTCTATATGTTGATAAGGGTAGTGGTTACATCAGGGTACATATTTGTTGGCTTTTAAAATGAGTGTATTTTAGCATATATAAATTACTTCTTAATAAAGTTGATATTAAAAGTTTTAAAATATATATAGACTCTCAAATACACAGTTCAAGACTCCAACCCTCATTGGTGTATTTCTTTCATAACTCAACAAATACATGCCTACTATGTTCTAGTCTCAGTGCTGTGAAATAAGGATACGGTGGGAACTGAGATAGTTTCTGAGATCACAGATACCATGGTCTGGTCTGGGAGACTGATGTTAATCACTGAATCAATAATGGCATCATTATATCTGCATAAATGATGCAACAGAGAGTTACATGGGATTATGAGTTCTTACTGTGGAATTTGACCTTGTCAAGTTCCAGGTAGGTGATGGCTGAGTTTAGATGAGATCTGAAAAATGAAGAGAAGTTCATTTGGGGAATGTTTTCTTCAAAGATGGAAAAGCATGTGCAAAGGGCTTGTGACAATAAAGAACTTTACCGGTTCAAGGATCTGAAAGCAGGCTAACATGACTGGAGTAAAAAGATGGAGGGAGAGGGCTGAGCAAATTGTGTTGGAGAGTGTGAGTGCCTTCAGATAAAGCTCAGGATCTCTGTTATCATCAGTGCTGTGCTTACGTGCTCAGTTATCATCAGAGCAAAGCAAAATCACTAAATTACAGATAGCAGGAAGATCAGCTTCGAGTTTCAAGACCGTCTCTGGCCACTATGAAGGCTGGTTTGGCAGAGAGAAGCAAGATGTTGAAGAACGACCAGCTACTGTGGAGGTCCTAGAGAGAGACAGTAGGCTCTGATATCAGGTGGTATTGGTGCAGAAGGGTAGAACCAGATGGGGCCAAGAGCTGAGAGTCAGCAAGGGGATGTACTACAAAGGAAAGCAAGCTAAGGAGTTGCCAGGTGGTTGGGCTGGATGGATGGGGAGATGGGCAAAACCAAGACTGTGTCAAGTTTAAAATGCATTCAATTTCAGACATGGGGTATTTGAGGCTCCTGGACCACCAAGCTCTTTCAGACTTTCTCTTTCCTGAAATGGTTTCCTTTCCCTGGTTTCTGATGGGACACTCCAGTTCATTCGTGGAAGCCCAGCTCAGCTGTTATTATCTCCCTTTCCCTCCCATCAGGCAGTATTCATCATTTCTTCTGTATTACCTCTATCCAAGGAACTATTAAAGTCAATTTACAAGCTTATATCCTCTACTAAGCCGTTAGCTTATTTAACTTATATGCAGAGTACATCATGAGAAATGCTGGGCTGGAAGAAGCACAAGCTGGAATCAAGATTGCCAGGAGAAGTATGAAGAACCTCAGATATGCAGATGACACCACCCTTATGGCAGAAAGTAAAGAGGAACTAAAAAGCCTCTTGATGAAAGTGAAAGAGGAGAGTGAAAAGGTTGGCTTAAAGCTCAACATTCAGAAAACAAAGATCATGGCATCCGGTCCCATCACTTCATGGGAAATAGATGGGGAAACAGTGGAAACAGTGTCAGACTTTTTTTTTTTGAGCTCCAAAATCACTGCTGATGGTCACTGCAGCCATGAAATTAAAAGACGCTTACTCCTTGGAAGGAAAGTTATGACCAACCTAGAGAGCATATTCAAAAGCAGAGACATTACTTTGCCTACCAAGGTCTGTCTAGTTACGGCTATGGTTTTTCCTGTGGTCATGTATGAATGTTAAAGTTGGACTGTGAAGAAAGCTGAGCACCGAACAATTGATGCTTTTGAACTGTGGTGTTGGAGAAGACTCTTGAGAGTCCCTTGGACTGCAAGGAGATCCAACCAGTCCATTCTGAAGGAGATCAACCCTGGGTGTTCTTTGTTTTTTGTTTGTTTGTTTGTTTTTTCTGGGTGTTCTTTGGAAGGAATGATGCTAAAGCTGAAACTCTAGTACTTTGGCCACCTCATGTGAAGAGTTGACTCATTGGAAAAGACTCTGGTGCTGGGAGGGATTGGGGACAGGAGGCAAAGGGGACGACCGAGGATGAGATGGCTGGATGGCATCACCGACTCAGTGGACAAGCATTTGAGTGAACTCTGGGAGTTGGTGATGGACAGGGAGATCCTGGCGTGCTGCGATTCATGGGGTCGCAAAGAGTCGGACACGACTGAGCGACTGAACTGACTGACTGACTGAACTGAAGCTGTTAGCTCCCTGGAGGAAGAGCTGTGAATCCAGTTTAGCATTTCCAGAAACAGTACATTATCACCATCTAATAGCTGCCGTATAAATACTTGACGAAATGATGTGGATACAGGTACAAAACATTCATGATTTCTATAATGCTGTTCTCCTAAAGAGCTCAGTAAGTCATGGCAGATGCAAACATAAGTTTACAAGTAGAAGGTGTGAAAGGTGAGTTATTGCAGGCATTCGGTGAGCAGGAGAAGAGGTGTCTGTCCTTTTCCAGGCCATAGTATCAGTCAGAAATACGTTTGGCCGCAAGGAAAAGAAAACTTAGTCTCAGGGACCATTTTTCTCACATAATAAAATGCTCAGAGAAGGGCTGTTGCTGGATTTCATTTGAATGCCCAGCAGTATCATACACACTGACCCTATTTTTCACTCTGTCATCCTGGGACATCCTGATTATATTGGCTTTTTTGGCCTCATGTTCATTCTCTTGATTACAACATGCCCATGTTGTATTCTAGTTGCAGCATTACTAGCCATCTCATTTTGGCATCGGGAACATGGGGGACAGAAGGTCAGAGTCAGCAAAAGATTTCTCAACGACCCCCAGTCAACACCTTCCTTCATTTGCCAGAACTCGGTCAATGACTTCCTTAGCTGCAAGAAAGACTGGAAAATCAGGAATGGGACTGTCCCAGTAGTCTTAGACCACAATCATAATCCTCAGTAATGTTAATTTCTGGAAGGGGAGAGTGGTTTGGCTACTGGGCAGGTGACTCACTGCAAAGACATTTCATTTTTTACAGATTTATGGTTTGGCATCCTTGCATTATCAGATAATGCTTAGCAATTCTTTTGCTATAACGTTATTTTAAAGTAAGCTGTGTGCTTTTTCAGATATAATGCTATTGCATACTTAATAAAGTATAGTATAAACATAATTTTTATATGTTGGAAACCAAAAGTTCACGTGATTCATTTTATTGCAATACTGGCTTTACTGCAGTGTTCATGAACTGAACTTGCAATATCTCTGAGGTATACCTGCTTCATCCACCTGGCATAGCTAGTGCTCTCCTGTAGTTATGTGCTGTAGTTATGACTGTAGTTATGGTGGAACCAGGGGGGAATGAATCTTTCCCTAATGTCCATTAAAACAAGACACCAATGGCACAGTCACTTTACATGGATGGGAAACATTGGGTACCTGAAGCTTTCAGCCCAAATGTCCCCACTTTCCAAATATTTTCCTCACTCACAATTTCCCCACCCTTTCCAATAATTTTCCAATAATTATTTGATCCAAGCCATACCTACCCTTTAAGATAACAGCCTTTGAATTTGACTAGCTACCACTTGGACCACTCAGCAGAAGACCTCGTAGGAATTCTGGGCTCATGGACATGTCTTCTTGCCCATTTATTATGGTTCTAAAGCAGGAAAGATAGGAGTCACACAAGACAAACAGGTGGGAAGCAAGTACCTATTGGCTTCCACTTCCTACATCTTCTTCACCTAAATCAAACACAGGGAAGTTGTTCTTGACAACACAGGGAAGGCATGAGAAGTGAATTATTTATCCTTGCTCTAAATATAAGCCTACACATTGTCAGCCTGTAAACACTAGTAATTAAGAAACTAGTTAGCGACTGCTTGGGGAACATACTTTGACAGCAGCTGCTACAGAATCTGAACCTGTAGACAAGCTGCCATCCCTGTGTGAGATCCTCCTCCCTCCCAGCATTAACTGTTGTCTCACCTGTGTTCCCATGCACCTGATCCAAGTGTTGACACAGCGCTGAGTACAAGGTCTCTCCTCCACTCCAGACTAGTAGCTCCTTTCTGTCTCCTTCAGCAGCACATTCAAGGACCCGGCAGAGTGCCTGGTTCATAGATGTTCAGAGGCAGCGCAGTGAATGGTCCATGAGTCTCTTAGTTCCTCCACTAGCAGAAAAGCACAAGACGTGGGAGACTTTAAGCGCTCACCAACCAATCAAGCATACCGCCTCAGACACAAACCTTCTGTGTCTTCCCAGGGGCCTGAAGTCAAGTGTGACAAGGGTTTTACTTGTCATCCCAAGTTCTTTTGGCTCCTCAAACATTTCAGTTTGCAAACACAGTCGGCTCCACTTGGGTCAATCCACCTCCCCAGGTCACTCCAGCCGGCCACTTCATGCTCATCCTTCAATTCTCTTAGCCATCGGCATCTCGAGGAGACGTCCCCTAACCCCCCAAGTCTGGATCAGGGACCCCTCTGAGACCACTTCCTCTCGGTTCTGCAGTATATCTCTGTCCATTAGTTGCTTCCCTTTCTAGACCGTGAACTCCGGGAACAAGATGATCTTGTTCTCTCTTTTGTCCCCACTGCTTATGACGCCGCCTGGACCACAGGAGAGGTTCAAAATATTTTGGAATAAACTGATAAAGGAGTGGAATGTCCGCGGTCTGGCGGTACTGGGCCGGGTGTCGCTCGTATCTGGGGAACTCCAGCCTTGGGGCCCACTCTCTCCCCAGCTTAGACTTGGAACTCCTACAGGGAGAGGCGCGCCGGGTGGCTGGGACCCGCCTCCCGGGTTCCAGAGCGACCCCGCCTGCCCGGGCCGCGTCCCTGCGCGCTGGGCGGCGGCGACTTCAGGGCAGGAGCCGGCGGAGCAGGTGGGGGCGGCGGCCCCGCCTCCGCGTCCCGGCAGCCCCAGAGCTGGCGGCCGGGAGGGAGCGACGCGCACCGAGCTCAGCACCCGGTGCAGCGCGGCCGCAGCGGCGCCGCCTGAAGCACGGGTGCTGCGGGACCGAGCCCGGAGCCTAGAGGCGGCGGCGGCGGCGGGGAAGCCGGCCAGAGACGAGTCCTGTCCTGTCCTCCGCACGGCTGGCGGCAGGTAGCGGCTCCGCGCGCGTGCCCGGGTCGGCGCCGGAGGGAGAGGGGATACGCTGTCGCGGCGGGCGCTCGGGCCCGTCCCGGGGCGGAGTGAACCCCCGGCGGGGCCAGGGGTGCTGCGCGCATGCTCGTGTCCGGGGCTCCCCGCCCGCGGCGCGGCGCTGCCCCGGAGCCCCTCGCTCGCTGCCCGCCGCCCGGTGACTCCCGGGCCGGGCTGTAACGGGACCGCGGAGGGAAGGAGGTCACCCCGGGGTTGCCTGGTTGTCTTCCCCCGACCCGACTCTCCAGGGAGCGGCCCCAGGCGCCAAGGCCGCCCCGGCCTGGTCGCCAAGCTCTCCTTCCTCCCTTCCCCGCTTCACCCCCGGAACAAAAGGCTGGGGTCTCGCTGGGGAAGGGGCTATGGCGGGATGAGCCGGGATGAGTAAAGAGTAACTAGGAAATTGCCGAACTGAAGGTGGCTTGGGGATATATTGATAGAAGCCCCGGATGAGGAAGCCAATCTCGGAGATGGGAAGTGACTCGCGCAAGGTCACTCAGCTCGTGGTGACTTCTTTAGTCTCCAGACTCCCTTCCCAGTGCTCATCTCCAAGCCCCTGAAGTCAGTAGTGTGTGCTGCAGCGATTTAGGTTTGTCCACACATGGGTTTTAAACTCTCCTTTGGAGGAACCAGGGAGAAGGTGGCAGAGTCTATTGCACCCTCCCTCAATACACACCGGAGGCGAGAAGGAGCGGGGATGGGGGAGCAGGGCTGGAGAAGAGGCCACTCCGGATCTCCGGGTGGGGGGTGGCGCACGGGGAGCCCAGCCCTGTCCCCATGGGCAGCGGGCACAGGCTCTCAGGAACAGAGCCTTCTGAGCATGGCTTGCCAGCCGCGTGGGTGTGCCTGAGACGGGAGCGGGGGCCGAGTGGGGCCCCAGTGGACTCTGCTCCCTGGAAAGAAGTTCTGTAGGGAGAGGCTGGGGGAGCCGTCCTGACGCTTTGGGATTCGCGGATAGCATCCGTATCCCCGAAGCTCGAAGCTCGGAGTGCTTTGTGATGGGCTCTATTTGGAAAGAAAGTTACTCTGTAGCGGGAAGATGGGCTATCACTTGCCTCTTCGAGCTTGGGGGTCACTGGCTGCAAAATGAGGGCTTTGTTGTGCATGATCTGTATGACTTAGAAAGTTTGTGCCTCTCGCCTCCTTTCCAGAATCTTTTATCTCGTTAGAGGGAAGATTGGTCGTACATTTGTTGTAGTCAGCAATAGTCATTATCGCAGGGACTCCAGCCTTCCCTGAAAAAAAAAACTTTTTTTTTTTTAACTTTAGCAAAGCTATCCATGGGGATGAAGCATAAATGAGGGGCGGCCTTTGGGCCTGATAATGGGGATGGAGGCTTCAGAGGTGCTGGAAATGCTCCCCACCTTGACCTAAGTAGTGATAACAGAGGGGCACACATTTAGATATTTGTAAAATTATTTCTGTGAGATTTATGCACTTGACTTATGAAAAGTGAAAACCACTCAGTCATGCTGGACTCTGCGACCCCATAGACTGCAGTCCGCCAAGCTCCTCTGTCCGTGGAATTCTCCAAGCAAGAATACTGGAGTGGGCTGCCATGCCCTTCTTCAGGGGATCTTCCCAAGCCAGGGATTGAACCTGGGTCTCCTACATTGCAAGCAGATTCTTTACCATCTGAGCCACCAGGGAAGCTCTTGACTTATGCACTTATGTTTTACCTCAATAAAAAATAAATAAGAATTTAATGCTAAAAATCCACTACTGTGGTAGCACACAGACTGGTGTAGTTTTCCAGCTAATGCATTTTAGAGATACATTTAAAAACCACAACTAAATCAGAAAAATTAATGAATAATAATAATAATAAAAGGGACAGGGAGCAAAGAAAGTTTAGCCATGAGGGGAAATGAAATACAGACTGCAGAGTGCCTTACCAAATGCCTTTACATGAACGACCTCAAATGACTCAGTTCTCTAAGGGCAATATTGTTATTGTGCCTTTTTAATGGAACAGAAGATAAAAGGTCACAGAGGTTAAATACCTTACTCAGGGGAGTGGAGGGTCGAGAACCTGGGTACACAGATCTCGAATTCTATACATGCAACCACAGATAGGCAATTTTCAGCCACTTGAATCAGGGCAGAGCTATCAGGGTGACAGAGACTTGAAGGCTGGCTTCCCACCGTGCCCTCTTTTGGTTCCTTTCCAGAAGTTGCTGTTGTTTTCATATAATTGTGAGTGTGAGATCATGTCACCAACTGAAGCTAGCCAGCAGCAGACGGGATGGAGGAAGTGTGTGTGTATCTAAGAACATGCAGTTTTAGGAACAGGAGAAGCCAGCTGGGCTAGCCTGGCAACACTGTTTTCAGGATTTATTGTTCAGAAATCATAAAGTACAGGTTGTGATTTTGAAAGTCAGTTAAATACACATAAAGAATAAACAATACAACCTAGAAAAGATCTGAAAACCAAAACATAATTCACTCTAGAAAAGAACATGTAGGATTTTCACTAGGGAAGAACAGTCAACTTCCTTACAGTCTAGAATTTATAAATATATGTTTGTTAATGCTTAAGTTTTTTTCAAAAAAAAAAAAACACAAAAATAACTCAGCAGAAGGACGGAAATTTGTTTTCCAGCAAACGTGTTATAAACATACTTACACTTGGTGTGGAAATATTTGAAACTTGAGGGTAAAGGAACATTTTATCTAGAGAACGATCTTGAGAAACGTGTCCTCAAATGTGTTCTTCTAGTGATTTTATACTTCTGCCTAAAATGCAGAACCCAGAGGAGCAGAATCGTGTTCGTCTTACAGCAAGTACCACATTGCAGTGTTGAATGTGTCTTGCTTTTGGAACTGGAAAGTTTTGGTTTGGAGAAGCTGGATTAAGTCGGGCAGCTAAAGAGGTATCTGGATGAATCTGCTTTGCCGAGTGCCATCCAGCGTGATTATGCATCACGAAGTTATCTTTAGGCGAGTTTTGCCATGGCACAGTTAGTGTTCCTGCCATCTGGCTGCGGGAATATTTAGAAGGGAATCGTAGTGTTTGACTGACTCTGCTGAGAGCATGACAAAACAGACTTTGAGAGGGAACTATTAAATATGAGTTAGGGTTGGTGAAAAAGTGATTAATTGCTTCTTATTTAGCCATGGCACCAAACCTAAGAGACAGACAATTCTCAGCTGATGCCGAGCAGGTGCAGCACATATGTTTTCTCAGTGACTTCAGCCAAGAGTGCACTTGAAACTTCCCTTTTGCAATTCTAGTTGGGTCTTTCCTTAGACCTGCCCAAGCAGGAATCCGATCCATTTTGCAGCAGGGGAATCGTGTGGTGAACTGCCTTACTGAAGTGCCAAAGCGACAAGTGAATCAGAGCAAATGTGGCAAAAATGCTAGGGGAGCATTATGTGGGCCAGACACTGTGAAAGATTTTCAAGTGCATCTTGAAGGAATATTCATCCTGCGTGGGCGATGTACTTCAGCAAGACACTGAATGTGAGATGGCAGCATGCAGAAAGAAAGTACCAGGCCTGTCTGTGGACTGTAAGCCTTTCGGTGCTGGGGAGTAGCTGGGAGGGGGCAGTAGAGAGCTTGTGAGAACTTGTGTCCAAATGAGTGCAGGTGTGTGTCAGAGCAAGATGCCCAGGCTGCCATCCACTATGCCTTAAGAGCTAAAGGCTGCCTTGTACTGGAGGCTTTTGTGCCTGGCTAGGCTAAGAGCTTTCTACATATGAAATCAATCCAATGGCCCTGTAAGGAAACTGATTCTTTCTAGTCCCATTATCAGGCTTCCCAGTGGTAGAGACTCCACCTGCCAATGCAGGAAATTAAGGAAACGTAGGAGACATCGGTTCAATCCCTGAGTCAGGATGATCCCCTGAAGGAGAAAATGGAAACCCACTCCAGTATTCTTGCCTGGAAAATCCCATGGACAGAGGAGCCTGGTGAGCTGCAATCTATGGGGTCACAAAGAGTTGGATCCAACTGAGCGACTGAGCTCTCTTGCACTCCCATTATCAGATGGATACAGGGGCCAAGAGCTAAACCGCTCTGGGAATGATCATGCCACGCTCTGCTCTGGTTCTGTCAGCCAGCTCATAGTCCAGGATGCCCTTTACCTGTCTGACTCTCCTTTATTGCACCTGCACTCCTGGAGGGCAGGAACTTTGTCTGCTTCATCTCTTCCCAGCACCTGCATCATTGGTGGCAGGTGATGAATAGTGAATGAGTGAGTGAATGAATGGATATATTCATATTTAAAGACCAAAAGCCAATTTGGATTAACTGCCCTTCTGACTTTTAACGTCTCATTCCTCTCTGTAAAGATGGATCATCAGGCATGAGTGTACAACTGACTTCTCCTTTAAAGCTGAAGGATGTTAAGCTCAGCCTGTAAGATCAGAATGCCTCCACTTCTTTTAGAAATTAAATATTATTATTTCTTCTTTTGTAAAGTGTTTGTGATTCAGAATACCTGGGTTTGAATCTTGCACTCATCACTTGGTTATATGACATTGGACAAATTACTTCACCTTTCTGTGTCTGATTTTTCAACTGTAAAGTGGACATAGTAATAATACTACTTATCTCCTATTTAGGATAAATAAGTTAGGCCTAAGACAGCGCTTGGTTCATAGCAACGGTCAATAAACTAGCTATTATTATTATTATCATCATTATCATCCGATATTTTAAAAAAATTTTGCCTGAAATACTCTTTGTTCCATAAAGCATTCAGTTCAGTTCAGTCGCTCAGTCGTGTCCGACTCTTTGCAACCCCATGAATCGTAGCACGCCAGGCCTCCCTGTCCATCACCAACTCCCGGAGTTCACTCAGAGTCGCGTCGATCGAGTCAGTGATGCCATCCAGCCATCTCATTCTCGGTCGTCCCCTTCTCCTCCTACCCCCAATCCCTCCCAGCATCAAAGTCTTCTCCAATGAGTCAACTCTTTGCATGAGGTGGCCAAAGTACTGGAGTTTCAGCTTTAGCATCATTCCTTCCAAAGAAATCCGAGGGTTGATCTCCTTCAGAATGGACTGGTTGGATCTCCTTGCAGTCCAAAGGACTCTCAAGAGTCTTCTCCAACACCACACTTCAAAAGCATCAATTCTTTGGCGCTCAGCCTTCTTCACAGTCCAACTCTCGCATCCATACATGACTACTGGAAAAACCATAGCCTTGACTAGATGGACCTTAGTCGGCAAAGTAATGTCTCTGCTTTTGAATATGCTCTCTAGGTTGGTCATAACTTTTCTTCCAAGGAGTAAGCGTCTTTTAATTTCATGGCTGCAGTCACCATCTGCAGTGATTTTGGAGCCCCCAAAAATAAAGTCTGACACTGTTTCCACTGTTTCCCCATCTATTTGCCATGGAGTGATGGGACCAGATGCCATGATCTTCGTTTTCTGAATGTTGAGCTTTAAGCCAACCTTTTCACTCTCCTCTTTCACTTTCATCAAGAGGCTTTTAGTTCCTCTTCACTTTCTGCCATAAGGGCGGTGTCATCTGCATATCTGAGGTTATTGATATTTCTCCCAGCAATCTTGATTCCAGCTTGTGTTTCTTCCAGCCCAGTGTTTCTCATGATGTACTCTGCATATAAGTTAAATAAGCAGGGTGACAATATACATCCTTGACGTACTCCTTTTCCTATTTGGAACCAGTCTGTTGTTCCATGTCCAGTTCTAACTGTTGCTTCCTGGCCTGCATACAGATTTCTCAAGAGGCAGGTTAGGTGGTCTGGTATTCCCATCTCTTTCAGAGTTTTGCAGAGCTTATTGTGATCCACACAGTCAAAGGCTTTGGGATAGTCAATAAAGCAGAAATAGATGTTTTTCTGGAACTCTCTTGCTTTTCCATGATCCAGCGAATGTTGGCAATTTGAACTCTGGTTCCTCTGTCTTTTCTAAAACCAGCTTGAACATCAGGGAGTTCACGGTTCACGTATTGCTGAAGCCTGGCTTGGAGAATTTTGAGCATTACTTTACAAGCGTGTGAGATGAGTGCAATTGTGCAGTAGTTTGAGCACTCTTTGGCATTGCCTTTCTTTGGGATTGGAATGAAAACTGCCCTTTTCCAGTCCTGTGGCCACGGCTGAGTTTTCCAAATTTGCTGGCGTATTGAGTGCAGCACTTTCACAGCATCATCTTTCAGGATCTGAAATAGCTCTACTGGAATTCCATCACCTCCACTAGCTTTGTTCGTAGTGATGCTTTCTAAGGCCCACTTGACTTCACATTCCAAGATGTCTGGCTCTAGATGAGTGATCACACCATCGTGATTATCTGGGTCGTGAAGATCCTTTTGTACAATTCTTCTGTGTATTCTTGCCATCTCTTCTTAATATCTTCTGCTTCTGTTAGGTCCATACCATTTCTGTCCTTTATCAAGCCCATCTTTGCATGAAATGTTCCCTTGGTATCTCTAATTTTCTTGAAGAGATCTCTAGTCTTCCCCATTCTGTTCTTTTCCTCTATTTCTTTGCACTGATCGCTGAAGAAGGCTTTCTTATCTCTTCTTGCTATTCTTTGGAACTCTGCATTCAGATGCTTATATCTTTCCTTTTCTCCTTGGCTTTTCTCCTCTCTTCTTTTCACAGCTATTTGTAAGGCTTCCCCAGACAGCCATTTTGCTTTCTTGCATTTCTTTTCCATGGGGATTGTCTTGATCCCTGTCTCCTGTACAATGTCACAAACCTCATTCCATAGTTCATCAGGCACTCTATCTATCAGATCTAGGCCCTTAAATCTATTTCTCACTTCCGCTGTATATTCATAAGGGATTTGATTTAGGTCATACCTGAATGGTCTAGCGGTTTTCCCTGTTTTCTTCAATTTCAGTCTGAATTTGGTAATAAGGAGTTCATGATCTGAGCCACAGTCAGCTCCTAGTCTTGTTTTTGTTAACTGTATAGAGCTTCTCCATCTTTTACTGCAGAGAATATAATCAATCTGATTTTGGTATTGACCATCTGGTGATGTCCATGTGTAGAGTCTTCTCTTGTGTTGTTGGAAGAGGGTGTTTGCTATGACCAGTGCATTTTCTTGGCAAAACTCTATTAGTCTTTGCCCTGCTTCATTCCGTATTCCAAGGCCAAATTTGCCTGTTACTCCAGGTGTTTTTTGACTGCCTACTTTTGCATTCCAGTCCCCTGGAATGAAAAGGACATCTTTTTTGGTGTTAGTTCTAAAAGGTCTTGTAGGTCTTCATAGAACCGTTCAACTTCAGCTTCTTCAGCATTACTGGTTGGGGCATAGACTTGGATTACTGTGATATTGAATGGTTTGCCTTGGAAGCGAACAGAAATCATTCTGTCGTTTTTGAGATTGCATCCAAGTACTGCATTTCAGACTCTTCTGTTAACCATTATGGCTACTCCATTTCTTCTGAGGGATTCTTGCCCGCAGTAGTAGATATAATGGTCATCTGAGTTAAATTCACCCATTCCAGTCCATTTTAGTTCACTGATTCCTAGAATGTTGATGTTCACTCTTTCCATCTCCTGTTTGACCACTTCCAATTTGCCTTGATTCACGGACCTGACATTCCACGTTCCTATGCAATATTGCTCTTTACAGTATCGGACTTTGCTTCTATCACCAGTCACATCCACAGCTGGGTATTGTTTTTGCTTTGGCTCCAACCCTTCATTCTTTCTGGAGTTATTTCTCCATCATCATTATCATCTGATATTTTTTAAAAAAATTTGCCTGAAATGCTCTTTGTTCCATAAAGCATTAGAGGAGTTAACAACAAAAGATTAATAGATAATGAAACAGCGGTAAAGAGAACACACAGATTAAAAAGCAACATAAAATTAGAAGGGGGCTTCCCTGGTGGCTCAGTGGTAAAGAATGCACCCGAGAATGCAGGAGAGATGGGTTCGATCCCTAATGCGGGAAGATTCCACATGCCGTGGAGCAACTAATTCCATGTGCCCCAACTACTGAGCCTGTGCTCTGGAGCCCAGGAGCCACAACTACTGAGCCCACGTGCCCTAGAGCTCACAGAGAGCCACTGCAATGAGAAGTTCTTGCAACTAGAGAAAAGCCCACACAACAAGGAAGACCCAGCACAGCCGAGACTCAATAAGTAAACTTATTTTGAAAAAGATAAAATTAGAGGTAGTTTAGTGAACAAGATTATGTTATAAGGTGCAGGTAATTTCTGGAGATGAGTTTAAGGTTTGGTGTAGTTTCTGGAGATGGAATTAATAATTTGTCAGAGCTTCCCAGTAGCCAAAACAAAGAGGGAAACACAAATAGTTACCTGATCCACAGTGACCATGAGATAAAAAGAGATCAGTTACACAGCTTTTCCTGGTCCTGGAACTTGGGATGGCTTTGTCCTGGCGAGTCCTCAAAGCAGTCTCTGTTGCCATAGAGACCTAAGTCTTCAACATCGTTCCTGCCATGAAGACAATGGAAATTTTGTGGTGAAAGGTAATAATAAGTGTTTCCTAGAACGTTACTGACTGCAGTTCTGGAGACATACTCCCAGAGCACAAACCTATAGAAGCTCTTCTGTGAAGGGCCAGAGTACAGTGGTTGGAGGATATACTGTTTCCTTAGGTGTGCTTACTGAGTTCCTAGGAGAGTAGAAAGATTCTTTCTTCCAAACATTATAGTTATTGTGAGAATCAGGTGAGCAGTCCTATCTTTAAGAACATGGGTTCTGATAGAAGCTATATAAATGAGCCAGATCAGTTTACTTTATCCAGAAAAAGTCCAAAGGTGTCATCATACATGTATACTCATTAATAGATGTGTTCATGAATTTTCTTAATACTGGTAATCCCATAATCTCCCTTTAGCTACTGTTGGAAAAATAAATATCCAGTGCTCTGTATTATTTTTTAGGTCCCTTAAGACACTTAGTACCTCTTGGTAGTAAGAATAAATGATATTGATTTTTAAGCTTTTTTTTTAGTACTTGAAATAATGGGCATGTCTTTTTAGTCTCGTGTTTTATATATATGTAATGTATATATTAGCCCAAATATAATTTTATCAGTTAGGATTACATTCAGGTGCCAAAACAAACAATACAAAAAGCAATGCACACATGAGAATCTGGCTTAAACAGATACAAGTGTGTCTTGTAGAAATAGACTCCCAAGAACTGCAGTCCAGGGCTGATCAGTTCAGTTCAGTTGCTCAGTCGTATCTGACTGTTTGCAACCCCATGGACTGCAGCATGCCAGGCCTCCCTGTCAATCACCAACTCCCAGAGTTTACTCAAACTCATGTCCATTGATCCAGTGATGCCATCTAACCATCTCATCCTCTGTCGTCGCCTTCTCCTCCCGCCATCAATCTTTCCCAGCATCAGGGTCTTTTCCAGTGAGTCAGTTCTTCGCATCAGGTGGTCAAAGTGTTGGAATTTCAGCTTCTGCATCAGTCCTTCCAATGAATATTCAGGACTGACTTTCTTTAGGATGGACTGGTTGGCTCTCCCTGCTGTCCAAGGGACTCTCAAGAGTCTTCTCCAACACCACAGTTCAAAAGCTTCAGTTCTTCGGCGGTCAGCTTTCTTTATTGTCCAACTCTCACATCCATACATGACTGCTGGGAAAAACATAGCTTTGACTAGATGGACCTCGGTTTGCAAAGTAATGTCTCTGCTTTTTAATGTGCTGTCTAGGTTGGTCATAACTTTCCTTCCAAGAAGCAAGCATCTTTTAATTTCATGGCTGCAGTCTTGGCTGAAGATGGAGCTCAAACAGTGCTATCAGAGAAGCAGCCTCTTTCCATCTTCCTGCTTCACTGTCCTCACCATATAGGACATCATCTGAAATCTGGTTGCTTCATGGTGACAATACAGCTGCTGTATCTCTAGGCCTACATCTTTAGGCAAGAAGAAAGTGTGTGTTAGTCGCTCAGTCATGTCCAACTCTTTGCGGCCCATGGACTCTAGCCCGCCAGATTCCTCTGTCCGTGGAACTCTCCAGTCATGAATACTGTAGTTAGTGGGTGGCCATTTCCTTCTCCAGGGGAACTTCCCGACCCAGGGATTGAACCTGGGTCTCTTGTATTACAACCGTCTGAGCCACCAGGGAAGCCCCAGGCAAGAAGAAAGGAAAGGTATAAATACCGAAAGAGTGAGGGCCCTTCTATTAGGGAGGCTTTGCCTTTTTATATAGAAAGTGATGGCCTCCCCAGCTACTTCTGGCTACATCTCATTGGCCAGAATGGTGTCACAGTGCTGCTCTAAAATGTAAAATCTGAAATCAGATAGTTTCAGCTAGGTACACTGCAACTGCTACTCCCACTTGCCTCCAGCTAGGGCAGTTGCTCTAAGGAGGAAGAGGAAATGGTTATTGAGTAGGCAACTAGAACTATCAACCACTTGACATAACTTCCATTATTAGCCTGTCTAATTATGTCCTTGACTTAATTAGAAACTACAAAAGGTGACTCAGTACTTTAAAATGTTACGCGTTTTTAGTTTTTCATGCAATTAACATTAGAGAATGAAACACACCCAGCTGCCTTATGTAGATTCCTAAATCTCTGTTATCAGCCTTGCTTCTTTTCTAAATTTCAGATCCAAATTTCCATTTGCCAAAAGGACCTCATATGCTTCAAATTAAACTCACTTCCCACCTATGCACCACCCCCAACACCCACACATTTGTTCCTGCCTTCCTTAATTAATACCGGATTGTCTCGGCAAGGAGCTGTGGGGTTATCCTAGGCTCTTCCTTCTCCCCCCACCCATCCCAGACATCCAAATTTTTATCCTCCTAGGCTCTATCCCACTGCAGTTACTCTAATTCAAATAAATATCCATCCTTGCCTTGTGTGAATCCCCAGATTGATCTACCTACTTGATACTTCTTCTCCTTATAATTCTTTTTCCACAATGCCCCCTAGGGTGCTGTGTGTAAAACACGCTGCATCTAACATGTCTCCTTTTTTAAAAAGTTAAAAGAAAATAAACCTCAGACTCCTGAACAACCTAGCTCTGTGAGCACCATGCTCGCTGGGACTGTTTGCTACACACCCCGTACATGCCTATGTGGCAAAGCTTTGCTCATCCCCTCCCCACTCCCTTTAATCACCAAAGACCTGTCTCAGAGGTTTCTTGTGCTTTTCATGGTCCATAAGCCATGGAAGCAATTAATTATCTTTTCATTTTATATTTCCAGAACACTTTCTGTTTCTATTAATATGTTTTTGCCCTGGATTCTGTTTTGCCTGATATTAATCATGCTGCACGACTTTAAAAACCAGCCTTATTACAATGTAATTCATATACCATAAAATTCAGTCTTTTAAAGTATTCAGTTCAGTGGTTGTTAAAATATTCACACAGTCACACAACTAGCACCATCATCTTAATTCCAGAACATTTTTATCATCCCCAAAAGAAACCCATTAGATGACGCTTCCCATACCCCTCTCCTCAGCCCTGACAACTGCTAATCTATTTTTTATTTTTTTTTATTTACCCATTCTGAAATTTCATATGAATGGAATCATACAGTATATGACTGACTTCTTAGCATAATGTCTTTTGCATTTATCCATGCTATAGCGTGTATCAGTACTTCATTCCTTTCTGTTGCTAAATAATAGCACAGCCATACTACATTTTGTTTATCCACTCATAAGCTGATCGATGGTTGGGCTGTTTCTACACTTTGGCTATATTAAGCAATGCTATTATAAACTTTCATGTATAAGTTTTTGTGTAGGCAAATGTTTTCATTTCTCTTGGAGATACGTTGGAGTGCAGTTGCTAATCTTATGATAATTCTGTTTAATGTTGTGAGGAACTTACAAACACTTCCAAAGTGGCTGCTCCATTTTACATTTTCAGCAGCAAAGTATGAGGGTTCTGTACCAGTTTTTAGTGTCTACTTGAGTATTGTTTTCATTGTTTTATTTTGAAAGTTTTAAAATCACTTTGTTTTAGCTGTGTTCCTTATAAAGGAGATACAGTTAATTTTAAAATCAATTTGAATATCTTTGTCCTTTAGTAGGAGAAGCTAATAATCTGTTTATAATTATTATGATTACTGATATATTGGAATTTATTTTATGCCTTTTATATACCCTTGGACTGCAAGGAGATCCAAACAGTCCATTCTAAAGGAGATCAGTCCTGGGTGTTCTTTGGAAGGAATGATGCTAAAGCTGAAACTCCAGTACTTTGGCCACCTCATGTGAAGAGTTGACTCATTGGAAAAGACTCTGATGCTGGGAGGGATTGGGGGCAGGAAGAGAAGGGGACGACAGAGGATGAGATGGCTAGATGACATCACCGACTCGATGGACACGAGTTTGAGTGAGCTCCAGGAGTTGGTGATGGACAGGGAGGCCTGGTGTGCTGTGATTCATGGGGTCGCAAAGAGTTGGACACGACTCAGCGACTGATCTGATCTGATCTGATATACCATATGCTTTATTGTTACCTCTTTTTCCCCCTTTTTTTTCTGCCTTTCTAGCGAAGTGCCTGGCACATAGTAGCTTTCAATACATAAGTATTACAGGTCTTCCCAAGTGGCTCAGTGGTAAAGAATCTGCCTGCCAATGCAGGAGACCTGATTTGATCCCTGGGTTGGGAAGATCCCCTGGAGAAGGAAATGGCAACTCACTCCAGTATTCTTGCCTGGGAAATCCCATGGACAGAGAAGCCTGGTGGGCTACAGTCCATGGGGTCATAAAAGAGTTGCATGTGACTTAGCAACTAAACAGCAGCTGCAAGTATTATGAGTTATCATTCCTGGATAGGAACCATGTATCTATAGATTTATTTTTTCATCAAGTATTCATTAATTACCTGATATTCATGTTTCTGGTTTCACTCAGTGGCTATCATAGTGCCTAACATATGGAAGAAGCTCAGTAAATGCTTTCTGCATTGACTGTGCAAAGGGTGAGATGCTTGTCAGAAGCCGGGTGAAGTAGTGGAGAGTGCACACGCTTAGGGGCAGTTCACTTGGTTGAATGTGGTTATGTCAAGTTCCAACTATTTGATCTTGGGCTATGACTTTACATCTTTGAGCCTTTGTCTCCTTATCTGTGAAATGGGGATTCGTATCTGTCATACAGAGTTACTTGGGGGGATGAAAGATAATTATGTAAACAACAATCAGAATTGTTAACACAGGAAATCTGCTTTGTACATGTGAGCTATTGTTTTTTAATGAATTGTTTAACAAGAGCTCTCCCAGCCAGGTACATCAGTGTGAAATCATCAACCACATCTGCCCAGTCAATAAACATAGTGAAAAAAAAGACTCTGGCCCCTTTGCTATGTGTCTGACATAAATAATTATGACCCTAGTAGAAGAAGAGACATTTTTTCTTCTCATATGGTAGAACCGAGGAAACAGACCAGAGATGTAGTTGTATTTCTTTTTAATGATGCAGAAATAGATTTTAAGTCTGCTGTATTCCTTAGAGCTGTTTTTTGTTCTAATATTCTTCTAAACTTTTGAATGAAATATTTTTGTTCATCATGTTGCTCCCCAGTATTTCAGAGGAAGAATAAAGAAGCTTCACACACAGGTGAGATAACTGCCTAAAACAGGACGAGCAAGTGAACATTTTTTCCCGCATTTTAACAGATGGTGCATGACTTTTTTTCTGGTTTTCACCCAAGTTTGTATGCCCTAAGGTTTTAGAAATTCACCTGCAGACTCGTACAAGGAAGAAGGCTAAATCAAATCTGGGTTTATGCCTGATGTTGTGCATTCCTGGTGGTCATGGATGGTCAGTGAGTTTTAAGTAATGGTGGTTGACCTGTAGTCATTTTGATGTTGTCTGTGTAAATTATGAATGCTGAAGAATGATGGGTCTGGATACCTGTCTGTAAGGTCTAGGAGTGCATTATTTGGGAAAAGGAGAAAGAAAGCCACCTACTGTCTTTTCAGACCTGTGCCCCCCTCCCAATTATGGTGCTCTCTTGTTTATTCCCATTTAATGAATGACTAGTTACAAATGGAATCAACTCGCAAATGGTTCATGCCTAATGGGCAATCATGTTTTAGAACTGTTCCTCATTGTATAATAACCATGTATTAACAGAAGAATTAAACCTTAGGGTTTATGGATTAGATTGAGGAAAATTATTTTATTCTATTCTTGATTGTCTTCTGAGCCCACTTGGTCAGTGACTTTGACATTAGTGACTGGCTGTAGGAGTGGGTACAGCTTTCCTGGAGGTCTGCATGCAGGACCTGGCCAGCAAAGCCCACGGCTCGCAGTACTGTTCTTTGTGGATTCAGCTTACTCAGACCAAATGGTCAAGACAAATTTATGTTTTTCTTTATTTGTTTATTCATTTGTATTTACCTTTTAGATGTAGAGGGGTCTCCTAAGATAATGCAAAACATTAAAAAAAAATACTTCTCCACAATTGTCCCAAGTAAAGGAAGCAATCCCAAACTTTCTTTTTTAAATTAGTTTTTGCAGTGGGTAGTAATGCCCAAAATGTGTGTATATATGTGCTCAGCCGTGTCTGACTCTTTTGCAACCTGATGTCCATGGAATTTTCCAGACAGGTTTACCGGAGTGAGTTGCCATGCCCTCCTCCAGGGGATCTTTCTGACCCAGGAATCAAACCTGTGTCTCCTATGTCTCCTGGATTGCAGGTGGTTTCTTTACCATTGAGCCACCTGGGAAGCAATGCCCAAGATACATACTTCAAAAAGTATAAAAATGTAAAAACAATATACAGTATAAATTGAGTCTTTCTCACAGCT